>NC_137468.1:6799673-7399673 GCF_964235325.1 Thermobia domestica
AGTTTTTAAATCTGTAAAATTTTCCTATATCGTACTGGTAAGTAAAATAAGTGTATGAAGTGAAAAATTAATAATAATGATGCAATAATTTATAATTTGAATCATAAGTCAGGCAAAATTTTCACATTCTTTATATATTTTATTAACTTAAAGCGTTGAAAACATAATGTGCACCCTCGTGCACCACGTTCATATTTTGTAGAATGGTAGTCTGAATATTAATTAATGCTGTCGACAAAAACGTAGCTGCCAAAACGTGCCAATTACAAAGCTTGTTGATGTTAATTATTGTTCATTTAATGTTACAGTGACAAGCCGTTGCAGTTATCATAACCGAATCAAATACCAATAATTTGTGTCATTTAAGTAATAATACATTTCTAATAAATAAAAACGTAAGTAACAAGTAATTGTTCACCAAAATATGTGGAAAAAGTGAATGTTGTTAAAGATACACTGTGAAAATTACGAAGTATGTTGACATTCTTTTTATTCCGCCATTTTGGATCCGCCATTTTGTTGTTTTCAACTTTAGTTGCAGAATCGTAATCAGCGATTTCAATAACCCCTTTATCACCACTTTTGAGAACATTTCTACGACTTTTTCGACTTTTGCAAATTTTATTCCGCCATTTTGGATCCGCCATTTTGTTTTTTTCAACTTTAGTTGCAGAATCGTAATCAGCAACCTCAATAATCCCTTAATACTAAATTTCATTCAATTTGAATATAGTTATCATATTTTGGCCAGCTTTTTGTGTTTTCGGCCCACTGTGCGGTGTCTGTCCACCACAAAGTTCACTTGGCGGGAGCAGGGTTTGAAGCCGGGCCAGTGAAAATAGAATGTATAGTAGTTTTCAGTTTCTAGAAGATCACATGAATTTTCTTCTATGCCTTCGAGGCTAACCCTGTTGTAGCCCCTGTTTCACATCTACTGGTACATTAGTGAAAGTATTTCCTTATGTTTTTTTTTTTCGAAAAAAAAAAAGCCCACGAAATGAGATTTTTACCGACAGGTTGGCATCATTTAGCTTAGTCACGACATCCAAGTTTTTCTTTTTCTTTTTTTTCTAAGATTATCCTTTCCATTTTTCCTCAAGATTTCACGTCGCTGATTGCCTGTAAGGTCTTGCATATTTATGTGACGTCTTCTTAGAAATAAACAAATTTAATCAAGTACTGCAAAGCAGTTCAATAACACTTAAAGTGTCGGACAAAATTGAATTCATGGTTAACAAATTGGACTCCTGGAAGCCATGCATTGAAACATTGTAAAAACGTGAGATGGCCTGCACCACTTTCCAGTATCAAAAGAGAATATAGTAGCGTACATAAAGGGACTTAAGAGGCCTTATCACTGCGAAATTAAAATACCGCTAATTTTACAGTAATTCAGTGATATCTTCAAATAGATAAAAGATATTTGAAATATGGAACAAGAACGCCCTAGACAATATTATTTTGCATGAGGTACCGTTATCACGAGTCACCTAGTAGCTTTCCGTTTGCAGCCATTTACAAACGCGAAAATAAATACCGGGTTTCTAAATGGCTGGAAATCGAAAGTAGATAAGTGAGTGGTGATAACGGTATCTCATGTAAAATAATATTGTCTAAGGAGGTCTTGTTCCACTTTTTGATTATCTTTTATCTATTTGAAGATATCACAGAATTACTGTAAAATTAGCTCTATTTTAATTTCGCCGTGATGGGGCCTCTTAATTACGGAGTTTGCTTTACTAAATAATGCTTTATATGTAAGATTTGTATTTACTCTGTGTATCTCTGTGTCCGCCAGGGGGGCACAAGAATCTTAGAATCTGTACATCAATTTTGGTCATGATGTAGAGCAAGTTCGTCATTTAGGGGAGGGTGGGGCGGAAGGGGCATTTGACCGCCCTGAGTTTAAGATTTATATAGCTTTTATCAATAGAATAGTAGTAAGTCAGTGAAAAACGCGAAAATTTTACATATGTCAAGGGGTGTTGCCGCTCCGAAGCCAAATCTGAAATGACGTTACTGATGTAGAGGCCGAAAAGTTAGAAATCAGGGTCGTTGATAAGGCTGATCCATTCAGTTGATCCCAAGATATGGATAATAAAATATCTTAAAAATTGCTTGATAGATCACCACCTATTAGTTATTGGTTTCCGTTTATCTTCACTTTCTGCAACCTCTTTAAAAGCATAACTAACGGACACGTACTTGCATAATCGTCAGAATAATGGACGAAACTCTACTGCCAGCACAACTTTTTGCCAAAGCATCGAAGATGATCTTCACATTCATCGAAACAGTCTCTCCAGCTCAGAGAAAATTGTTTGTTCAGTCAGTATTTGTAAAAGACTGAACACTCAACGCTGTGCAAAATCATTTTAATTAGCATCTCCATCTTAGTTGAGTGGTCAATTACCTCGACTGAAAATCTTCTTGTCTGTTTCTGAATGCTTCTCGAGTCGTTCGAAAGAAATCATTCATCATACGTATTCCTTTTTGTCTTTCTTTCTTTTTCTTTTTTTTTAAAGTCTTTACCTGCTTGAACTATCGTTCCTTTTGTTCTAAAAGAAGTAAGAGATGAACAATTAATGAGCTTCTTTTAAAATTTGAATGGAGAGAGGCACATTCTCCTAGGGCATGTAACAAGAGTGGGTTAGGAACTCATTTGAGTTTCGCTCTTTTACGAAGCAATCGAAAAATGGCGTTCGATGAAGAAAGAAAGAAAGAAAGAAAGAAAAAAAAAACCTCTTCGTGAAGCGACCAGAGGTAATGGTTGCATTCAGTGCTAGTTCTCCAGAAGAGTCAACATCTGAACGCTACAAGTAAGGGAATTGGTACACTTTTACTGTTATAACTTGTAGACAAGAATTAGTACATATTTTACATTGTCTTCTCTTAGCTTCTAGCGAAATAAAATATTAATTTCTAACGATATGGCTTCCGATCTTTCCTTATGGTAACGTCATGACAACTGAGGCTCTCGCCTGCTACTTGGTAAGTGCTTTCTATTAACAGACTATTTACACACAAAATGATTAGTATAACTAACTAACTCTATGGTTTATGGAACCCGGAGGTTTAATACCGCGTTCACAAAAACTCTCCAATGGCTTCTATCCTTAGCCAACTGGATCCAGTTTCTACTTTGTATTCCTATTTCTGCGAGATCCATTTTAATATTGTCCTTCCATCTGCGTCTAGATTTTCCTAATGGTCATTTTCCGATTGGACTTCCAGTTAAAACTTGGAAGCCATTCTTACTTTCTTCCATCCTGGCTACATGACCTGCCCACCTGAACCTCCTAGATTTGATGATCCTAACAATGTTTGGTGAACCGTATAAATTATGTGGTTCGTCGTTATGAAGTTTCCGCCATTCCCCATTCCCTTTCCTCTTGGGTCCGAATATTCGTCTCAAGATCTTGTTCTCAAATAGTTTCAGTCTATGTTCTTCCCTCAGAGTAAGCGACCATGTTTCGCTACCATACAGAACAACAGGCATGATTATCGTTTTATATATTTTAAGCTTCAAATTCCTCAACAAAATTCCCGACGACAAGAGATTTTGAACTGAATAATAACACGAATTCCCTGCTTAATATAGTTATAATTAGTATAACAAGACTGTAATAATATCCGGATCTTAAAGGCAGAGGGGAGTAAGTCATTTTTTTTTCTGAAAATGAGTTATTGCCAGATTTGAAACACGTGTTCTGATATATCTTACTTATTCTTAGAAAGCTTGTAGTTGTATTATGAATACTTTATCAAATAGCAACAATAAAATTGGATATAAGTCTGAGCGCACTTAAAGGCAAAAAGAAGTAAGTTACTGTTTTCTGTCTCTCCTGAAAATTTAATAAAAGTGACTTACTCCCCTCTGCCTTTAAGGTCCGGATATTTATTTGAGCTTAACAATTTTTTTTTTTTTTTTTTGGTCCTTTAGGCTAAAGGAAGCGATGAGAAATGACTCATAATGAAATGAGAGTTTTTTTAAAAGAACGTTCTGAATAGGATTCGAAATGATGACCTTTAGGCTAAGGGATATGAATAATTAAAGCAAGTAAATAATGATGGAAAAATTAGTGGAATAAAAATGTGGAAGGAAACGAGAGTACCTCGAGAAAACCCACGGACACGATATTGTCCACCACGAATTTACTTGGGCGGGGATTGAATCAGGGACCCTCACACCAGAAGTAAACGCTCTACCACTGAAGCACCTCGAGTAAGATTCAAAGCCAGGACAGATGGATTTTTCGACCACTGTTTAATGCCTTAGAACCACTCGAGAACCCTAACCGGTTTTCCTTTGAAAGAAGACACATACGAGGTTTCATTAAAATTAGAGAAAATTTACGAAGTTACTGCAGAATATGGACAGACCCACAACTGAATCATTTCAATTAAAGAAGAAGAAATAGCTGTGTTGTAAACATAATTCTAGTCAATACAGTACTAACAAGTTTTAATCTGAAACAATTGAATATACTGTAAACATACTTCCATTGAAATACATATAGATCAGGGTTGCAAATAAGCAACAAAATTTTACTAGCTCAAGAAAAATGCTACTATAGCCCACATCGTGATTTTTATAGTCTTTACTGTTTGAAATAAATAATAGGGATATTAAAAACTCGTCCCGCACCGATGAACTACTCGCCTCGGGCAAGTGGTTATTTGCATCCCTGATATAAATATATTTCCACATCGTATGGCGTACATACATTTTCTTTTTATCGTCCCTTGTTGATATTTCTTTAAAAATTAAGGAGGGGGGGCACGGTGGCTCAGCGATAGAGCGCTTACCTCTCATGCATGGGATCTCTGCTTCGATCCTCGCCAAGTATGTTTGTGGTGGACAGCATCGTGTCCGTGGGTTTTCCCCCTTCCATTAACATTCATTTGTTTTAATCATCGTCTCTCTTAGCCTAAAGGGTATAATCTTCAGATGTTAAACTGAAAGACTTCATTTTCATTTTTTTTTAAATCAAGGATAGTATACATGTATACATGTCTTACGAAATTAACCGAACTCATCCGATCTGGATCAAACTTGGCATGACGGTACACCCTGACCTGTTATACAATGGAATTATTGTGACAAAGATTATTTTTTATTCTAGTAAAATAATTAAAACAGTTTTTAGTATAAGGCTCCACGAGTATGCCTTTTAAAGTAAAAGACACGAACAAGTAGTGTGATCTCCCTCGTGGCTAAGCGGTTTGGCATAAGCGCTTTTGGTGTGCGAGACTCAGGTTCGATTCCGGGAGGGAGCTCATGTGGTTCGGATTCCACGTTAAAACTGTAGGTCCACGTCTCATATAGCCTCGCTGCTGAAAGGGACGCTAAACTAAAATCCAATCCAATCAAAAACGAACAAGTAGTGGAAGAGAATAGAAAAAATGGTGCAATGAGTGTGTGTGTGTGGTGGGGGTGGAGAACCCGTGAATACGGTGATTGTCCACCACAAATTCATATGACTTGAGAGTGAATCGGGGATTCCTCGCACTAGAAGTAAGTGCCCAACCAGTCAGACACTGTGCATCAGTATTTCTTTCAGAAAAAAGTTCCGAGGGGGGGGGGGGCACTTAGTATTCGGAAGGGCATACGGTACTATTTTATTTGTTGTTTGTATTATTTTGGTCTCCTCCGCAGGTAGAACTCTCAAGAGCAGCGGGGTGCAGTAACAACGGCACCAATTTCTCTTAACTTTGTGGGGGGAACATTCATAAAAAAATACACACAACAATACATATAACAGTAAAAAATACATATTCATAAAAATACATGGGGCCCACATGAAATTTTGGGGGCCCCGGGCCCCTCGCCCCCCAGGATCGGCGCCCTTGTGCAATGACCCCCTGAAAACATGTCTGCAAGAAACATTGCTGTGCATTGTGATGTATTTCCGATTTAGGGCTTCTTTAGAAATTGTTTCACTTTTTCTTCTCTTGATATTAAAAAAGAAGCACAATACTTTAATGGCCACACAATTCACAAAATAGAAAAAAAAAAAGTATTTGTTATGGCTCTTACCTGATAATCCTTGCTTGCTTCGGTGTCCGGCTGAGAAAGGTTCTGAAGTTTCTCACGGGATCGAGCATGACGTTTGATGACGTAGAGGACGCCTGCAGCAATTAGCATGACACCCACAACTCCACATAGCAAGAAGGTGGCGATGTATAATTCACGGTCGGATGCTGACTGCCCCAAACTCAACACAGTTGGGTGTTTTGTCTGCAAACAAAAACATAAAATTAAAAAATCGTTAACATCCCACGACAAAAGTGATTAAACATAATGAGTAATATGAGATACAGATTAACAGATCTGGCAACTACGTCAGATAGTGAATGAAGTCATATCTTAGAAACACTACGGGTCCCAATTATTAAATTTATGTTTATGTATCTAACGTCACTTTCATTAAAAATAAAGATGCTTCTTCATAGAACACCGAACAAAATTAACTGTTATATACTAGCTAAAGATGGTGTTGTCCAGCAGAGATGGCATGGATCAATAAAGTTTGACCCATGACCCACGACCTACCAGAAACCTTGACCCACTCTGACCCACTAAAACCCTTCGCCATCAACTCTAACCCATGACCCACGCCCTCCTTTTCACTGAGTAAAGAGTTTACACTTGTAATAAAACAAGGCTGTGAAATTATCACTAATAGGAGTTTGAATTTCTACAGTCAATTGCTCAAGCACCGCTTTGTTACAATACTGATGGATCTGATCTTTATGATATAAAATTGTAAAGTTTCTGTCATGGGCCATATTACGATGAATTTCGATTTATTTATCATATAGAACTATCTCCTTGTTGAATTGCAGATACTTTTCAGTGGAAAATAGGATGAAATTTGAAAGTCTCAAATCAAGGTACAGTAAACCAACGTAAAGGAAAAAAAAAAGTGTAAAATTCGACTGTATCTCGAAAGCCAAGTAGTAAGTCCTATTGCTATTATTAGAATTCTGATAAAAAGTTTTCACAATTAGCAAACGTTGAGCTATAGCAATGTGTTCCATAGCCAGGGGAGGATCTACCCCGGGGACGGGGTGTCTATGCCCCCCAGTTCTTTACGTGACATGGATAATTGAAGATATTATTTATATTTTTTGATAGTTTATAGTAAACTCATGATATACCTATCATAGCCTGGGCTCTGGATGTCCCCCCAGTTTTTACCTTCTAAATCCGCCATTGTCCATGGTTAGATACAGACTAAAGAAATACGAGAAATTCAGACTAAGGCGACAATCGGAATATTTATGGGTAAAGCAACAATACAAAACAATGTCGGCAACCGAGAGACAAAAATTTGCCAGACAATCCAAAAACCAGCGCGCTTTTTGAATAAACCTATATTCTATTACCCCTGGTAATACATTAGCCATAGTTATATTTAATGTATATAAGTATTTTCTTGACTCTGTTCACATATTAGCGATATTTAATCTTCAAAAATGTATAATTATCATTCAAATGTTGCGCAACGATACAAAATATTTCATGTATTTACAAGGTGACCAGACATCCTATTTTAGCCGGGACAGTCCCTTTTTTTTTTCAGCCGTTGTCCCATTTTTTCTGATCCTCAAACGGGACGCCTAAATGTCCCGTTTTTAAGCAAAAATGACCCAGTTGTCCCGTAATTACTATTCAAAATGGTATAAATGGTCAATGCAAATTCTATACTCTTCCGTACCAACACTCATTGGGAAGGTTCAGTCGTGTCTCGAACTTCTGAATGTTCAAGTGGAAATTGAGTGGGAGTTCTGAGTGTTCAAGTAGTTAATTACTTGTGTACTATGTAAAATGAAAACACTGCTGAGTCCCAAAATGGAATCTTGAAGTCAGATATTTACCCCCACCCACCCTCCGTCGCCGATTCGTATGTGTCCCGTTTTTGCATGTAAAAATTATGGTCACCTTGTGTATTTAGTAAGAATTCTTTAAAAAAATCAGGACATTGATTCAAGGCTACCCTGATTAACGGAACTGTGTTTGGAAATAGAAAGCATAACTCCTACGATCAGTGGCGAATACAGAATTTCAAGAAGGAGGGGTTTCAAGCTCTTAGGTTCATATTGTTTCAGAATTTTTGTATACATTATCTCTTAATTTGGTAAATATTTTCTTTTAAAAATAATATATTGTAAAAGAGGCATTTAAAAAACCCGAAACGCAATCTTTGTGTACGCCATTGCATACAACATATCGAAGTTGCATTCGTGTTTCAAAACCTTTGTTGTTTTCTGTAAGGGGAAAAATAGGAAACTACTAGTAGAATACCCGTTTCTCGCACGGGGAAAATACGTTTTACTTTGGACATGGAGGGGTGAATTTATATTTAAACGGCATTGAAAGTGTTATTTGTATCTCAGCGACCCCCAAAAGGATTCGACACTAATAACGGTCATTTTCGGTCATTTTAAAATACCTCCTCCTCCCACTCAACTAAGTTGTAACGTCAAAGTAAAATGATAAAACAGTTCCTCTAAATTGCACCATCAGAGTGAAATGATGAAAACTATCCATCCGAGGCTCGAACCTCATCTATGTTGAAAATGTGATCGAGATCGGTCGGGTAGTTCAAGAGTTAAGTCACAAACAGAGTCACTTTAATTAGAGGTAAAGTGCAGTCATGTAGCAAAATTTTGCAGTTGTTCGTACGAAAGTCTTGAAGCAGAAAAGTAAGAATTCCCAGCCATTCATTATTATTATTATTATTATTATTATTATTATTATTATTATTATTATTATTATTATTATTATTATTATTATTATTATTTTGCTTTGTTTTAAGTACGAGTCCACTAATGTCAGAAACAGCTTATTCCTCTATTATATGATACAAACGAACAAAATGTCCTTCAAAATTGTCTTAAAAAGGAAAACATTTTACGTACTTCTTCTCTCTATATATTTTTGAACCAGACCAGTCAATGGAAGAAACTACGTGTAATTTTGTAGTTAATGTTCGACGTCATCCGGCGAAGCTAAGCATTATGCAACTAGAGGCAATATTCGGAAAAGATGGCGTGGGGGAGGAAGAGACAGAAAAGTTCATAGAAAACATTCCCTAAACTTTTAACAAAAGCAGCCATACAATAAAATAAAAATGTTTCATTGTTTGTTTTTTAAATTATTTTTTCCGCTGACATCTAAAGTGGGTTAAACCTTGTCTATATATTTTTAATAGACGAAAATAGAGAAATAGAATAGAACTAAAATAGAATAAAAATTAAATCCTAAACTTGTATCAGTGCTAGAGTTAATATTTTTATTGCAGAGTAGCATTATAGGATTTCCAGAGACAAATTCCTCATAATTGGAAAGAATATATATATATATATATATATATATATATATATATATATATATATATATATATATATATATATATATATATATTACACCGATAAAATGATAACAGTTCGTAAATTATTATTATTATTATTATTATTATTATTATTATTATTATTATCTATATGATGTACAGTAGCAATGCCATATATATTTTCCCGTAAGACAAAAAATGAAGCAGCTGTGTCACGTGTACACCACATGAAGAAGTTTGACTTCTATGAGATGATATATTCTCAATTAATATTGAATACGAAACTGGTACTAGATTTCTGTAACGTCTGTTTTTAGCAGATTGTACTGGAGATTAAATATAGTCTTGGAGCAGTTAATTGATTACAGAAAACAACTTCTCGCTATCTATTACTGTTTTTATTCTATAGCAACGGACGTCAAAACCGGAAATGATTGATTTCTGCCGCTTCCGGTTTGTATAGAGGATTAAAACAAAAGATAATACCTATTGTTAGAACGATAAATTGATTTCACGAAAATATAGCTTCTCACTATTCTAATTGCTATTACTCTATGTGTATCGATTTTGAAACCGGAAGTTGTAGTCTATTTCTATCACTTCCGGTGTAAATAGAGAGTTGAGAGTGGAGATGAAATGTATTTTGGGTCACTTAATCAAATGTAATAAACTGTTTTTTTGCTGCATATTGATGTTTTTTATGTATGACGATCGACCTCAAAACCGGAATGGTTGATTTCTACCTCTTCCGGTATTTAATATCACTCCCATCAAAGAACTCGATTCTTAACTTTTGACCTACATCCTGGCCAAAATTGATGAGCCATCAACTATTTCTTGAGATTATTTTGTCTCCTGGATGGATACACACATGGACAGACTTGATAAATATATAAAGAATTTTAGACGGAGACACGGACAGACAAAGTATATATATAAATGAGTTTAGAAAGACACACACACAGACAGGGCAAGGTAAATATATAATGGAGTTTGGACGGACACATGTACAAAGTAAGGTAAATTTATAAAGGAGTTTGGACACATACATGAACAGACAGGGCAAATTGTATAAAGGAGTTTGGATGGAGCACGGACAGACAGGGTAAATCGTATAAAGGAGTTTGGATGGAGCACGGACAGACAAGGTAAATCGTATAAAGGAGGTTGGATGGACCACGTACAGACAGGGTAACGTAAATATATAAAGGAGTTTGGATGGACCACGGACAGACAGTGTAAATTGTATAAAAGAGTTTGGATAGACCACGGACAGACAGTGTAAATAGTATAAAGAAGTTTGGATAGACCACGGACAGACAGGATAAATTGTATAAAGGAGTTTGGACGGACACATGAAGAGACAGACTAAATATGTAAAGGAGTTTGGACGAACACATGAACAAACAGGGTAAGGTAAATATATAAAGGAGTTTGGACAGACACATGAATAGAGTAAGGTAAATATATAAAGGAGTTTTGATGGATACATGGACAGAAAGGGTAAATTTATAAAGGAGTTTAAACGGATACATGGACGGACACGAAGACTTACTACTTTGGATCTCAAGCCAGAAGACCTACTAATTTTAGTTTGAAACAGGAAGATTACTAATTTTGGTTTCAAACCGAAATATGTACTACTTGGGCTCTCAAACCAGAAGAATTACTTATTTTCAAGCATGTGCATAGGAATTTATTTCGGTGGGGTTCAAATACAGTATGAGGATAAATTACCCTGAAAATTAGATTAAATTTATAGAATAGTCGGATTTCAGCGGGTCCGAACCTGCGGGACCCACCCCCTGCGTATGTCTCTGCTCATTTTAGTTTCAAACCGGAAGATCTACTTAGTTTGGTTTTAAACTGGAAAATTTATTAATTCTGGTTTCAGACTAGAAGATCAACTAGTTCTGGTTCCAAAGCACATAAAACTAATTCTGGTTTCAAACCAGAAAATCAACTAATTCTGATTTCAAACCTGATTAACTAATTTTGGTTTTAAACCAGAAGATCAACTAATTCTGATTTCAAACCAGAAGATTAACTAACTCTGGTTTTAAACCAGAAGATTAACTAACTCTGGTTTTAAACCAGATCAACTAATTCAGGTTTTAAACCAGATTAACTAATTCTGATTTCAAACCACAAGATCAACTAATTCTGGTTTCAAACCACAAGATCAACTAATTCTGGTTTCAAATCACAAGATCAACTAATTCTGGTTCCAAACCGGAAGATGTACTACTTCGGGTATCAAACTAGAAGACTTACTAATTTTAGTTTCAAATCAGAAGTTCTGGTTTCAAACAATATGATTTACTAATTCTGGTTTCAAATCGGAACATCAACCAACTTTAATTTCAAACCGGAAGACCTACTAATTTTAATCTCAAACAGTAAGATTTACCATTTGCGGGTTGAGTATGTTGAGTATAGGGATAAATGAGAAGATGAAATCTAGTTTTGGGATGCTGAATTTATTTTTCAACTGAGGCAAGACCAACAATTTTGGTTGAGGAAGTAAACCGCAAGATCACAACATGTCAGTAACCTCGTATAAACTGGAAAGAATATCGGACATTTTAAAGTAGTTGCCCACCAAGAGTTAAAGGCACTGAGATCTTGATAATCCTCCTAAAACTGTCACCAAAAACAAGAAATGAAGTCTGCTAAAGAAAGAGACAGAACGAATTTTGCTCTGTCGTCTAATCTCGAAGTTGATTTCGGCTTTATCCACCTTTTCCGTTCGTTGACAATGACACTCCACCCACTTCCCCTCAGCCCGTGCAATGGATCAGACACAGGCAAAATAATAATAAAGATGTCAGAGGAAGAAGAGGAAGACGGAAGAGGAAACAAAGAGAGAAAAAAAAGAAAGAATCGGAAGAGTTTCGGAGGAAACTAAGTGCTCAGTGCAGGTATTCCTGACAAAACAATTTCCGTCGCCATAGTGATGAGTTTTTCAAGAGGTTTCCTGAGAGCTTTTTTTATGCACAGTTCTTTCCTTCATCTCGAGATGGACATACGGATCGATCACAACAAGAGCGGTCTTTCCTAGATTCACACACAAAAAGAAGCTTTTCAATTGATATGTCCGTCCTGGTTGTAGTTTTTTCAAGAAGTTCCTTAATATGTACTTCACCCGGCCAGATATCCCAGAATACAACCTTCATAAAACCCTTTCTAGTCCCCTTATAGAAAGATATGCATTCAACTCTATTCGGATTACCATATAATGATTCACTTCTAGGTCCTACTTCATCTGAGAGAACGATATATGTGACATCATGATGTACTCATGACGAAGTTGTTTGCTATATTGCGTTCGAATTTAAACTTTGTACCATTTGTGGATTTATTCGAAACTCTTCTTTGATCACTGATTATCGAATTTAATCACCTATATGTTATTAGCAAATACTTCGACAATCACCATGAGTGATCATTATTTTGGACTCTTTTACCTCCTGAATATCCTCTCTGCTTGCAAGTGAATACCATTTGTACTCCGTGATCAGAAACATAATACCTGTATATCCATATCCTATACAGGGTTATCCACAAGACAAAGGCAGAGGATATCTCAATTCGAAAAGGAGTCTTGACCAGAGATGGTTATTTTTCCAAACCTCCCTCACCCTCAATTGACGGCCCTCACCCTCACCCTCCATCACACTCACCCTCCATTGACGCCCTCCCCTCACACTCCCTCACACTCACCCTCAATTACTTTATCGCCCTCACCCTCCAACACCCTCAACTACTAAAATGAGGGTGAGGGCGGCCCTCATGAGGGCAAAATGAAGGAGGATGACCATTTCTGGTCTTGACAGTGACTCTCGGAAATGAAATCCAATACTTCAGCTTAACGTCCCACGTTTATCCCCTTTTAGCCTAAGGGAGACGATGATTAAAGCAAGTGAATGATGATGGTAGAATTGGTGGAATGATAAAGTGGGAGTATCCCGATAAAACCGACTGACAAGATGTTGTCTACTACAAACTTACTTGAACAAGGATCGAACGAGGGACCTCACGCACCATAGGTAAGAGCTCTTCCAACGAGCCACCGTGCTCCCTAGTGATGTCTCGGCTCGGAAGGTGTATTTGTTTGTATTAGAAGACCGATCTTATCTGGTATTACGTCACGAGAATACTGTCCCGTCTCCTTTCGTCGGCAACTTATTTTTATAGAAAAGTGTGCAATCCGGAAAAAATATGAATATCAGGTTTCATAACATCTCAAGGGTATACTTAATTATCCATATTTTAAAATCATATTCTAGAATATTAACTATTCGTTGATCCTTTTTACTTCTAAACGGAAATAAAGGTACACCCTTTGCCAGTGGCGGATCCAGGGGAGGGCGATCAGGGCGTTCGCCTCCCCCAGAAGAGGACACTTTTCTTTTATTTTATATATAAATAAAACACATTCCAGAGTTTGGAGCTTTTAAAAGTAGCTTTAAGTAGCAGTATTACATCCAACCGCCCCCCCAGAAGTCTGTCCTGGATCCGCCCCTGCCCTTTGCCATTGAAACACTTGATTGGTTAATGATTCTAGAGGGAGGAGCAAATGATACAAAATTTTTGATTGGACTATTTAGAGAAAACGTGGCAGAAGCTTGACAGTAAATGTAGTTGATTGCGTAATTACGTAATTTCTATGTTGTTACCGTCTCTTACAGTTTCAGATGGCTGTTTTGTAGTAACACTATACACTTCCAGTTACGAACTAATTACTTCAAATAGGCGTACACGCGTCATTAAGTTAACAGCAAATCAGCACGCTTTGCTTACATATTGTTTTGTTTACTACCGTTTAGAAATGAGGTGGATCAGATAATAGCGATCAACAATTTCATATCCGAACTTCAACAACCAGAAAACTTTCATCACACTTGTAATCTGGGAATTTCTGTAATTTGTACAAAGCGTAGTTTTACTTTCTACACCAACATTTCACGCATTTACATTCAAGACAAACGTGGCAATATCGATACTTGGCGCCCCCTTTCCTCAGGATTGAATTTTTAAAAGATAGAAAATGAGAGTTTATGTGTATACGTTGCGCCCAGCAGTAGTCAGTCATCATATGATAGTCTCACAAAAAAATTCTACTTTTCTTCGAGGAAATATCACCCTATTCAGAAAGTTCCATCTGCACTGCTCTTTTTCAACCTAAAGACTAGCCTGTTTTTTGATTGTCACTTGTCAAGCAATAAATGGAACATAGTTGATGTGCCGTGGTCCTGTAATAAAGGTATGCTGAAGGTGTTTTAGTATGATGGGAAACAGCCCGTATTGTAAGAGCTTGAATGATGCTCTGCGGATTCAAACCTTCGGTCAGGAGAGCACAGTGGCTCAGTGGTAGAGCGCTTACCTCTGGTGCGTGGTGTCTAGTTCGGTCTCCAGCCAAGTAAATTTGTGGTGAAAAACACTGCATCCGTGAGTTTTCTCAGGATACTCCCATTTCCTTCCACTTTCTCATTCTACTGATTCTTCCATCATCATTCACTTGCTTTAAACATCATCTACCTTAACCTAAAAGGGTATAATCGTGGAACGTTAAACTGAAATATTCCATTTTCACTTCAAACCCCAGTCTTGGTTCGGAAGTGGTTCCGTTGTTTATATTCTCGGTATCGAATAAGGATGAGAAATACAAAATCTTAAAACTCTATCTAGAAAATAAAGTGTAATCTTTCAGTTTAATGTCCGATGATTATACTATTTTAGGCTAAGGAAGACAATGATTAAATGATTAAAGTAATTGAATGATGATGAAGAACTGGTGGAATGAGAAAGTGGGAGGAAACGGTAGCATCCCGAGAAAACCCGCGGACACAATATTGTTAATCACAAACTTAGTTGGCTGGGATCGAACAAGGGACCCCTGGCACCAGAGGTAAACCACTGAGCCACTGAGCCCCCCAGAACTCTATAAAGAACCATATACTTCAAGCAATCGTAAGATTATATAGTGGAGTATTGTCAGGATGTTTACGTCTTCGAATGGAATAAAGTATGGTAAGAAAATAGTTCTTTATCTGTGTTTAATTTAGAACTTCTTCGAAAAAAAGTTTCTTTTTTAAATTTCTCGCTTAACTTGAAACATGATGTTGATTTACTTTGAGGTTTTATTGCTCACTTTAATTAATATTGCAGAGTTGTTATTATTAAACATTTAATGCGTTTGGTTTTCTAGTCTAACTACATCCCACAGATCTTTTAATCACCATCTCATCAAGATGTGTAACTTTTGGTTTCGAGGAGGAACTTGAGTTAGAAATCTTTTACTGATAACGTTACTGCGATGAGTAAGGAAGAAGATAGACGAACAAGCCAAGTAGACTCAAGTCTCTGCTCATTCACTTTTCTTTTTTTCTTTTCTTGCTGAACATTTTCTGTTGGTTGACAAATAAAGTTATTACAGAAGCCAGGCCGAAAGCTTCAGTTCAAGAGGAAGATGGTTTGCTTTATACAGACACACACATCCACACCATTCTCGGAAGGCACACGGACGACTGTGAATACTTAGCGGGGGCTAGTGTATATGTTCTCATTTCTAGACCCTTCCCTTGTGTGTCTCTGTGTGTGTGTGTACACACACAATTTCCTTGTGTCTTTCTCATGTCATTTCAGTCACTCTGTACACATACACGTACATGTTGGATGTTCGTGTCTGTGAAAGAGAGAGACAGCAATGTTGCCAGTACAAATAATAAGAAATCTCATACAGAGCATGAAAAGATGTAAATAGTTGCGGACAAGTTCTCTCTTTCTCTCTCTCTTATAGCAAATAGTGTAATTCGCTGAATTGCCACAGAATTTGAGCAAAACTACTCCTACTTTATACAGTCACCAGGAAATGTTGTTATTATAGAAATATGAAGTTACAGTAAGCACAAATGAATGGTTAGACTTCCTTGGGTTGAATCCAGCACCCGGCTTTTAACCTCTCAGAATTTTTCTCAAAATTAACAAATAAACTAAAACGAAATAAAGTTTTTAGTTAATGTCCCACGTTTAACCTTTTTAAGATAAAGAGACGGATAATGGCTGAAAGTAAACGAATGTGATATAATTCATAGAATAAAAACGTTGGAGAAACCGGAAGAAACCCCAGAATTTTCACGGGATGAGGAAAGAGGGAAAAGGGTTCATATTATTATGAAAAAAAACTCCCCCGTGTGAAAAAGAGATGTTCCAAAAAAATACAATAAAGAAAATTTAATTACATTATAGAATGAGATAAAAAAAAAACATCACGTACCTTAGATAATCAGTATAGGTATTTTCACGGGTTAGGCTTGTGGTTATCATTCCTTTTTCGCAATCAGGAGGTTTCAAGTTCAAATCTTCTGCTTGACAATTCTGACAGATTCTCTTTCAGATTCAGTGGATAAATGTTGGAGCAGTACCTTTAAATTATTTAAATATTTTGCAATCAAGGCTCGCGTGCGTTCATGCGGGTTTAGGCTCGAAGTCCTCTATGAACACCTGCTAGCTCGATTAGCGATTATTAACCTAACTAAATATATGTTCACTAAGGGCTTGTGTTCACAACCTTTAATGAAGCTCGTACTCGCTCGTGGTCGTGCTTTCTAGCCTCATTTGGAGCCTATACTCGTTCGGACTCGGAATAAGGGATATTTCGCGATTATATACAAAATTATCCGTCTGAAAC
This sequence comes from Thermobia domestica, assembly GCF_964235325.1. Taxonomy (NCBI): domain Eukaryota; kingdom Metazoa; phylum Arthropoda; class Insecta; order Zygentoma; family Lepismatidae; genus Thermobia; species Thermobia domestica. The sequence goes on from NC_137468.1 coordinate 6,816,726, forward strand.
CACAAAATTTCCCAATCATATCCAAAGTTTTCTTTCAACTAAAACGTTACTTTGTATGACTGTTGAAATATAGTAGTTACACCTGTGTGTGTGTTCCGAAACACCACACGACTAGTTACTCACTTGTTTCAGAAACTAGCCAGTGTGCGAAGATAAAGAGATGGAAGAACGAATAGATACACTGAGAAAAATCCATTATCCGCACAGCGGTATATTGTACAAATATACGGAATCCATAAGTTTACTACGGAAATCTGTGCGGAGAATACGTTATCCATAATATACATACGGACTGCCTTTTTCCCGTTTAGATGTTACATCATGCTGCTGTAGGATATCTGACAGCTAACAGTCTTCCGTATATATTAAATACGTATACGTATGTTACATACGTCAGTCATATGTTATATACGTCGATCTCTATGTCAGATCCTGATCACCTGTATACATTTCTTTGTTTCATATAGAAAGTAGGTGTAAATGGAGCACTTATACGGAAAGTATAATAAAAAAATACGCTTTCAGTTATATGTTTACTGCAGAACGTTACCTACGAGGAGTGACCTAAAAGAAACCGGATTGAAACAGCGCTGCCGTTCCTAGGTAGTAGAGAGTTCTCCTGCTAGGTGCGTCTAGTAGAGACCTTCCTAGATTAGTTGGCCAAGCGATGTCTGCGTAAGAGGTTAACGTTTGATCGTATTAGTGTTTTTCTCAACTGTTCTCGTTGCCGCCTCCGAAATCGTTATGGCAGATTCAAACGAGTGTGTTTGCTTCCTACTTGGAAAATCGGAAACGTAAACGTACCAAATGCTTCAACAAACTTTCAACAAGGATACTATAAACCGCACACAATTTTTTGAGTGGTTTGGGCGCGTTAAGTGTGGTGAGATGAGTGTTGAAGATCGTGCTCGTTCTGGGTGCTCTTCATCATTTCGAAACGACGAAAACATCGAACAAATCTGTCTCAAAATTAGCGAGGATCGTCGTTTCATGGTCGATGATATTTCAAAACAGGCAGGAGTGAGTTGGAGCTCATGCCAGCGTGAGGTTTTGCAAATGAGACATGTTGCCGCTGAGTTTGTTTCCCGCCTGCTCACACAGGATCAAATCATTCGTCTGAATTTGAGCCAGGACTTGAAAAATCAGATTGAAAGTGATCCAAACTTTTCGACCAACATGATGACATTTTCCGAGAATTAAACAAAATCTAAAAGAAAAATGTATTGATGGTGTAGAGGCTGTAAAAAGAACTTCACAGAGCGTATTGGACGATATGAAAGTTCCAGAGTTCTAGAGGTGCTTCAAACAGTGGGAAAGAAGATGGGAGAAATAAATCGCATTTAATGGAAAATACTTTGAAGGAGACTGAAAGACTTTTGTAAAAAAATGTAATATTTTTTTTTAGAATGAAAGTCTGGTTTCTTTTGGACCCTCCCTCGTATATTGATACGTTAAGTCAAAAAATACAGGATTTATGCATGTAACCTACATTTTTACCTACGCAACGTAGTCTTTTTTCTCTAATCTTGCAGAAGGAGTTAAGGTACCAGTCCCTTCTTATTTCCTTTTGTCCTTGTCTCTATCTATTTCATAGGATTGTTGACTATATGAACGAACCTGTAAAAGTTACACTGTAAAATATAAGAGATACTGTTGAACCCAAACAGGGTTTTACTAGATCTTTGTATATATCGTGTTCAAAATCGCTGCATTACTTTCCAGTATGGAAGACGAATAAACATGAATTTGTATTTGAAATAGGCAAAAGATTTTACCTTGATTAAGAAACACCGCACTGGGAATCAAACACGTGCATATTCGATCTCGGTAGTGAACATCATTCATCCACAACATTATTCTCCAGGGTAGACGGTGGGTTAGTGCTTACTTCTGATGTGTGGTGACCCTGTTCGATTCCCGGCCAAATAAGTTTGTGGTGGGCAACATCGTGACGGAGATTTTCCTCCCACATTTCATTCCACCAATTCTTCTTTCATTCAATTGCCTTAATCATCCGTCTTCCTTAGGCTAAAGGGTATAATTGTGCAACGTTAACCTCAAAGATTTCATTTCTTTATTCTGCAGTAATGCTGTGAAAATGTTTCTGAGCTTAAGGGTCATCGGATTTATGAAAAATCTTTAAGTTTTACGTCCCACGCCTATGTCGGTTAGACTAAAGGAGACGGTGATGATGAGAGATGAGTGAAATGGTGGAATGAAGAAAGTGGGAGGAAACGGGAGAACCCCGAGAAAACCCACGAGCACGGTGTTTGTCCACCACAAAGTCCACTTGGCCGGGGGCTGAGATCGAACCCGGGACCCCAAGTACCAGAGGTGAACGCTCTACCACTGAGCCACCGCGCCCACCACATCGCATTTATGACCACTGGGTCAGACCAGATCTGGGAAGCGATAGCCAGATGTGGGTATATCCGGACAAAAGTCATGATTCAAGTGACTCGGTGATCCATGCCATTAGGACAAAAGAATTGTTATAAATGGTTACACATTTTTGCTATCACATACAGTGTACACGTAATTTATAAAATTGGCGTGTCCTCAATTTATAAGATAGTGGACAGCATCATGTTTGTAGGTTTTCTCGGCGTACTCCCGTTTCCTCCCACATTACCATTACACCAATTCTTTCATCATCATTCTGTCACTTGGCTTAATCATCCGTTTCTCTTAGCTTAAGGGGCATAAACGTGGGACATTGAATTGAAAGAGTGGAAGTCCTATAACTATTCTCTAGGGAAGGAGTGGAAGTCTGATGAAGACACAGTTATGGTGTTGAAACTGTTACGTGATACTGTTTTTTTTTACATATTATCACATAGCCTTGCTCAGTTTGTTATTGTGTATTAGTGAAAGATTTCATTTCAATTTATATGTATAAGAAAAAAAAAGTTAGTAAATGTAGTTATAATACTTGTGAGTTGCAAACACTGCGTCGTCGAACAGAGATTTAAATGTGGTAGTGGAGTGGAGAGAGAGAGAGAGAGAAAGCCCGTCAGAAAACATGTTGGTTGAAGAGGCTTTCTGCCTTTTGCCAGGTGAAAGGCTTTGATTGATCCAGAATGGTGGATGAACACACATTTAGGTAGGAAGAGAGAGAGAGATGCAGAGGAGAGGAAGAAGAGGATTTATCAAGTGAAGAAGCTTTGCTCTTTTGGCGAAGATTTATAGGTAAATATTTCAACCTTGTCCTCCACTTGAAAAGAAAAAAAAAAAAAAAAAACAGGGAAGATGGAAGGAGGGGATGAGCAAAAATCATCTGACAAGTTAGAAGTGCAGATCTTTCTGGTATTATTCTTAGACCAAAACGTAGACAATGTACGAGGGGTGGATATTTTGTAACTAGGACTCACTGGAATTAGGCTTAATATCTCAAATTAGACTCTCATTGGTTCAAGCTCAGACTCGTTACCGTCAATAAACTCGCGCTCATTAACCTTTATTGGGCTTGGCCTCACTACGGGCTGAGGTTCCCAAATCCACAATGAGGCTTGGATTCGCTCCTGGCTGGGCTCATTAATCATATTGAAGCTCGAGCTCGCTCGGACTCGGGGTAGCTCTCTATTGAAAAATGAAATGAAATCTTTTAGTTTTACGTCCGACGCTTATGCCGGTTAGGCTAAAGGAGACGGTGATGACGAGAGATGAGTGAAATGGTGGAATGAAGAAATTGGGAGGAAACGGGAGAACCCCGAGAAAACCCACGAGCACAGTGCGAGCTGGGATCCACCACAAAGTCCACATGGTGCGAGCTGGGATCGAACCAGGGACCCCAAGCACCGGAGATGAACGCTCTACCACTGAGCCACCGCGCCTATTAACTTACAGTAGAGTATGGCCGTGCCGGATTAGTGATTTTGTCGGATTATCGAACGTCAATATTCAGGAATACCAAAAACAAATCACAGCAGATAAAAAATGAAAATGATTAGAACATGTACGAGTATTTATGTGTTTAAGCGCATTCTGAATCTGTAGATGCGATATAAATTTTCTAGTCTGCGGTACAAAGTATTTCGTCATTTTTTATGTTAATCTATCGAACAAGCAGTATTGAAATCACATATTATAAAGTTTGTTTTTTGCCTTTATCTCTAGTGTTGCTACGTATATAATGAAAATCATTTGCTTATGCTTATTGGTTTTATTATCACTTGAAGAACCCGTGCAGGGATTCCAGAACATTTTACAATACACTACACTACATTTATGTCAGTGCCGTAACTTAGATTTTTTTCTGGGGAACAAGCATCAATACGTGTATTTGGGGCCTCGAGAAAAAGTTGTTTTTCTAATTCTTGGACCCAATATTTCTCATCCTTTATGGGCCCCCCGGAGCCTGTGGGCCCTCCCGCAGGGCAAAGTCTGCCAGGCCATTAGTTACTTCGATGGGCACGTTCCATAGATGACAAATTAATTAAGGGGACAATACTGACAAATCTGAAAGCCATACGAATGAATATTATTCCTATGGCCCCTAATAGTAGACATTTCTTACTGAAATGGGCCCACGACTCATTTTTGTTTTATTTACCTTTTGTGTGCTGCTTTGTTTATGTAATGTAGTGAACCTGTTTGATGCTTCATTTATAATTTCATGTTCGTATCGTATATGGAGTCACAAAATTTTGTCTTAAAGTGGGCGTTCCTTGAACGCCGGGGAGCTCCCTGGGGGAGGGGAAGGAGTTGCTCCCTAGTCCCCACAAGTTACGGCCCTACTTTATGTACACAGCAGTGGCGTGTAGTGCTGTTTCCGATCGAGGAACAGGTCATGAATAGTAACACACCCTTCGGCATTGTCAAACAAGGTAATATTAATATGTGTTTAACATAGAACTTTCCTGCAGTAGGCCAGGGGATGGACCTCCCCCTTCCTAGAAAATGCAGGTTTCCGAATAATTTAAATTTTACTTAGACACAAAAGAGAGTAAACAACTGTTCTATCTGTTTCATGAGGAATCGACGCTGGTACACTGTAGTAATGGTGTGTAGACTTGATATACGGTATAATCCGCTAAAGAACAGGGAACACTATACTGAAATGAAAACTGCCAGTCGTGATAAATACTGAACGAACTAAAACACGCGCAACGCAGTGGCGCAACCTGGTTTTATCTTCTACTTTGACCTTAATCCGGTTTTAATATTAAGCGCAATAGAGCTAAAAACGGTAAAAGATAACAAGAAAAGTTCATTTTTTAAGAAAATGAATTCAGCATTTCAAGAATACAATCATCTTGTGATCTTATCATTACTAAAATCGGAAGTGGTTGAAATCAATTGCAACTCCCGGTTTGAATTCTATACTCATACAACAAAAGTGGTACTAAACAGTGAGAAACTTTTCATTGTGTGAATTTAGTTCTCTAAAAATAAGTCTAATCTCGTCTCTAATCCCTTTAATGTAACCAAAAGCAATAGAAAAATACAATTTCCGGTTTCGATATATTGACCACCACAGAGAAAAAACGGTAAGGAATACCGAGAAACTTTTTTGATATGAATTTAATGTCCCAAGAAAGAATTGACTTCAATTCTTTTATTGAAATCGGAAGTTGTAGAAATATGTCACTTCCGGTTTTAAAATTGGATTTTGATCGATTGGTTTTAAAAGCAGTAAGAGAAAGAAAGAGCAAGAAGATTATATAAATCCTGTCCGGTCAGATGCGACAAACGGTTATAAAACACCAGACTGAAAACCTCAATGACCAATCAGTGACAAGAAAGCAATACATGGTTACAATGATAGTTGCCCATTTTGACCTAACTTCACTCAGCCTCAGAAGAGCGGACAGTCAGTCGATCTCTCTCTCACACACACATAATTGTCATCACACTAGTGTTAGCCACGAGACGAGACAAGAAACAAGGTACGTCCTGTCTCGTCTCGATTTCTGAATGATTTTTGCTCATCTTGTATCGATTCTCGAAAACCTTTTGTAGTTTTTTCTATAAAAGTTTCTTGTCTTGTTTCGTAAATTTATCTAATTGATTCCTGGAAATAATCTTGGTAGAAATTTTCACTAGACAATGGGAAATTCAAATGCTATCTATATATATAAAAGAGAACGTACAAAATCCTTTGTCCGCTCATCACGCTAATACGGCTGAACCAATTTCTTTCATTTTTGGGGGGTTATTAGGATTTGGACCCTAGATGGTTTTTATCATATCACTTTAATTTTTAATTACCAGTGTCTTGAGATAATTGACCATTCAAGTGTCCATAACGTACAAATCCTTTGTTATTAGTTCATCATAGGTAAAAATAAACGTATTTATATGCAACCCGCATGACCGTGTCACTCGGCGGGTTAACATAAATGACAGGCGATATACAGCGGAAAATAGCTTGAATCTTCTGTTTAAAATTTTTTAATTGATTTGCTTATTTTTACAGACACTTTTACAATATGCCAGCACCGGGATGACCGCAGCGAAGCGGGGCGGGTTAACATAAATGACAGGCGATATACAGCGGAAAATAGCTTGAATCTTCTGTTTAAAATTTTTTAATTGATTTGCTTATTTTTACAGACACTTTTACAATATGCCAGCAGCGGGATGACCGCAGCGAAGCGGGGCGGGTTAACATAAATGACAGGCGATATAATGTTAAGATTTACTGCAATCTTCTATGGTTTTTATCATATCACTTGAAAGCGAAAAAGTAAAAATTATCTAAGTAACAAAGTTTATTGCGTTCCGGGGTGACCGCAGCGAAGCGGGGTGAACGCTGCTAGTATATGGATAAATGTCGATTATATTTGATTTTAGAAATGAAAATGAAATGAAATCTTTGAGTTTTACGTCCCGCGATTATCCCGGTTAGGCTAAAGGAGACAGTGATGATGAAAAATGAATGAAATGGTGGAGTGAAGAAAGTGGAAGGAAACGGGAGAACCCCGAGAAAACCCACGAGTACGGTGTTTGTCTACCACAAAGTCCACACATCGCGAGATGGAATCGAACCAGGGACCCCAAGCACCGGAGGTGAACGCTGTAGCACTGAGCCACCGCGTCCTCATATTTGATTTTAATTTTAGTTTAGCGTCCTTTTCAGCAGCGAGGCTATATGAAACGTGGACATACAGTTTAACGTGAGATACTAACTTCCGCTGGGAATCGAACTCGCGTCCCTAAAGCTAAAGGCACGTACGCTAACCGCTTGGCCACGAAGGAGCTCTGAACAACAGTCGAATGAATAGTATTAATTAAAGAAGATCAGGCGCGCACCCAGCAATTTTTGTTGGGCAGGACGCAAACCTTGGGAAGAGGCTCCAAATTACAAGCTAATACACATCTATGTAGTATTGAACAGGTATTATTCTGCGCCCGGAAAGACGATAAGTAATTATAAAATTCTTCCATATATTATTTTCAGAAAAAAATCATAGGACTAGATTGTTTTTATAAGAGAAAGAGTACAGATGAAGTGTAAGATAAAATTTTCACGCTACATGAATCATTTCTCTTTTAAGCAAGTATAATTTGTATTAAGAAAGTGTACAAATGCAAGTTTAAATTTGATTTAAAATACTCACTGAGCAAAACAATACCGCACATTTATTGTAAAAATGATAACGTGTAACAGTTTCACAAACTATCCGCTTGTCTTCATAAGACACTATCTGTCTGATGAAGGCAGGCAGATAGTTGGAAAAACTTGAAATATAAACTGTCAAAGTTTGCTTCAAACACAGATATTCTATGTAAGCACCTTACGTAACATGGCGCAAATCAAGCCGATCTCCTGCAAAACCTTTTGTACCATGTTGTGGTCAATAGCAGCAATTTGTTTCATGCTCGCTGCTGACTCTTAGCGGTTGGAACAAGGATGTTATCAAATAGAGGATTTGCCCATCATATGAACTCAGTGAAGCCAAAAAACAACTGAGCATCGTCTGAGCCGGCACGTCTGATTGGCTGCTCTCGTTTCCGCCATGTTTGTTGGCTCGAAAGATTGCGATCTCAGTGGCGCGAAGTAGGCAGAGTAGGTGTGGCGAAGCTGTGACGTATGGCTTCACGATTTTGTTGTATGGGCAGATCCTCTATTTTATAACATCCTTGGGTTGGAATCTAAACTTGGAAAGGTAACTTTTCGAAGCGTAGAGTAAGGTGACCGATTATGGTCATTCTACCTATGATGGCCACTCTTTGATATTTTCGCATAGAAACAACAGGTGGCAGTAGTAATGCAGTGTGGAAGAAGGAAGTGACACGCGCAAAAGGCTGTCAAATTTGCGGGAAATTCTAGTAAGTAGTATTAGAGTAGCTGAGTTATGAAGTGCCAATAGGTACATTTTTCGGGTACGTTGTAAAATGAGACATGAATTCATTGCGTAGTTTTAGGCGTAATTTGTGTTACACATCATTCTCCCATTTGCGTCATTCTTGCTGTTACCAGAGGTTCAATGTCGACTTAGAGTGGTGTTCACGAAGTCACGTGTGTGCAACCGGTGACGTCAAATGAGAGGGAGATTCTAATATCCCTATGATGATCACAGTGAGGGGTTCGTATGATGATCAACGTGGCCATCATAGGACGAGTTTTTCATATGAGAGCTTGCAGATACCAATGATGAACACCTTCAATTGATTTCAAGAATTATTCCGATCTGGTCAATATTATCCGTCTTATGCAGAGTCGTTTTGATGTATGATTAGCATCATACTAAAGGTCTGACTACTGCAGGAAACAAATGTTAGTCGAACTCCTTAGTATGGTACTAATCACGCGTCAGAACGACTCTGCATAAGGCCCTATATGTCTCACAATAACATATGTTGATTAGAATTTACAGAGTACATTTCTGAAATAGAGTCCATCATTTTGACTTGCCCTGTATGGTCGTAACTGAGTCATATAAGGCCTTATGCAGAGTCGTTCTGATACGTGATCAGTGCTATACTAAAGAGTTCGACTAACATATGTTTCCTGCAAAAGTCAGGCCTTAGTATGACGCTAATCATACGACAAAACGACTCTGCATAAGGCGGATGGAAACCAGCACCCTTCCCCTTTTGTTAGATTTCTGGGTCGGAAGCTGTTGAAAAAGACAGAACAGAGAGGGACGGCAGATAAGTATATAAAATTCTAAAAAGCAAAATTCCTATCAAATCACATTTTATAACTGCTGAACTTTCTTCAATCCAATAACGGAAGAAACGACGCGGAAAATATTACAGAACGGCGTATTTAATATACCACTTCCCACATGTGTATTCCGCTGTCCCACTATCTCAGAGGGTACAGGATACTGAGAAAACTCAATTCTCAAATAATATAATTCCTCGATGTTCGTGGTGTGACCTCATTGCCGGGCGGATGTGAGGGTAAGCAGGAACTACAATCTTCAGCTGCACCCTTCTTCTCTGTTTTACGCTCTCAGAAGAACGATCAAGATTTCTTATTTTCTTTGAAAAGAAACAATCACATTCAGAATCTCAATTTGATTATGAAATTCACCGAGAAGAGAGGAAATTGTTTGTCGTATTAAGGTTTCTTGTTCGCACAAGATTCCACTTCAACGACTTCGTAGTTGATATATATATTTTTAATTTATACATTTATTTGAACAAGAAACTACAACAATCTTATCGCAAATTTTTGCATAAAAATTCAGGTTATCAATTATGTGCGGATTGTCATTGCTTATCATTAATTAATCTAAAATACGATGCCTGTTGCAGTAATTTTATAACAACAGTGTTGGCAGGGGCCGCGTTTCTGTCAAAATAACACCCATTTTGCGGACTTGCATTAAATAGCCCTTTTACATGGCAACTCTGCATCAACTTTGTCACATTTTCGCACCGATGCATAAATGTTGATGCATACTGCACATATGCACAGGGATTCACCCGCAGGAAATCAATTTTCTGCAACTGAATATTCAGTTTCTTCATTTTGTACATTTTTTTTTTTTTTATTTTACAATTTCAGTACTTTCTTTCGTTACTACACAAGAACGTTACACATTCCAACATTGATCACGATCTCGAAAATATCTACATAGAACATGCTTACATTTGTTTCAAATCTCAGATGTTTATCGCTCTTGGTTCAAAAGATATACGCAATCAAACTCTGGGTTGCGCAACTTTACGGACACTATTTCTCAACTTCATTTATTGAGGCGATCTTGACTGTAGAGTCAATCCATTCTAAGTGATAAAGCATGTGCCACTCAAACTAAAAAACATGAATGTTTATCCTATATCAGGGTACTTCAAAACCATAATTCATTATTTTTTACATCTCATGGCGACGCAACGGCTGCCGCCATTTTACGTTTACTTTTTTTTTTTTTTGAATATCTCAGCATGTATTTGTCCTACCAAATTGAAAATTGCTGGACATCTCCAACTCGTGCAGAGCTAAGACTGATCTCTTAACATTCTTGCCTAAAACCACTTGAAAGGGGTGAAATTAGGGTCTGCAGTAGCAACATTTTTGGACATTTAATACATGTTTGGGAAGAGGAAACAACTGATGTAGACTATCTAAATTTATGTATGCATGTAGTATGGTGTCATAAGTTTATACACAAATATTTTCAAGTCTGTAGCTGCTCCCAAAGGTCTGAAAAAACAAAAACAAACGTAAAGTTGTCGAATTATGCCAATTTGGCATGTTTCACTGTCCAATATCTCCATTGGGAATGGATTTTTAAAAAATCTGAAATTTTGGGAATAGTTAGTCCTTTAGTATACCATAACAACAAAGCACGTTTTGTGTTTTTGAGCAGAAGGGGGTCAAACTATTAAGTAATGACATCATACTCCAGGAGGTGTTTTGTTTATAAAATCTACTGGAAATGTATTGCTGTGAAATAAAATAAAGTAGGATGAATGGTTAGTTCAGTCAAGGCTCTCAAGCTCGTTTATTTCCTCTAGTTGTAACACTGTCTTATCACACCTACAGCACCACTAGTGAAGAATGCCGCTATCAGCAGAAGGCGAGACAAGCCAAAATGCACACTTGCTATATCAATGATATTCAATCATGTTTATTATTGTTTTAACTGTCAACTCATGCAGGAGACCCTTGTCCTTTCGTTTGATCTACATCAGGGTTGCCAACCATACGATAATTTATCGTGATATACGATAATTTAAGCCTTAATACGATATACGATAATGCCCTTGCGATAATAGGTGAATATTTGATAATTTTAAAACGCACACTTCTTTGCTGTTTTTGAATATGCAAATAAATTGTAGCCGAACATAATATTTCTATGAATACGCCAGATAACGTAATAGATGTAATTAAAGGTGCGTTCTCTGATTCCAAAATTGCTAACAAGATTCAATTATGTAGAACTAAGACAACGGGTATGATAAAAATGCCATTAGTAAATGTCATTTGAAGGAATTGAATGATACGTTACAGAAACAAAAAATCAGCTTAATGGTCGACGAGTCTACAGATATTTCGACTACAAAAAATATGCGTGTTTGTGCGAGATATTTCAATGAAAATAGTACGAAAATACAAACAAAATATTTTGCAGTATTACAAATTTATTGTGATAAAAGTGTAGAAGCTGCACATGAAGGTGCCACTCCCTTATGAACTCCTATATAATACTTTAACAAATAGTAATATTCCATTTGGAAAAGTAATAGGCTCCACATCCGATGGGTGCAACACAATAATGGGAAAATATAATTCTTTTGCAAGTAGGCTACAGATGGACTTTCCTGGCATTTTGTACAAAAATGTAAATGTTATTTATTGCATCTGTGTGCAATCGAGTAAACACCGATTTGGAGTTCGAAACTGAAGGGTACTAGGTAAGCTTATTATATTTTAGTGCTATTATTAGTAGTATTATACATGTTTCTAAAATTATCACGTTCGTAACGAATATACGATAATTTTTTGCAGTATACGATAATTTTAAAGACGAAAATCGATAATTTTGTTTTTCGAGGTTGGCAACAGTGATCTACATTCCCAAGTCAGTGAACACTTACTCGCTGTAAACACTGATTGCAGAATGAACGTCTTGTTCAACGTCTATATAGAAGAGACTATGAAAGAATTCTTTGATAGAAACAAGAAAGGCATAAAAGTAAATAGACAGGTTTTCAGCACAATAAGGTTTGCTGATGACACAGCACTGATAACGGAGAACGAAGAGGACTTGCAGGAAGAACATTCAAACTTGAACGACCAACTGGAAAAAACCTGCAAAATGAAGATAAATAAAAAGAAAACGAAAGTGATAAAGTGCACAAGAGCAGGACAGGAAGGGGAAAACGTATGGCTAGATGGAGAGAAAACCGAAGACGTTAAAACAGTGGCGTAACTGAGGAGCCTGCAGGGCCTGCAGTGCGGGCAGGCCCGCAGGGTTTGGGGGCCCACCGCGAAGCATATACCAAGAACTATAGACTACAAAAAGTGAGCCGAATAGGGAATATCCATTTCCCTGAACAACATTATTTACTTTAGAAAATAAAAATATGCTATGGGTGAAAATACATCCATTCTAGCAACATCAGTTTAAAAATCATCTTAGCACTCGAAGGTTAAGGGAAAACAATTTATTAAGGTTTTGGTATGGAGCGTGGCGCTCTACGGATCAGAGACGTGGACATTGAGAAAAAATGAAATATCCAAGCTGGAAGCATTTGAAATGTGGTGTTGGCGTAGAATGCTGTGCATATCATGGACCGAAAGGAAAAGGAATGAAGACGTACTAAAGGAAGCTAATGAAGGACGACAGATCATGAAGATAATAAGAAAAAGAAGAAACAGCATGCTTGGTGGTTCACTCAGATTAGATCATCGTTTTGATAGAGGGAAAGGCAGAAGGAAAACCAGGAAGAGGAAGACCAAGGATAGAATATCTAGCTGCAGTTACGAAGAAGAGACCTTATCAAAGTATAAAAAGCAACGTCGCCGATTTCTCTGTAAATTTGGGGGGGGGGCGTTCAGATGCAGAAGGTATATATGAGGATTTTAATACAAATTGCACTCACATTATGCCAAACATTGCATATTCATAAATACAATAGGGGGCCCACATGAATTTTGGGGGGCCCTGTCCCCGGTTCCCCCAGGATCGGCGCCCTTGTAAAACAACTCTCCCAAGGGAGAGAAAAGTTTTAAAATTTCCATGTTGACCACCAATCTACGGTTGAGGTAAACAAAAATCTGAAATCTTTAAGTTTAACGTCCCACGCATATGCCGGTTAGGCTAAAGGAGACGGTGATAATGAGAAATGAGTGAAATGGTGGAATGAAGAAAGTGGGAGGAAACGGGAGAACCCCGAGAAAACCCACGAGCACGGTGTTTGTCCGCCACAAAGTCCACACGGCGAGAGCTGGGATCGAACCAGGGACCCCAAGCACCGGAGGTTGAGGTAAACAAGAAGTAGAAACTTTTTTAAAACAAAACCAGAGGATAAGATATTATTATTATTATTATTACTATTAGGAAACACGGTGGCTTAGTGGTAGAACGCTTACCTCTGATGGGTGGGGTCTCTGGTTCGATCCCCGGGCAAATTAGTTAGTTTGTGGTAGACAACATCGTGACTGTGCGTTTTCTCGCGGTACTCACTTTTTCCCACATTCTCATTCCACCAATTCTTACTTCATCATTCACTTCCCTTAATCACCCGTCTCCCTTAGCCTAAACGGCATAATTGTCTAACGTTAAACTGAAAAATTTCATTAATAATAATAATAATAATAATAATAATAATAATAATAATAATAATAATAATAATAATAATAATAATAATAATTATTATTATTATTATTATTATTATTATTATTATTATTATTATTATTATTATTATTAATATTATTATTATTATTAATATTATTATTATTATTATTATTATTATTATTATTATTATTATTATTATTATTATTATTATTATTATTATTATTATTATTATTATTATTAAAAGGCGAAGCTGAAGTATTCGGAAGGAACAACTTCTACTAAAAACTCAAATGGGAATATGTCTAAAGAGTAAAATTTTTCAATGAATGTATTCTGCCTACTTTGACGTACATAGATAGGACATTGATAGAATCAGATTCCCCGTCTGCAGATTACACAACAAAACATAAAGAGACTTCTGTTAAGTATCAACGCAAAATAAGAAAAGAATCAATCGGTCAGGAAGATGACAGGAGTGGCGGATATTATACTGAAAATAATGACCATGAAGTGACAGAGGGCTTGACATAGTGCAAGAAGAAATGACGATCGATGGACGAAAGCAATTACATTCACTTGATAACAGGAGAGAAGAAACGACATAGGAAACGTCCTTACACAAGTTGGCGTGGCGAAAATTAAAACCTGCGAAATAATTTATAAATATTTACTCAAGAGACGTTCAGAGCAGTTAGAGAGACCTTCATCCAGCAGTAGATTGACAATATATATACTGCATACCGTATCTTCTGCTATCATACTATTTCAGCCGAGTAGAGGATGCTGGGAAAATTCGACTTTAAAATAAATGTTCGCTGTTCGTGATGTGACGTCAGTGCCGGGCGGATGTGAGGCTAAGTAGGAAGGACAAGTCTTTAGCTGCCACCTTCTCCTATGTTTCTTGGTCTCTGAAGAATGACGAAAACTTTCTTTCTTTTTCCTCCTAGGAAAGAGACAATGATATTCCCAGTCTCAAACGGTTTATGAAATTTATGGAGAACAGAAAAACCTTTCCCGTACTTTTCTGAATATCGTACGATTCCATTTGAACCAGGATGTATTCTTCAACTTTACTTACGAAGTAGGCAGTGACTGCAGATCTATGTTTTTAAAGCTGACCAAAGATGGAAACGTCTGTTGGAAAACCTGATAAAAATGCCCAATATCCCTCTTTGTTCATTGCAGGCCACAAAAGAGTTTACTTAATAATGGAAATAAAATGCGAAGTTTTCCTCATGCATAGCTTTAGAGAAACTCGAGAAAAAAGTTTTCTTTAAGATATGAAATGGATCCTTTGCTATAACCACGCACCCTAACTAACTAATTCTATGGCCTATGGAACCTGCAGGTTCAAAGTCGCGTTCACAAAAGCCCTCCATTAACTTCTATCCTTAGCCAATCGGATCCAGTTTCTAGTTTGTATTCCTATTTCTGCGAGATCCATCTTAATATTATCTTCTCTTCTGCGCCTAGGCCTTTCTAATAGTCGTTTTTTGATTGGGCTTCCAGTTAAGCGTTCTTACTTTCTTTGATTCTGGTTACAGGACCTGCCCACCTGAGACTTCTACACTTGACGTCTTTAACAATGTTTGGTAAACTGAATAAACTATACAATTCGCCGTTTCTGCCATTCCCCATTCCCCTTCCTTTGGGTCCGAATATTCGTGTCAGGACTTTATTCTCAAATTCTTTCAGTCTCCGTTCTTCCCTAAAAGTAAGCAACCATGTTTCACTACCTCTTAAGGTGAAACTGATCCTGAAGTATACAATCAGCTTTTTTTTTTTTTTCTTTGGAAACTAGAAAAAATTTTTTTTTCAGTTTAACGTCCAACGATTACACCCTTTACGCTAAGGAAGAAGAATGATTAAGGCAACTGAATGATGATGGAAGAACTAATAAAATGAGAACGTGGCAGGAGACGGGAGATACCGAGAAAATCCATGAAGATACTGTTGTCTACCACAAACTTATTAGTGCAGGGATAGAACCAGGAAGCCCACACACCAGACATAAGGATTCTATCACTGAGCCACCATGCCCTACTATCAAACTCGGTGATTATACGGTTGCTACATCATCGAATTTTAAATTCATACTAGCTGAACCAGCGCTCTCTACACAGCGCTTCATTCACATATGAGCATGAATCTCCTTGTTATTCCTCACATCTGTACATGTCCCTTTACAAACACAAGTGAAAGACGTCTTGATAAAAATTGGCAAGAGATTCCATAAAGGGGAAATTTTGTCGATTATTTTTTTTTTCAATATCTCGCACCGTTTGCAAGATTTGAGCCTACTTTCAGTTGGAGTTTTTAATTCACGTATGATTAGTGTTTTCTTTCTCCTTGCATGCAATATGTAATAAGCAATTAATTATAATGTCAGTGATATATGGTATTCATTGGGCAAAACAAGCCGAATAATAAAGATTTAACTTACTGTTAGAGTGGACAAATGGTTATCCTTCGTGTTTCATTATCATTTGGCCGTGAAACAAATGCCTGAGAGGTATGTAACCCCTATATACAATTATGTGGTGTTGGAATGTATAATGTGTAGGATATGATTCTTTAGTTTTTTTTTTTTAATTTCAAAACTTCCAGTGTACCCATAAAAATGTAATAAAGAAATAATTGCCATGTTTTTCTTAAAATATTCAATTAGAACTGAACAATTTACACAAAATTTGCAATCGATCAGTGAAAACGTTATCTTTCTAGAGCCTGTAGTTTCCGAGATCTCATTGTCGAAAGGATTGGCCACAAACATATAAACGCCCACAAACGTATAGTTTAAAACTGCACTAGCTGAACCTGCGCTCTCTACACAGCGCATCATTCTCATATGAGCATAAATCTCCTTCTCATTTCTCACAACATATGTACATGTCCATTTACAGACACAAGTGAAAGACTTCTTGATTTTTTAAAAAATCTGCAAGGGGTATCATAAAGGAGAGATTTTTTTCGATTATTTTTTCTCAATATCTCGCACCATTTGCAAGATTTGAGCCTACTTCCGGTTGGAGTTTCTAATTCATGTATGACCAGTGTTTTCTTTCTTCTTGCTTGCAGTATGTAATAAGCAAATACATTACATACATAATTAATTATAATGCCAGTTATATATGGTGTCCATTGGGCAAAACACTCAAAAAAATAAAGATTTATCTTAAGACTCCAGAAATGGTTATCCTTCCTTTTTCACTATTATTTGGCCATGAAACAAATGCCTGAGACATGTACAACCCCAATATACAACGTTGTGGTGTTGGAATGTATAACGCATAGGGTATGATGCTTTAGTTTTTTTTTTTTAATTTCAACGCTTCCAGTGTACCATAAAAAAATGTAATAAAGAAATAATGGCCATGTTTTTTTTTTAAATATTCAATTAGAACTGGACAATCTACGCAAAATTTCCAATCGATCAGTGAAAGCGTCATCTTTCTAGAGCCTGTAGTTTCGGAGATCTCATTGTTGAAAGGAGTGGCCATAAACATATAAACATAGTTTAATAGAACTTGGAAGATGGAAGCACAACTCACATTTATTGATTGTAGAGAAGGCTTATTAAAATACAAAGGCTTTGAACAATAATTTTATATCATAAACTTTATGAAAAAGATAGTGTTAACTAATTTAGACTATTTAAAGTACAAATACTTAAAATGTTTGTCTCTGTTAAACGTGAAAACACACATAACCGTAAATGAAAGATTTGAAAGCCAAAGTTATAGGTTGGAGCTCAGGCTCTTTTAATTGCTATTGTAGCATTTTAATAGATAGATAATTTATGCCGTTACAAAACTTTATTACTATCATCAAATCTATGGCGCTCCGGTGGGCAAGTCATGTAGCCAGAATGGAAGAAAATAGGAACGCTTCCAAAATCTTAACTGGAAGACCAATCGGAAAACGGCCATTAGAAAGACCTAGGCGCAGATGGGGGAAATATTAAGATGTATCTCGCAGAAATAGGAATACAAAGTAGAAACTCGATCCAGTTGGCTAAGGATAGAAGTCAATGGAGATAGGGATGCGCACGAGACAAGATTTGAGACTGTCTCGTCTCGAAAATGTGCTGTAAAAGTGATATCTCGACTCGAAAAATGTATATTTTTCTATTGGAACAGTTGTGTCTCGACTCGAATTTTGTCAGGAAAATTCTGTCTCAACTCGTCTCGTGCGCATCCCTAAATGGAGAGCTTTGAAGAATCCGGCATTGAACCTTCTGGTTCCATAGACCATAGAGTTTGTTAGTTATCAGAATCCTTCCGTGTTATAAGAAGTCCACGAAAAAGGGTGTGATGTAACATTTAAACCGTATTTATTGTGTAATGACTTGCTTATCTTTAAACGTTGATAAATACTCTTCATTGCTTTCGTACTCAGTTCATAAATTTATAGTTTTTATACTATGAATCATGTTACACTAAAATCGTGTTTATTTGAGATATAAGATTTGGGTGAACTAGGTTGCCACGAGATTCGTGAAATTCCTCATCTCGTCTTAATTCTAGACTAGAAAATGAGATCAGAGTTGTCATGCTTCTCCTCTCGTCTCGAATTTAATAATATTCTTCTCGTCTCGAATTTAATAATATTCTTCTCGTCTCGAATTTAATATTCTTTTCGTCTCGAATTTAATATTCTTCTCGTCTCGAATTTAATAATATTCTTCTCGTCTCGAATTTAATAATATTCTTCTCGTCTCGAATTTAATAATATTCTTCTCGTCTCGAATTTAATAATATTCTTCTCGTCTCGAATTTAATAATATTCTTCTTGTCTCCTGGTCAACACACTTCTGACTCAATTTTATTTGGTAGAAGACTTGAAAGATTTCCAGGAACATAACTTCGGTCATCATCACCGTGTTTCTTCCAGACATGTTTTTGGAGGGCACTGTCCCCCGGAGGAGACCAAAATAATACATCTATAATATAATGATAAATAGAATAGTACCAACAGTGTCTCCCGGAATATCAAGTGTGCCTTCCCCCCGGAATTTTGTTTCTGAAAGAGACATTGGTTCCAAGAACCCACGGATATCTACGTTCCTTGAATGGCTGTGAGAATTCCAATTAAAATAAGACAACAGGGTTTCCACCAGACGCTTTATACCCGATAATAGTATGAATTTTAAAACGAAATTAGATGACAGGTACACAAATCCTTTTTCGTTCAAATTGCCCGTTGGTCTACCTGAGTTATATATATATATATATATTCCTGCAAAGCACATACTCCCAGGGAAATCATTCGTTTCGCTTGTAACAAAATCTGAAGAGGACAGTGTTATCTCCCCCATTACAATTGTTGTTATTCTATTCTGGAAGCGGCGGGTGGCACGAACTGTTATGGACGTACCCGTCATATGCAGATTAAAGCTCCCTCTGCTCCTCCTCCCCTTTTTTGAAATCGTCTTTCTACGTATGACGTAGGTAGTAGCTACATGTATATATCTATCAATGTTATTGAAAACAAAATAGCCGGGAATGAAAGTAAAATAGAGGGTAAAATGGAATTCTATTCACACAATTATCTTGGGAAGATAAAAAGCAACATATTTCATCGTACATTTTTTTTTATTTTGATATATTTATTCACTTTTATACACAAAGGGCTTTTTAAATACATAAAAAAAGTGTTTTTAGCAGATTAAAAAGATCTCACTATGGAGTCAAAGGAAAATTTGAAATACTTACAAAATTTCTAATTACAATTGTGTCTGAATCATAATATGATTGGTAGAAAGACGTTGTCATAGCATACAGATGTATTTTCAATGCGTATACTTTTCTCTGACAAGTATAACTGTTCGCTTACCTATGTAGATTCAATTGGAACCGCAGAATTAAACGGTCGTTAACGGAAAGATAACCAGCACGTCCAAAAACAATTCCCCCCTTAAAAAAAAAAAAAAAAAAAAAAAAAAAAAAGTTGAGAGAGAGATGGAGCAGGAAGGATAACTTGATTGTTCCTACATGTAAAGTAAATCTTTGTATCCGCACCTTCTTCTGTTTCTCACTAAAATTCGCAGAAGTCATCTCTACGACTTACGATTCCCGAGAAACGGCTCCTTAAATCTCCTGAAATGTCAACTTTTTGGGTCAATATCTGGGAAACGGTGCCCAGTTGGCCAGTTTCCACCACTTACTATTTGTTACCAAAATATTACACCATTGTCTTAGGTATTGAACAACACCAATATGGTCTCTCTATGACTTACGGTTCCTGAGATTTGGCTCCATAAATCTCTCGGAATCGAAACTAGTTTTTGGCCAATATCTTGGAAACGGTAAGTCATACAAAGATGAAAATGAAATCTTTAACGTCCCACGATTATGCCGGTTAGCAGGCCCGTGCTGGCCCACCGGGACGTGTCCCGGTGCGCCCTCCGAAACATCACAGTATAAATAAAGGTACAAGTTTTCAGTAATAAATTTTAACAGTTTTATTGGTAAAGAACCCGTGAAAGGTGCAGTGCGCCCTTTACATTAGACGCCCTTGCGAAACCCCATCAAAGATGAACGATTTTATTCACTCTTCCGTACACCACCGCCCTGTACAATGAATACATATAGTTACTGTTGGTAAAAAACCCGTGAAAGGTACAGTGCGCCCTTTACATAAGGCGCCCTACGAAACATTACATTATAGATACGTGGTTTTAGTTATCCTGTATACTAAATTTGTATAATAAATTCAAAAAGTGACTTAATAAAGGACCTGTGAAGGATACAAGGCGCCCTTTACATAAGATGCCCTGCGAAATATCACATTATATATATCTATATATCTATATATCTATATCTATATTATATATCTATATCTATATATATATATATATCTATATATCTATATCTATCTATCTATCTATCTATCTATCTATCTATCTATCTATCTATCTATATATATATATATATATATATATATATATATATATATATATATATATATATATATATATATATATATATATATATTAATTTTATTATTCTGTATTTCAGTTTTGTATTATAATTTCATACAGTTGCTATAGGCAGAGAACAGGTAAAGAGTATAATCACTTACAAAAATATTATAAAGTTACGTAGCTGTAAAACAAAACAATGTAATACATCAAGAATAGTTCGGATAGTCAAACGTACGATGCATTCATGAAATACTACATTGACACTAGTTTCTAATTTACGATTTTTACGCAGCGAAACTTTCACAGTTTTATTTCGCATCCATATATCCAAGCACATTGTTTGTTCCTGTGTGTTTTAAAGGAGTATTCGGATAATCACTACCTATTGTATTTCTAAAATATACCTATATTAATTTCTGTGAAATGTGGTCTTCCTGTCACCACGACATGGCGCGTCCTTAGGTTGTGGATCGAGGAGAAGGCCTCTAGATTTAGAGGTTAGCTGCGAATGTACTGAATAAGCAGCAGTGAACAGACGGCAAGGGGTGATCCTCCAGCTTGGGGATTTGATATGGGGCTAACAACCTCATACTGTAAAAGAAGGGTTGTTCAGATATATTCACAGATCCTCGGATTAGAACTGATAACTTGACACGAACTCAGCAAAGTAAAATCGACATGAGATTTGGAACATGGAATATAAGAAGTCTCTTTAGGGCAGGCGCGTTAAAAATTGTAACGAATCTGTTTAGAAATAGAGGATGGACCTAGTGGGATATTAGGATGTTAGATGAGATAGTTGTTTTACAGGGAACGAATTAAAAATTACCAACTAGGAACAGGGCTTTCCGTTCACAAACGAAAAATATCAGCAATTACATGGGTTGAATTTCTTAATGATAGATTTTCTTTTACTTCTCCTAAGGATCGGTAGTGTAATATTATTGTTTTAAATGCACATGCCCCAACAGAAAATAAGGATGACGATTTAAAAAAAAAAAAAAAAGACAGCTTTTATGAAAGAATAGAACGCTTATTTGATCATCTCCCGCATTACCATATGAAAATTCTCTTAGGCGGTTCCAATGCGAAGGTAGAACGAGATGGTATTTTCAAACCGATTATAGGGAATAAATTTCTACATAAGGAAGGTTGTGACAACGGCATTAGACTCGTGAACTTTGCAACATCCAGAAACCTTATCGTGAAGATTACAAAATTCCCGTGACATTCATAAATATGCTTGGACTTCATCAGATGAAAAAACACATACCTAATCAAACTGATCACGTTTTAGTAGACAGAAGAAAACAGTCTAGCACAACTAATGTTCGGTCGTTCAGAGGAGCTGATTCTGATACTGATTACTACCTGGTAGCAGCGATAATAAGAGAGAGACTATCGTTGAATAAAGGAAATATTCAATATCTGGAAACGGAGAGGTTTAATTTAAAGATGTTAGAAGAGAGCCAGATTGAAATGTCAAATAGATTCTCGGTTTTATAAGGTTCGGAGTGCACTAGTGTTCAGGATACTTGGTTGAAATTAGAGATAACATTAACATTTCAGCAAAAGAAATATTGGGGAACGCAGAAATCCATAGGAACATACCATGGTTCAAACAGGAATGCACTAAAGTAGTAGAGAAAAGAAAATAGAAGAAACAGCTTTGGCTACAAAATCCGAGCGAAATAACTACATAAAATTTCATTATCATCTGGCGGAAAACTTCCAAAACTTTTAGAACAAAGAAACGCGATTTTTGAACGCTAAAATTAATTAACGTAAAGATAATAGTAAAAACAAAAGCATTCGGGACATGTATAAATGCATCAACGAACTTAAGAAAGGGTATCGACCTCGTGCTTATATATTACAGAAAGCCAACGGAACAGTTCTTACTGATCAGAATAGCATATTAAATAGATGGAAAGATTTCTTTGACGATTTGCTTAACACATAGCCAGAAACTAATGTTCGTGGAGAAAGTGAAATGCACACAGCATAACCGTATATTCCAGAACCTAACCAGACGGAAATAGAAATCGCTGTTAAAAAATTAAAGAAACACACATCTCCGGGTGTAGACGAAATCCTCTCTGACTTAATCTTAGTTGGAAAGGAAAAAATGTAGACCAAGATACACAAACTCATTCTTCTTATCTGGAACAAGGAGGAATTACCACAAAAGTGAAAAGAATCAATCATTGTCCTAGTTCAGAAGAAAAGCAACAAAATTGATCGTAATAATTATTGAGACATTTCTCTTCTGTCAATATCCAATAAATCATCTTAAACATTCTATTAGCAAGATTGACTCCATGCGCAGATGAACTTATTGGAGATAATTAGAGCGAATTTAGGTAAAGCCGATCAACTATCGACCAGATATTTACCATTTGACTAATACTTGAAAAGAAATGGGAATACAATATCCTGGCACATCAGTTATTGACTTTAGACTCGGATAGGAGGGAAACATTTACAACATGTTTACAGAATTTGGAATACCGAAAAAGGTAAATTAATTAAGATATGTTTAAATGAATCCCAAAATAAGATTCGAGTAGAGAAATTCTGGTTCAGAAGCTTCCACCTTGAGAATGGCCTGAAACAAGGTGATGTGTTGTCGCCATTATTATTTAAGTTTGTTCTGGAGAACACTCTATAGAAAATCAAAGACAGCAATCAGGTCCTAGAGCGGAATTGTATTTACCAGGTTATGGCGTATGCTGATGATGTAAATTTAATAGGGGATGAGAACAATAGAAAGGAATGCAGAAATCTTAATTAACGCTTGCAGAGATATGGGCTTAGAAGTAAATGCAGAGAAAACTAAATACATGGAAATTTGTCGGGATCGTAATACTGCATTATATGGATGCGTTAAAATACCAAATAATATTTACTTTCGACAAAGTGGATACTTTCAAATATCTAGAATCATTATTAACAGACCAAAACCATAATGATAACGAAATTTGATGTCAACTGAATGCAGGGATTTTGTATTATTATTCAGTTAAAAATATTTTGTTGTCGCGAATTCTGTTCAGGAATTTGCATCTTAAAATATAAACCGATAATCATACCTGTTGTGCTGTATGGTTAAGAAACATGGTCACTGCCTCTGAGGGAAAATCGCAGACTGAAAGTATTTGAAAACAAGATTCTTGGGCGAATATTCGGACTCCAAGAGCAACGAGAATGGGGAATGGCGGAAACTTCATAACGAGGAAGTAAATAATTTATACGTTCACCAAACATTGTTAGGGTTATCAAGTCTAGGAGGCTTAGGTGAGCAGGTCATATAGCTAGAATGGAAGAAATTAGAAAAGCTTTCAAAGTTCTAACTGGAAATCCAAATAGGAAAACGACCATTAGGAGGACCGGGCTCAGATGTGAGGACAATATTAAAATAGTTCTCGCAGAGATTGGAATATAAAGTAGAAACTGGGTCCAGTTGACTAAGGACAGAAATTAATGGAGAGCTTTTGTAAACGCGGCACTGAATCTCCTGTGTCCATAGGCCATAGAGCTGTATTAAGTTTTTGATATATTTACCTTCTTTTTATTTGACAGAAATGTTAATAAGGAACTAAAAATTTTTTCTCTAGTAAAGAGGATTTCCATTCGAGGTTTCCACAAATTAGCTATTTACGTTAATACTAAAACAAATTTTGTGGTGATTTTGATATAAAATGGCACCCATACTTTCTTTCAAAGTATATATATATATATATATATATATATATATATATATATATATATATATATATATATATATATATATATATTCCCGTTTGTGTGGGCGCCCTTTTAGTAGACTTGTCCACCGCCCTCATGAGTATCCCAGCACGGGCCTGCCGGTTAGGCTAAAGAAGACGGTGATAATGAGAAATGAGTGAAATGGTGGGATGAAGAAAGTGTGAGGAAACGGGAGAACCCCGAGAAAACTCACGTACACGGTGTTTGTCCACCACAAAGTCCACACGGCGCGAACTGCGATCGAACCAGGGACCCCAAGCACCGGAGGTGAACGCTCTACCACTGACCCACCGCGCCCCCATCACAGAGAGATGATATTGGTGTTAATCAATACCTAAGAGATGGTAAACATTTTGGTACCTATACTAATGGGTGGCCACTAGCCAAACCAGCGGCCGGTTGGACAGTGGCCACCTATTATTATTTGGTAACAAAATGTTTACCATCCTTGATATTAATCAACAGCAATATCATCTCTCTATAACTTCTGGTTCCCGAGATATGGCTCCATAAACCTCCGGAAATCGAACATTTTTTGGCCAATATCTCGGGAATGGTAAGAGTGACGCGAAAAGTTCCATTACTTTCTCAGATAGTTGTTGATACTCCATCGAGAGGAGGGCTCAAAATTGAAAAAAAAATCGCAAATAAATACAATATATATATATATATATATATATATATATATATATATATATATATATATATATATATATATATATATATATATATATATATATATATATATATATATATATAGAGAGAGAGAGAGAGAGAGAGAGAGAGAGAGAATTCAGTAACGAACTTTGAAGTTCGTTGAAAATGTTATTCTTGTTTATTTTAAATAGAATGCATTTAATTTCAATAACATGACGACAAGGAAAATGTATTGTTTTTAGTGAGAGTAGGGATATTTTGTATCAATTTTCAGCACCGAGGTTATATGATACGTGAGTTTAAGGTGAAATCGGCACCACCATCATTTCAAAGTTCCTCCACTGGGAATCGAACTCGGGATACCGTGCACCAAACGGGCGCGCGCTAGCCACTAGACAAGCAGGAAGGGCATGAGAAGTAGAAACTTACTGGAAAGTATAGACCGCTCTTAGTGCAATTTTCTGAAAATAAATTAAAGAATTGTATAATCAGTGTCATAGAGAAAGCGTACTCTAATAGCACTTTTAATAGCCTTGCTCAAACCTTCAAGGTCATGTCTGTAGAGTTACACAAGTTTGGATTTATATGGCTGTAGATCTAACCAAGGCAAACTTGCTAGTTCCTCCATTGCAAAGTTGTTTTAGACCTGACAATAATATATAAGACTAGCTTAAAATTACATTAAATTGACAAACTTGTCAAGCATGACATAAAAATTTACACTTGACAAAACCATATACAGAAAGAACCTCTAAGGCAGCGTTTCCCAACCTTTTTCAACTTGCGGCACACTACGGGTGTAACTTAAATTCTCGCGGCACACTACAGGTGTAACCTAAATTTTCGCGGCACACTCATAGATATTATTATTATTATTAGTAGTAGTAGTAAATAGAAAATACCGTCGTATTTTTTTCTGTGATTACTGAGCATCTTCTCACAGAGAAGAAAGCTCGATCACTGGTTTTCTTCCATCGTAAATCATTATATTTATTTTTCATTCTAATTCAAAAATAGAAAACAATTCCAATGAAATATAGGACTCAGGCTTTTAAAAATAAACTTACTTTTTAAAGACTGTATCCAACCTTTCACTAAGGAAGATCACTAAATAACAAACGAACAAACAAATCACTTGTACTTTGAAAACAGATGGAGGTAATTTGTATGAGTGTTTGCTTTGTTGAAAAGGTAGAATGAGATTTTAAAATTTCAAGTTACGAAATAACCTGTAACAATAAAGAAGTAATAATGGTCATAACAATGATAATAAATACTTTTTTTTGAACATTAAAAATGTAGAGACAAGTAACACAGTGTGAAACTTATGATTTATTAACATGGTTAATATACGTCACAATTTTTAAATATTAATAAAATTATGTTTTCGAAATACAGTCTGTGTAGTAGTAATGTATGTATATACATTAATATATTACAATTACAGTATTTTTTTTTTCATTGTAGAGGTTCATAGTAATGTGAAACAAAAATACACATTTTTCCTGTCTTGTAATTTGGTTGCTATATAATTAATAATTTTGTTTTCATTTCCTCGCGGTACACCAGCGGCCCATTCGCGGCACACCGGTTGGGAAACGCTGCTCTAAGGCTAACACATAACCATTTTTCCACAGCCTTCATTTTTACACCTGGTCTAACAATAAACAGTTTTATACGTCAACGTCATCTGGACTCCAGGCATGACTTAAAACTTGCACCTGACAAAGCCATACACGGACAGAATCTGTAAGGCTAGGTCTATCAAGTAAGACATTCCTCATTTTGAGATTTAATAATAATAATAAAATAAATAGAAGTATACAGTTAACGGATCATCTCCAAGCTTCAAGAACAATATAGGAGAGTTAAAACGTTTTAAAATAGAACTGACAACATGTTTTGTTTGTAACACGGATGGATTTAGTAAAGTGAAAACGAAAACAATCCTAGTTCCAACTTTCAGTTCCGTGAAAGGTAGAAATGGAAGTGCAATGAAAGCACTATAAAAACCTTAGACAATTTAGTCAAGGTGTGCAAAGGGATCTATCAACCACACGCCTCCTAGTAACCACTTGTGCTTCCTCGAAACAGGATCAGTGACTTTGGAAAAGTGTTGTGCAGCTTCTGGTTGCTATGAACGTTAAAATATTGTAAGTACGCTCTCAAGAACTCTGTTAGTAACTTTAGTGAAAAACCACATAAGACAGTCCTAACGTGTAAACGAGAATGTGAACCTCTCAAGATATCATGATACTATTATTCATTTTGTAAGGCACTTTGGTGATGGTTAAGTTTATATTCACTTTGTTATATATAATTATAATAAATTAGTTTTCTTTATATAATGCCTATTAAAATAAGTTTCTAGATCTATACTACCCCTCTCAATCTCACTCAATCACTCAATCGTTTTTTTTATTTCTTACAAGGAAAATTAATGGCAAACTTATACTTACTGTAGACGTGCTTGCTTAATGGGTAAAATAATAACTCGTAACCAGAAGGACTTTAATAAATACACAATTACAGCTAATTACACTGTAATAAATCATTAGCAGCAATTTACAGCAAAATATTAAAATAAAAAGGTATCTGTATAAATAAAAGTGAATGTAATCTTGATTGTGATCGCATCACGGGAAAACGGCCGAACCGTTTGAATTTAATTTTTAAATGTAATTAAGTGAAGATATTTCTACTGTTTGAGGGCAAGATACATTATCAAAAACAACAGCCAAAACATAGTTTATACGCTTTCATTTTGGAATTTTCGATGAATTCAAGATGGTTCTCGCACTGATCGAACAATCACAGAAATATAAGCGATATTTTGGCAAAAGTTGAGGAAGATCGGCATGCATGCACTCATCCATCACCACACAATGTTAAAGCATTTACAGAAAGCTGATTACAAAGATGTTTTCAAGCCCTCGGTTACATGCAACCCACTACACTTTGTTTGTTTTCTGGTTGCAGCGTATTGTAGGATAATATATTTTCATCAAACGTCACAGGAATTATTTTATATTTTGAAATATCTATATTTTAAAATGCTAGGTTAATATGTTTGTCTCTAGTTCTTTCGACAATGAGATCTCGAAAACCGCAAGTGCTAGAAACCTGCCGTTTTCATTGGTGGGGGGTTCCAAATTTTGTGTAGACTGTCCAGTTCTAATTAAATATTTAAAAAACATGGCCGTTATTACATTTTTAGGGGTACACTGGAAGTGTTCAAATTTTAAGCACCATATTCTACGAATTATACATTCCAACATCACATTGTTGTATATTATATATATATATATATATATATATATATATATATATATATATATATATATATATATATCAGGCGTTAGTTTTATGGGCAAATGATGAAAAACTAATGATAACCATGTCTCCAGTCTAAGATGAATTTTTATTGTTTGGAGTTTTTGCTCAATGAACACCATACACTGACATTATAACTAATTGTGTGTGTAATGTATTCGCTTATTACATACTGCATGCATGAAGAAAGAAAAACTGATCATATATGAATTAGAAACTCCAACCGGAAGTAGGCTCGTATTTTGCAATTGGTACAAGATATTGATCAAATAATCGAGAAAATCTCTCCTTTATGGTATCCCTTGCCGATTTTTATGAAGACGTCCTTCACTTGTGTCTGTAAAAGGACAAGTACAGATATTGTGAGGAATGACAAGGAGATTCATGCTCATATGTGAATGATACGCCGTGTAGAAAGCGCAGGTTCAGCTAGTTTATTATTATTATTATTATTATTATTATTATTATTATTATTATTATTATTATTATTATTATTATTTCAAATATTTCATGCGTAAGAACCTCCCTCGCGAATAACTTATTTGTTATGTGAAAACCTCATCATAATATAATCAACAGTTCTCAATGTAATCGCAAACATACTTACAAGCACACATACATGCAGGTCAAACTGAGAAGCTTTTTTTCAAATCAGTTAAAAAATTTTAAATAACATAATTTCATTTAAAAGTTTTTTATGAAGTAAATTTCTACAATATTATTAACATTGAAGAAAGACAAATACCAAGATACATTATTATTATTATTTTTTAATACGAGAATTATCTTAGAACAAATGCCAACTGGGTTGGAAAAAATTGTCCCTTTGATTTAAGTAATTGCTGTATGCTGTGACTGTAAAACAGTCACAGATTCTCTGTCAGTGAATACAGAATGCGCAGTACTGTAGAAGATCCAATATGTTCCACATTTGTCTATTTTCCATGTATTCACTTGACATTTTCGTGTGTGTATATATATACTTGTTGATTATATTTAACAGAAACTGAGTGGAGGGCACAACATTTGCTCTCATTTTCGTTCTGATGGGCTCTTCCAATTCAAACTGTACACATTCACTCACTCAACGCTGATTAAATTTCACTTGTTCCCTTCCTATTTTTTTTTCTTTTGCAGACAACAAAATGTCCGCAAGCGCACACTTGATCTGTTTCTGAATATTCCCTTTTAACATTTCCTTCTGTTGTCTGAGTGTATAAGAGTGAGGTAGAGAGAGAGAGAGAGAGAGAGAGAGAGAGGGAAGAGGAGAGAGAGAGAGGGAAGAGGAGAGAGAGAGAGAGAGAGAGAGAGAGACGAGACGAGAAGAAAATTCCCCTTTAATGAAAATGAACGGATATTCAGAGTAGCACAACGAGAACTAACTTGTAGTTTCCTGTCAAATATTCTCTAACACAAGAAGCCTCTTCCAATATTACTGTATGCTGCGTGCCATATTCGCATACTATACGATTCTCTGTTTCTTCGGAAAAGAAAAGGACACTATGTTTCATTAAAAATCAAACAAACGCCTTTACTTGCTTTTCCGTTTATTGATGGCTAATTTTCTTAATAGGATGGAGCTATAGTGCTACCTGTATGGTAAAATAGGAGCTACTAAATCCTGCAACTAGACTAGTTTTGGTTTTGAAAACTACTTTCAAGAAGAATAATGATTTTAAGGTCGAACTTTTAGATATAATTTGATATCACGCACAATTTGGTTCAATAAGTTTTCGTCAATCCATTTAAAAGTTATTCACAAGTAAACAGTGGATACATTTTTTGAGCCACTCCAAAGAATAACAAAAGCAAAAATGACAATAGAATAATATAATGGGAATACAAAATCCGTAACTATGAGGCATACTAAAGAAAGAAAAAAAAAAAACTGAGAAAAATCATTATATATGGGAACTTACCATTCAGTTTTCTTCTCTACAACGAATTTTACGTTTCCTTATTTCCCGTTAGGTTTACGTCATCAACAGACATTTTTCTTCTTAAAATAAGGACAATGCGTATCCACCGCTAAGTATATTATGATTTAAAAATAAGATCAGGTGAATGCCACTGCTCGAAACAATTCAAGCAAGAGAGAAATAACATTTTTTTTAAAACTATGGCTGTATTCTTCTTAATCCTACGATTGCTCCCTGTTTTCCATCGACCACTTCCTTCTTAACTGGCATCCTTTCCGCTGATGACATCCGCTTCGAGAGCGGAACCAAGAATCAAATTATCTCAAATCAATTTCCTCGCATCCTGTGTGTTTTTTTTCCTTTTCTCTCTCTCTCTGTCTCTTCCGTTTTTGCGGAAAGAAAACAGTTATTAACTGTGATTTTGCTACAGTTTAAAATTCCTATCTCCGCTATTTGTGACGGGTCAAACACTGAAAAATTGTCGCGAAACTAATTATCCCGTGTTCGGGTAATGAAAGGCGTTACTGGACATCAAAGTAGTAGCCACAATCGGGGGGAAGGGAGGAGGAGAGAATGACGTACTTATTCTACAGACGAGCAACAGGTTCTTATATACGAGTATAAAAAAAATACACGGAGAAACTTCGAATACGTGTTGCTCACAAATGTGAATGCACATGAGACAAGACTTGTCTTGAATCTTCTCTCGAAACCGAGACGAGACATGCTTTCTGGAATTCAATACAAGACGGAAGCTAATTCGTGGTTAAGCGGTTAGCGTAGGCGCCTTTGGCGCGCGAGACCGGGGTTCAATTCCCGGTGGGAGCTCATGTGGTTCAGATTCCACGTTAATCAGTAGGTCCAGTCTCATATAACCTCGCTACTGAAAGAGAAGTTTAACTCCAAATCAACTCAACTTAATTCAATACGAGACGAAACAAATGTCTCATGAAATGCTTCGAAAAGCAGTTAGTATAGTCTAATTTTTAAAGTTATTTCGAAAGTTGGTCAGAAATAGCTATCTGTCTTGGAACTAATATTATCTTAAAAGGGCAGATAATGTCTAAAGTTAATAGTCATGTTTTATTAATTATTATTCAAAAAATAATGATATACAGGTGCATTATAAATAAGACACATGCATTATAATGTACGTACGTTTAAGCACTATTATTATTTAAAATATTATCGATACAAATTTTGATGTTTGAACACACCCTTGATAAAATTCTATGTACGCCACTGATGTGCAGTATAATAAGTATAAATACTTACTTGAAAATTCGTTTATACGAGGTATTCAAGTGTCGAGTTCTGTTAGTTGTTTTTTAAAAGTCCGATCTCATTCCCATCTGAAGATGGGCAGGCCGCAAAAGGTAACGCCTTCTCTTGGGCCATAAGTATACAATACAAAATTACATAATACAAAATCAAACAAGAAAATGCTTCCTACAACAAGCAATGAAGCGCTCAAGTGCTAAGGTGCTAAAAAGACTACTTGGTACGTTTGGAGTTTTAACGTCCCTTCTAGCGTCGAAACTATCTGTGGTATGGACTTACAATTAACGTGAAATTAGAGACACATAAGCTAGCACTTGGAACCGAAGCCAGGTCATATGTAAATCACGAGAAGACCTCTGTGTTAACATTGAGAGTATATGTGACAAGTTTATAATAATCCTATTACTATAAAGTTTTGTATTGTTATGATATACTGAATGTTGTTAGTGAGACACGTACCTTTGATACATCACATGCAATATGCGCCCGCTGGAAGCTGACTTTCTCACCGGAGGTTTGGCAACATCGCTCTGTGGATTCATTGGTTGACGCCATACGCCAGTTCCGCTCACGCGGGCTAAAAGTTCATTGACTGTATACGGTCGTGTGGAAACTAGCGACACCTATTTTCAATATTATAACAAGCGTAATCGAGTTGAACTTATTTGTATTGTATGAAACAATCTGGCATTAGCGTCTTTGCAGCAACTTACGACTCGTGTACTTACTTAAGCCTTAGGTGCTTATAAGTCCCATCCCTTTTTGTTGACAAAATGGTTCAGAAATAATAGAATAATATTATGATTTATTTGCGTGATTTTCTTGAGAACACAAAATACTGGCTACTGTTTAGTACACTAACCAACATTTTTCATATGATCTTCGCTTGGTTTGTCATTCAAGCCAAATTGAATTGAAGACTTGTTCTTTCAGAATGGGAAACAGATGTGCAAACACGACCGATTTCACTAAAGTGGTATTTTCCAAGTACTAAAGAATTAGGTGAAGAAATTTTAAGATTAATTTTTAATATCGCAATATTTTCAGAAATGTGGGGAAAATGGGGAGACTGATGAGTACCCAAACATACAAGTAGAAATTTCAGAAGGCAAGGAAAAGGCGCGGGCGTTTGTTGGTACCAAGGTATTCCTTTATTGCAAGGTACTTCTGTATTGGTATACATGTTCTAATCATTATCTTATTACTGTTAATGCCATCATAATTGTAAAGGGTGTCTCATAAAGAACGCAAATTTTGAAATCCCGCCATTTCTGGTCTAGTAAGTTCGAGCATGATCATAATTTGTTTTCTGTATCTGTAGTAATGGAGTGCTTCAAGTCGGAACAGCGTGTTGTCATAATGAAAACTTATTACAAATGTACTGTGTCCTGCGAAAACGAACTAAGCGCCACTTTCATACATTTGAGAAAATTATGTAGTGTAATTTTACCAGCATTAGTGTAGCCGTAATCAAAAGTGAAATTATGTTTTTTTTTTTTTTGGAAAGGTGTTGATTTTCCTCTCTTTTCGATTGTGCAAAACGTTCTAATGCTTATCAGGAACCAATCGTCGCATTTACGTGGATTTTCAAAATTTGGCGCTTAGTTCACTTTTGCATAACACGGTACAAATGTGGTGAATGTTGTGCAGTGTAATGAGTTTGATATATATTTTTTTTTAAAGCGTATTGAATTGTATAGATGTCGGGGAGATAGGCCGACTATAGCGCTGTTGTCGCAATCTACAAAACTATATCTATTCGAAATTTACGTCACGAGTTATAAGCGAGTTGTGAAGCTGAAATCAAACTGGTCGGAACAAAATCTGTAATTACGAGTTTAGTGAAAAGTGAATACATAATTTTGGATATAAGAGTTATCTTAAAGCATTTGTTCGCGAAACTAGAAAAGTCAAGATTAATATTGTGGTATGATACCAGTTGAATTGTATTTGGTGAGTTTTTTTAAAAATAAATTTTATGTATGATTATTGAAATTAGTGGTTAAATAGGTTGTCCATAGATTATATCCTGTTTTTCATAATTGAACCTGTTTCTAATGTAGCTTGCTTGTAAAGATCAAATAGTTCAATGCTCGAAGTATCAACCATATTAGGAGTTTGTTATTATGTCTATAGAATTTAAATGGGATAATTTGTTAAATTACTCGTTTTGCTTTTTTGGAAACTGTTATACTGTTGTTTTTTGTTATAAATTTGAGGGAAATTGTTATTAAATTCGCATAATTTAGAACATTGCTTAATCATTTCACCTTTTAATCTCTGAATAATATTAGAGTAATCTAAAGGTTGTGATTTTCGATTGGTTGTGATTGCAATTGTTCTATGCAATTCTTCCGTAATTTCTGCCAGAAAATTAATTGTGGAGGGAGGCCATTAATTCCTCCTCGGCCAGTGACGTTGCGGTATTGGATCGTCACTACTTAACGCACGTTACAGCAGAGACAGGTTAATGTTTGGCGCTAACGATCATACGCTATTTGGAGCTCCGCCGTGACTATTAACCGCAAAAACAATAGTTGAAAATCGTGTAACGTTCATTGCTGCTAATTTACTAGAACAGAAATGGCGGGTATTTCAAAAGTTACGTTCTTTATGAGACACCTTTTATATGAAAATTCTTTATTTTCATACCTAAGCACCTATATGTATTTTAACACAGCGATCGTATGAAAATTATAAAATTTTGCTATTGGAATAATGTATGGTGCATTAGAAGTGTGGTACTATTTCTTTCTCAAAATGGCATGCATGCTATACAGAAGCAAAACTACCGAAGTATTAGACGGCTACCGTTAGAATTAGCATGCAATGCTTTCCGTTACTTCAGAGTTATAAAAAACCTGGCGTATGATCTTAAAGAAACGGATTTTTTATTCTATTAAAAAAGAGATAAAGAGATTAAGGAAATGGAAAAGACAGGGAAAAATCTCTGTTGTAGTCTTCAACCCTATAAAATGAATAAGGCTTTTTCTTTTCTTCTTTTTTATGAAAGGACAATGAATGAACGAATGAATATTGGTGATATAAGGATAAAGCATCCTTATGGTCGTCTGAAAAGGATGCCTATTATAAAAGCAAGAATCTACTTCGGAACAAAGATCTCGTGCTTTTGCAAATGAAATCACGAAATTAAAATCTACCAGGAAAGTTTTAATACATTGGCAAAAGCGGTGTTTTCAAGGAACCTTAGACTTTAAGAAGTAGAGACACGGTGGCGTAATTGTAGATTGCTTACCTCTGATGTAAGGGATCCTTAGTTTAATACCCGATCACATGAGTTTGTGGAGAACAACATTATGTTCCTGAGTTTCCTCGAGGGCCTTCTGTTTTCTCCCACATAGTCATTTAACCAAGTTTTTCATAATCATTCATTTTCATTAACGATTTCTCTCCTTAAGCCTTAAAATAAGACTAACATTACTACTACTACTATTACAATTTTTACTACTAGTTCTATTGGCTATGGTGTGGTGGAGAAACACCGTATGCGTGGGTTTTCTCGGGGTTCTCCCGTTTCCTCCCACTTTCTTCATTCCACCATTTCATTCATTTCTCATAATCACCGTATCCTTTAGCCTAACCGGCATAACCATGGGACGTAAAACTCAAAGATTTCATTTCATTTTTTCTATTGGCTATGGAACCTGGAGGTTTAATACTGCATTCACAAAAGCAAGCTCTCCATCGATATGTGTCCTTATCCAACTGGATTCAGTTTCTACTTTGTATGCCTGTTTCTGCCAGACTCCCATCTACGCCTATGCCTTCCTAATAGTGTTCTCCCAATTGAGTTTCCAGCTAAAATTTTGAAAATGTTTCTATTTTCTTTCATTCTGACAACATGACCTGTCCACCTGTACCTTCCAAATTTACTGACCGTAACAATCTTAGGTAAACGATAGGTCTGAATTATGCAGTTTTTTGTTATGAAGTTTCTATCGTTCCTCATCTAATCCCTCTTCGGTTCGAATAGTCGCCTGAGGACTTTATTCTCAAATACTTTGTCCGTGTTCTTTCTTCAAAGTAAGCGACCAAGTTTTACGGCACAACAGCCGTAATTATCATTTTATATATTTTACGCTTCAAATTCTTAACTGAATTTGTGAGGAATACCAACACAAATTCCTGCTGTCAGTCAAAATAATAATAATAATAATAATAATAATAATAATAATAATAATAATAATAATAATAATAATAATAATAATAATAATAATAATAATAATAATAATAATAATTTCTTGGAGGACATGGTTCTTGTCTGTTATTGTTGATTCTAAATATTTGAAAGTATTCACTTTGACGAAGGTATTATTTGATATTTTAAATGAAATGATCTTTCAGTTTAACGTCCTACGATTGTGCCCCTTGGGTTGAAGGAGACGGATAACTAAAGCAAGTGAATGACGATGAAAGAATTGGTGGAATGAGAATATGGGAGGAGGCGAGAGTACCCGAGAAAACCCACTAACACGATGTTGTCTACTACAAACTTACTTGGCTGGGGATCGAACCACGGAACCACGCACTAGAGATAATCGCTCTGTCACGGAGCCACCGTGCCCTCTTGACATTTTAACATAACCATAATTTGCAGTATGACGGTCTCGGCGGATTTCCATGTACGTATTTAGTTTTCTCTGCATTTACTTATTTGCATATCTTCCTGTTGTCCTCATATCATTCCCAATCAGGTTGCCATCATCAGCATAAGCCATAACCTGGCAAATATCATTCAGCTGTAGGTCCTGGTTATCTTTCATTTTCCTCATAGAGTATTCCAGAATAAAGTTGAATAATAAGGTGTGAAAACACATCTTGTTTCAGACCATTCACGCCGTGAAAGCTTGTGGACAAGCGTTTTCCTACTCGGATTTTACTTTCGGATACATTTAAACACGTCTTAGTTAATTTCACTAGCTTTGTCGATATACGAAAATCAGAAAGAATGTTGGACAATACTTCTATCTAAACAAGTCGTAGGCCCTTCTGAAATCAATAAATCCGGGGTATTTTATTCCTATTTCTTTTCGAATATTTGAAGAATAGTAAATATCTGGATTTCTGGAATTTCCAATATTACGGGTTTCTATTGTACACATATTTTCGGTAAACTTTAAGTAGCTTTCAATAGTAATACGCTTTGTTTATCTGCATACTCTGTATCCTTCCTGGACATTTCAAATATGCATATACAAAACCCTTATCTCCTACTTTTGTATCCTTATATATTAATTAAATTATGATAAAATGGGTGTACATTTATGTATGGAATGCATTATGGATTAGTTACACCACAATAACAGACACAGTTATAGCTCAAGAAGTTTCTGAAGTGAATCAACACAAATATTTGAAGTTCAATACTAATGGAATAATTAAATTAAGAGTCTAATTGAAAGTTCAAGAAGTATTGAAAAATAGCAGATGTTTCGTTCACTCCAGAACGCTTCAGACTAATTAGTATTGCCCATATCAGCTCTCAATTGTTTGGTCACTAATCATTATTTTCCAAGTGCTAAGCGAATATGATTATCTTTCAACTTCAAACTGACAAACATCATTAAGTATGTTCTTTGTAGAGGAAAGAAGCTTTCTCTCTGAGAAATGCAAAGCATATTACCACACTACTTTTGAAAGGTATTGCAGTTATTCGTTCAGCAAACACTCAGCAGAAAAAAAAAAATACTTACAAAACTAATTCTGCATTTATTAAAAGTATTTCGTCAGAAAAAAATACATATGTCCATGGGCGCCCGAAAGCGGGTGCAGAGTGGGGGCCGGGCCTCCTCTGGCTCATAAAAATGTATACGTAATTTAGAAAATCACGTATAATAAATGCCAGAAATACCAGACGTTTATAGCAACGATGGAGATGCCCCCCTCTGGAAAAATTTCTTCGGGCGCCCCTTCATATGTCTACGGCTAATTCTTCATGTATTGTATGTAGATTGTCAGAAAAGCAGGATTCAAAGTACTTAGTCAGAAAAATAAGCTTTTTTCAGAATTATTTCTTCATGTGCTAAAAGTATTTTTTTTAAATAAAAAAATGCTTTTTAAAGCTAATTATTAGTTTATTCAAAATACCTTGTCAGTAAAATACACTTTCTAATGCTAATTCTTAATGTATTAAGATATATATATATATATATATATATATATATATATATATATATATATATATATATATATATATATATATATATATATTAGGGATGCGCACGAGACAGGATTTGTGGCTGTCTCGTCTCGAAAATGTGCTGTAAAAGTGATGTCTCGACTCGAAAAATGTATATTTTTCTATTGGAAGAGCCGTGTCTCGATTCGAATTTTGTCAGGAAAATCCTGTCTCAACTCGTCTCGTGCCCATCCCTAATATTATATATATATTAGCAAATTATTCATTTATTCAAAGTACGTGGTTTGAAAATTTGCTTTATAACCCTCGCAATGCCAATGGAGGGGAATACTTTATGCCCATCACAGTATGTATTTTGTAATTACTCTTCTAATCATCTCTTTAAAATTGTAAAAAAAAAGTTATTGCTAAACAAGTTTAGCTAAATTATATACCTATGGTGGTGTAAATTGAACGTTATCGTGTCTCATAAATTTGCTATTTTAAGCTGGTCCACAAAGTACCCCCCCCCCCGTTAGAAGGGGATGTGACTGACATTTAGTAGTGTCACTCCTATATGGCAGTATAACTTCAGTCACTGCAACTTTTTCTAAGTTTCTAATTTGTTTCTTTTGCGAGAAATATTTAATCTTAACAAGTGGGTAGAAAATGACCCCCTCTTGGTAGTCCGTGTTACAAAAAATACCTAGGTAGTGCAAGGGTTAAAGTTAATTATTGCTTTACTGAGAGCACCTACTCAGACAAATATGGTTTTTAGAAGCTAACTCTTCATCTATTAGGAGTACTTGGTCATGCTTTAGCGTGCGAATAAGCGAATTCTATGAATATCTTGAAGTATTTTTCCTTTTTTCAAGGGCTGGCTATCAGGAATATCATTTGGGACTCCAGTGATATATATTTTTTGACAAGCTAATTTTGTTGTGTTATTGTTTTTCGGTAAGCTTCAAGTAGTTTTCAATAGTAATATGCTTTGTTTAACCGCATACTTTGTATCCTTTTGGGCATTTTAAACATGTATATACAACATCCTTATCTCCTACTTTTGTATCCTTATATATTAATTAAAGTATGATAATAAGAGTGCACATTTATGTATGGAATGCATAATAGATTAGTTACACCATAATAACAGATACTGTCATATCTCAAGGAATTTCTGAAGTGGATAAATACAAATATTTGAAATTCAATACTAATAGAATAATTAAATTAAGAATCTAATTAAAAGCTCAAGAAGGAATGAAAATATGCAGAGGTTAACTTGTGTTTGGGTAAAAACGTACTTTGTTAAGTAGAAATCGCTTGAGACTAATTATTTTCCACCTCAACTCTTAATTGTTTGGGCACTAATCATTATTTTCCAAGCGGTTACTGAATAATATGATTATCTTTTACCTTCAAACAGACCAATAACTATGTCCTTGAAGAGCGAATAAGCTTTATCTTTGATAAATATAAAGCATATTTTCAAACTACTTTCGAAAGGCATTCCAGTTATTCGTTTAGAAAATACTAAGTAGAGAAACGTGTTATTTACAAAGCTAATTCTTCATTTATTCAAAGTACTTCGTCAGAAAACTAAGCTTTTATATATTCTTCATTTATTCGAAGTATCTTGACAGTAAAATACGCTTTCTAAAGCTAATTATTCATTTACTCGAAGTATCTTGACAGTAAAATACGCTTTCTAAAGCTAATTCTTCATTTATTCGAAGTATCTTGACAGTAAAATACGCTTTCTAAAGCTAATTCTTCATTTATTCGAAGTATCTTGACAGTAAAATACGCTTTCTAAAGCTAATTCTTCATTTATTCGAAGTATCTTGACAGTAAAATACGCTTTCTAAAGCTAATTCTTCATTTATTCGAAGTATCTTGACAGTAAAATACGCTTTCTAAAGCTAATTCTTCATTTATTCGAAGTATCTTGACAGTAAAATACGCTTTCTAAAGCTAATTCTTCATTTATTCGAAGTATCTTGACAGTAAAATACGCTTTCTAAAGCTAATTCTTCATTTATTCGAAGTATCTTGACAGTAAAATACGCTTTCTAAAGCTAATTCTTCATTTATTCGAAGTATCTTGACAGTAAAATACGCTTTCTAATAATTTGATTCTTGGTTCCGCTCTCGAAGCGGATGTCATCAGCGGAAAGGATGCCAGTTAAGAAGGAAGTGGTCGATGGAAAACAGGGAGCAATCGTAGGATTAAGAAGAATACAGACATAGTTTTTTTTTAATGTTATTTCTCTCTTGCTTGAATTGTTTCGAGCAGAGGCATTCACCTGATCTTATTTTTAAATCATAATATACTTAGCAGTGGATACGCATTGTCCTTATTTTAAGAAGAAAAATGTCTGTTGATGACGTAAACCTAACGGGAAATAAGGAAACGTAAAATTCATTGTAGAGAAGAAAACTGAATGGTAAGTTCCTATATATGATGTTTTTTTCTCAAACAGTTTTTTCTTTACTGTGCCTCATAAGTTGCGCATTTTGTATTTCCATTATATTATTCTATTGTCATTTTTGCTTTTGTTATTCTTTGGAGTGGCTAAAAAAAAAATGTATGCACTGTTTACTTGTGAATAACTCTTAAGGGGCAGACTACTAAATATTTTTCAAAAGCTAACAATTTTTCTTTTGCCAGTTTTTTGCAAGTAAATAGAGATAGTGAAATGTAATAGACAATGTTATTCTACACCCGAAAATATGAATTGGAAGAATTTTCAGTGTTGCCATCCTTATGAATTACAGTGTGACCAGAATTTGAATTACCCAAAAATCTAGGTTATGGCAGCGACTAGAAAAATAAACTCAATGGCAATTGATGACCTATAACGCTGTCTGTGTTCTTTGTTAACTAATATTTGTATTTATTTTGTAATAAAGAGTAAAAAATAAATAACTTTTAGTTATCAGTAGAATTAAAATACAAACATTATTTAAAAAGCAATTAACAAGGAACACAGACAGCATGATAAGTCATCAATTGCCGCTGAGTTCATTTTTCTAGTCGCTGCTATAACCTAGATTTGTGAGTAATTCAAATTCTGGTCACACTGTAATTTATACGGATGACAACACTGAAAATTCTTCCGATTCATATTTTCGGGTGTAGAATAACGTTATCTATTCCTGAGGCAAGTTACATTTCACTATCTCTTTTCACTTACGAAAAACTGGCAACAAGAAAAATTGTTAGCTTTTGAAAAATATTTAGTAGTCTGCCCCCTTAATTGGATTGACGAAAAGTTTCATTTTTGGTTCGAACGATCCAATATATTTCGGGCAAAAATTTTCTTGTAGGCCTTATATGTGGAAAACTACATACAGTGTAGCCAAACACAAACTAACATTTAACACAGTAAGATATGCTTATTCCCTAAATAATAATAATAATAATAATAATAATAATAATAATAATAATAATAATAATAATAATAATAATACGAAAACTCTATTTAGGAACCGTTCAAAAATTTTGTGCACCCTGATCCAAAAACTAATTATTTGGCCAAGATCGCAATCTTTTGAGACATTTTTAGATCATTTATTCAAAATAGGTGGTCAGAAGAATTGCCCTATTTAAAGTGACCTATGTATAACTTTACTGAGAAGACCTGGTCAGAAAAATGGTTTTTAAAAGCTAAATCTTTATTCGTTATGAGTTTTGGGGCATTTAAAATTAAACTTAAAGTACTTGGTCAGAAAAATATTGTTTATAAAAGCTAATTCTCAATCTATTAGGAGTACTTGGTCATGCTTTAGCGTACGACTAAGCGAATTCTAAGAATATCTTGAACTTTTTTGTTTGTCTTTCCAAGCGGTGGCTATTAGGAGGTTATTTACATTGTAAAAAAATGTCATAGGTAAATTTACAAAAAACGGTGGCAATATGTTTGCCAAGTCTCTATGTAAATCAATTTACACCTATAAAATAAAATTACTAATAAGAAATAGTGTAAAATTACATTTTTATAAAACAATATCATATTTGCTTATAAATTTACTCTAAATTTGTGAAAATCCAGCAAATTTTGTAATTTAATTTAAGAAAATGTATATCAGCTCACAAAATGAAGAGTAAATTATTTTACATTGATATTTGGCAATCAAACTACAAAATTGTTTTTCCGGTATAGGATTCCTGGGATGAGCAATTGCCTATCTCCTGTGTTTGTTATTTGTGTACATTTTGATTCGTAACATAACAATATATTAATGAAAAACCTGAAAATTTACTGACATCTACAATTTTGCCCCCTCCCCATTTCAAAGAAAATCTGAAATTATGCTGCTGCTGACTGTATGTCGTAGAGAATTAGGATGAAACGCGGGCAATTTTGTCATTCAGAGAAATAAAGACCATTGGGAGAAAAGCATGGAAATTGCATAGAGCGACATTTTATTTTCTGAAGCAAACAGAAAGGAAGATAGCTACCAAACCAACTACTAACACAATTAGATTAGCGGCTATTTAAGACGAGAATATTTTAATTAACTCTCCAGTGTTGTCAAGGGAAGATATGTGAAAATAAAATAGCGCGGTACTGAACCACAAGAGTTCTACAAGTTCTTTTCGTCCTTTTCATCTCTAATATTTTTTACGTGTGCACTAATCTCGTAGACTCTCGTAGTTCGCGTAATTTGCTTTACTTATCCCTTTGTAATGTCTGGGAGCCAAATATCTCCAAATGAATTGTAAAAGCATTCCCCGTGTCGAATCGAATAAGATGTATTAAACCGCTTGTGTTCATCATGCTTTTAATTTTTGATAAAGTTGAATGGAGCTTTCGTCAACAATTAAGGCTCATAAAATAATTCAGCGTGGACACAAAGGAACTTCCTATTTTCAAGTATGCATACATCATAAAGTTAGTAGAAATTCCAAATGAAATGTTTCATTGAATCATACATGCCTCTGTTTTCTTACAAAGACCTGTCAATCAACATAAACGGTTCTTAAAGTTGGGAGAGATAGGCTATGTCAAAAATTTTACAGAATGGACTAGACTAGGATTAGAATTAGGAATTATATTTCTGGTCCTTCGGCATCTATGCTATCGGTTAGCTAGTTGTTTTTGTTCTATAAGAATTAAGATGCAGTATCGGAGGTTGTAGTGGATTTCAATCATTTCCGGTTTTAGTAAAGTGATTCAGATAGAGAATGGGTATGCATTCTAGACACGCTGAAGTTCATATCAAATAAACCTTTCTGTGCATGTCGTTACCGATTTGATTCTACCGTGACTAATGAAACCGGAAATTGGTAGCTCTCCACTTCTGGCTGGTGTAGAGGCTACGAAGAGAAATGAACTACTGCATATTAATGAGACATTAAATCCATATATAACAACAGTTTCAAGCTATCTCTAACCGTTTTTGCTCTGCTATTTATTGACAGACGGTCAGATATAGACATTCTACAGTATAAACCTTCCACTATATATCTATATCAGTGATTCCAACCTTTTTTGACCAACGTCACACTTTACTGAAAGTGATCGCAGGGAGTCGTGAAGCTTTGACCTAGATCTACCAACTTCAATACCGAAAACAACGCGAGAGCGTATCCCAGTCGTCAATCCTCACCCATGAAATTTTGCCAGTGTTGTCTCTCGCGTTATACGGAGAATATCTCCTGAGGTGTACAATGCTCTCGGATTGTCACCAAGTTTTATTTTGTTTATCTTTGTTGTCGTTGTTTTGTATTTTTGCTATTGCTATTATTATCGTTTAATTCAAATAATTGTTAGTGTTTGTCTATAGTGCTGTTTTTAAATTTCTTTTTTATCGTTCGTTCACTGTATCTTCTAACAATCGTAAGTTATGCAACGCTGTTGGGCAGGCACGTAGCCAGGATTTCGTAATAGGGGGGGTCCGAGACATGAAGTACTGTGGTTATCACACCAGAGTTCGATTATTCTATACTATTTTACCGGTAACATATACTGATTCGTTTAGTCAGGATTTTGTAATGAGGGGGGGGGGAATTTGACATGAAATATTTTTGTTATCACACCAGGGGCTTGATCAATTTAAACTATTTTACTAGCAACATATATTAGTTTGTTAAGACTTTAAAATTAGGACATGTTAGTAAGTATTTTAGTAACAAACTATGGAGAAATCTCGAATAAAAGAATATTTAAAAAAAAAAGATTTGAAATGAAAATGAAATCTTTAAGTTTTACGTCCCACGATTATGCCGGTTAGGCTAAAGGAGACGGTGATGAGGAGAGATGAGTGAAAAGGTGGAATGAAGATAGTGGGAGGAAACGGAAGAACCCTGAGAAAACCCACCAGCACGGTGTTTGTCCACCACAAAGTCCACACGGCGCGAGCTAGTATCGAACCAGGGAACCCAAGCACCGGAGGTGAACTCTCTACCACTGAGCC
Organism: Thermobia domestica; assembly: GCF_964235325.1. Taxonomy (NCBI): domain Eukaryota; kingdom Metazoa; phylum Arthropoda; class Insecta; order Zygentoma; family Lepismatidae; genus Thermobia; species Thermobia domestica. Next base: position 6,860,877 of record NC_137468.1, read on the forward strand.
ACCGCGCTCCCCCAAAAAAAGAGATTTAAAAAAAGATTTTACAATATCTACGTTCCTTCTGTTCATCCTAATACAACAATTTTCCTTTCATTATGACCTCAACTATTATAAAAACTACATATTCAATAATGTTTTGTAAAATATTTTACAATATCTGCGTTTCTTTCTTTGTTGAATTAAATGTTAACAGAACTTGCTTTCTACATTTTTTTTTTTTTTTTTGTTTTCATTATTCCGCCAACTACTGTCTGTTCCAAATGACAAGTTAAAGGATCAGTGGAAAACTGTTTCCGAAATAACATGTTTGATACTGCTGAGAAGCGATGATGAAAAATTATTTTTATTTTTAGCTTTTTTTAATTTTTAACGCTGATTCTTCCTATTTCTTGTTTCTTTTTGTTTCATCCTTCCTTAATTCTTTTTATTTCTGGTCTCGAAGGGGGGGGGGGGGTCCGGACCCCCCGGACCCACCCCTTGGCTACGTGCCTGTGTTGGGGCACTTCTGCTGTTTAGCTTTTAATCAAGTACGCGTTCGGAAGACAGCTCCACGAATCGTACTTCCGATGCATCACACATGAAGCAAATCAGTTCTACCGCTGCTGTAGAACCCAGGCTTCACGAGTCGTCGTGGTCACTTAAAATATAATACCACAAGTTTCAATAGATGATGGAACATTCTTCCTGACAATATAGTATTGAGTATTGTCGCTGCCAGTGGAGGCGTTGACTTGTATATAATGTCTCAAAATTATGATTAACTAATTATTAAACGCTTCATGATTTTAAAATTCTAAAAAAAATCGCGACATACCTTATGGGACTAGCTATATGTGGTGTTTTGTAGGGATGCGCACGAGACAAGATTTGTGGCTGTCTCGTCTCAAAAATGTGCTGTAAAAGTGATGTCTCGACTCGAAAAATGTATATTTTTCTATTGGAAGAACCGTGTTTCGACTCGAATTTTATCAGGAAAATTCTGTCTCGACTTGTCTCGTGCGCATCTCTAGTGTTTTGCGATACACCGGTTGGTAACCACTCATTTATCTATAGCATAATTCGAAAATTCAAAGATACTACTACTACTACTACTACTACTACTACTACTACTACTAATAATAATAATAATAATAATAATAATAATAATAATAATAATAATAATAATTAGTGCCCGGATTTCCATGCACAAACAAACTCCGAAATATACATGCAAATATGCACGAAAAATATAAAAAATATGCACTAAAATTGCATTAAAATTTTTAACATATGCACTGAAATATATACTAACAAAATAAAATTTCAATATCTTATAAAAATATATCACCTTAATGACCTCTGTTTCTTGAACTATGAACGTATTCCGTAGATTTTCTTCTGTAAACTCTCGGCGTTTATCAGTGAGAACCGTTTTGTAGATTGAAAAGTTACTTTCTACATCAGCAAAAGTCACTGATGCATGTGAGGAACACCAAATGTCTTCTTGTGTTAGGTCCTTTTCCAATTTAAAGTTTTCATCATCAAGTATATTTGCAATGTTACAGATTGTTTTGTACCCGGGATTTTTGCCTAATACGTCGCTAAGTTTATTTGACGCTATTTTCGCAACACCGCGAGTTTTACTGGACGAAGTCTGCGATAAGTCGCCCAAAAAGGAGAGTAAATGCTACGAAGCATTATTACGGCATTCCAACTGTCTGATAATTTCAGGTATTCTCGAGAAGCTGTTGTGTATGTACTTAATTTTGTTCTCAATGCCACTTGTAGAAAAACATTTTTGTGATGCATAAATAGCAGTTGCGTAACCAGGGTTTAGTGAGTTTACAACTGTATTCATTTAAATTAAGTTTTCTGCATAATACGACACAGCTTCTAGTTATGACCCACGAGCCACATCGGGTTAAAACTGGTTGCGGAGGTAGCGGAATATTTTTCGCAACTTCGCGAAAGATACGTACGCGCGATGGAGTTTTCACTAGGGATGGCCAGAATCGGTTCTTGGTGGAACCGGTTTTCGGGTCTGAACGGATCCGGTTCTAGAAGATCCGGTTCCGGAACAGGTTTTTCGGATCCAGGTCTTGAACCGGATCCGGAACCGGTTCTGAAAACCGGATCTCCAAGAACCGGTTCCGCTGGAACCGAAACTTTGTGACCATCCCTAGGCTAAACCCGAGCTGCTGGCAGGCTGTGAACAGTATGCTAGATGAAATGGTGGAAGCTTGTCTCATTTGGCTAAATAAACTGGGTAACTGGCAAACTCATTGGCTAAACAGGCAAACTGGCCAACTCATTTGGCTAAACACCCACTGGTGCAGTAGTGTACGCAGAAATTTATTTCGGGAGGGGTCCAAATTCCATATGAGAGTATTTTATATTAAAATTCCTAAAATTGCCCCTAAAATTAGTCTAAATTTACACAGAAGTCAAAATTTCGGGGGAGGTCCGGACCCCCAGGATCCACCCCCTGCGTACGTCCCTGCACTGGTGGACCAAAATTTTTTTCTGGGGGCACAAGCGGATCTGGGCGGGGAAGGCACAAGCGCATGGTCCTCTTTGCATTTTTTTAAAGGTGAACTTTGTGCCTCCTTTACGGGTCTTTGGGGGTTTTCGAATCCAGGTCTGGAATCGGTTCCTAAGATCCGGTTCTGGAACCGGGTTTTCAGATCCAGGTCTGGAACCGATTCCTAAGATCCGGTTCTGGAATCGGGTTTTCGGATCCAGGTCCGGAACCGGTTCCAGAACCGGTTCTGAAAACCGGATCTCGGAGAACCGGTTCCGGCGGAACCGGAACTTTGTGGCCATCCCTAATTTTCACAAATACTTTCTTTGTATTTGATACAATCGCGTCTACTTCCAGATATTGGCATCTGATTTTTTCTGCTACACGATGAAGACTGTGTGCAAGGCATGTCAGGTGGACTAATTTTGGATACAACATTTTATTCTATTATTCTACACAACGTTTTATTCTACGAGCCATCGGTTTTTGCCGTCTCGGTTAGGTGAGGTGTTGACTCGGTTCATTTCTCGGTTCGGCTCGATAGTAGATGAGCTGTGAGCCGAGCCACTCGATCCGTTGACAACCCTAAATACGGGCGGAGCACCGCGGTGATTCAGATAACTGCTAACTCCAGAACAGAAAAAAAAAACAGGGTTGCCGGGGTATTCTAAGATGGATATAGGCCTATACATGATGTGTCTCATGTAACCCCTCTTTAATCAAATTGATGTGGGCATCAATTTATCTCCTGGTATACACCTTTATGCTATAGCCGTGTTGAAGCAGCTCTCACGTTATGAATACTCGTAATTAATTAATACATAAAATTTAACATATTTTCCAATATTTTATCATATATATCTCGAATAACCCCTCCAACCATGATTATCAACATTAAATCTCCTTGTCTTTATATATGTGACTGTGTATAGCTGTGTTGAAATGGCTCCCATTATGTATGATTAATAAAAGGGATAATTCAAAATTGATCACTTTTCTGAATATCTTATCATAGGCTATGTGGAGAAATTACTAATTTTTCAGTATTAACATATTGGTTTATTAGTCTGTTTTTCTGTTAGTATCAATCATTATAAAGAATTCTAGTGACAAAAGAAATCATACTTAACTTTAAATTATCTTCATAATACTCTTTAGTAATATTCCTATATTGTCTTTAGCTTTATAATTTTCCTATGGTATTTTTAAATTCCTCATATTTAGAATTTCTTGCGAGAAGAATAATCGTCATCTAGTTTCTACATATTATTATTATTATTATTATTATTATTATTATTATTATTATTATTATTATTATTATTATTATTATTATTATTATTATTATTATTAACAATATTATAAAAAGCCTATTTCGGATAACAATGTTGTTATTTGTATAATATGGGCAGCTCGTGGAAACATAATTGTATGCCACATTTTCTGACTTTCGAGTAAGTATGAAAAGAAAGTTCATCATTCCTATGCAATTCGATACAATGACACATACCAAACAAGTTTCCCTTGTGGTTTAATACCAATCCGATCCACCTAATAACTTAATTTTACCAGAAGTGACAATTATCATGATGTTCGCTAAATCCTCTCGTATCATGGTAAAAACGAAATGAATCTTTAAGTTTTATGTCCCACGGTTTTGCCGGTTAGGCTAAAGGAGACCGTGATGATGAGAGATGAGTGAAATAGTGGAATGAAGAAAGTGTGAGGAAACGGGAGAATCCCGAGAAAACCCACGAGCACGGTGTTTGTCCACCACAAAGTCCACACGGCGCGAGCTGTGATCGAACTAGGGACCCCAAGCACCGGAGGTGAACTCTCTACTACTGAGCTACCGCGCTCCCCCCCCACACACATCATGGTAAATAAAGTGATGACTTCGCTTCTTCATATTTTGTATGGCCGGAAATTCTCTTTTATCTTATTCATTGGAGGCAAACGTTCTTACAGATTTAGACTGGACTGCAACTGAACACGTGTGGTTTATTGTTCAACAGCCCTGCAACTCTGCAAGTAAACAAGTTACCACCAAACGGAATCTGTAATCAGAGGTCCCTCCCTACAGAGGTTCAGACTTTTCTTTACTGAATAGTTTTAAGCTCTTTCCTTTTTTATAGGAGGCAATAAAAATAGGAGAAGAACAATATTACTTTTCTGCGGCAGTGTGTCATTTATTTGAGCAAAGCTATGGTAGTCAAAATTTGCAGACACTCCTCAAATAACAGGAAGAATCGCACAGCTATTTACAAAGACAATCGGAAAAACAAGTTTATTTCTCTGCTTTCACAAAAATATTTACATGTGTGACACTTTGCGTGCCGAAATTAATAATAATAATAATAATAATAATAATAATAATAATAATAACACGAAAACTCTATTTAGGAACCGTTCAAAAATTTTGTGCACCCTGATCCAAAAACTAATTATTTGGCCAAGATCGCAATCTTTTGAGACATTTTTAGATCATTTATTCAAAATAGGTGGTCAGAAGAATTGCCCTATTTAAAGTGACCTATGTATAACTTTACTGAGAAGACCTGGTCAGAAAAACGGTTTTTAAAAGCTAAATCTTTATTCGTTATGAGTTTTGGGGCATTTAAAATTAAACTTAAAGTACTTGGTCAGAAAAATATTGTTTATAAAAGCTAATTCTCAATCTATTAGGAGTACTTGGTCATGCTTTAGCGTACGACTAAGCGAATTCTATGAATATCTTGAACTTTTTTGTTTGTCTTTCCAAGTGGTGGCTATTAGGAGGTTATTTACATTGTAAAAAATGTCATAGGTAAATTTACAAAAAACGGTGGCAATATGTTTGCCAAGTCTCTATGTAAATCAATTTACACCTATAAAATAAAATTACTAATAAGAAATAGTGTAAAATTACATTTTTATAAAACAATATCATATTTGCTTATAAATTTACTCTAAATTTGTGAAAATCCAGCAAATTTTGTAATTTAATTTAAGAAAATGTATATCAGCTCACAAAATGAAGAGTAAATTATTTTACATTGATATTTGGCAATCAAACTACAAAATTGTTTTTCCGGTATAGGATTCCTGGGATGAGCAATTGCCTATCTCCTGTGTTTGTTATTTGTGTACATTTTGATTCGTAACATAACAATATATTAATGAAAAACCTGAAAATTTACTGACATCTACAATTTTGCCCCCTCCCCATTTCAAAGAAAATCTGAAATTATGCTGCTGCTGAGTGTATGTCGTAGAGAATTAGGATGAAACGCGGGCAATTTTGTCATTCAGAGAAATAAAGACCATTGGGAGAAAAGCATGGAAATTGCATAGAACGACATTTTTTTTCTGAAGCAAACAGAAAGGAAGATAGCTACCACACCAACTACTAACACAATTAGATTAGCGGCTATTTAAGACGAGAATATTTTAATTAACTCTCCAGTGTTGTCAAGGGAAGATATGTGAAAATAAAATAGCGCGGTACTGAACCACAAGAGTTCTAGAAGTTCTTTTTGTCCTTTTCATCTCTAATATTTTGTACGTGTGCACTGATCTCGTAGACTCTCGTAGTTCGCGTAATTTGCTTTACTTATCCCTTTGTAATGTCTGGAAGCCAAATATCTCCAAATGAATTGAAAAAGCATTCCCCGTGTCGAATCGAAAAAGAGGTATGAAACCGCTGGTGTTCATCATGCTTTTAATTTTGGATCAAGTTGAATGGAGCTTTCGTATTTGATGGACTTAAATGTATGTTTCTATTCAATAATTAAGGCTCATAAAATAATTCAGGGTAGACAGAAAACAACTATCTATTTTTAAGTATGTATACATCACAAAGTTAGTAGAAATTCCAAATGAAATGTTTCATTGAATCATACATGCCTCTGTTATCTTACAAAGACCTGTCAATCAACATAAACGGTTCTTAAAGTTGGGAGAGATAGGCTATGTCAAAAATTTTACAGAATGGACTAGACTAGGATTAGAATTAGGAATTATATTTCTGGTCCTTCGGCATCTATGCTATCGGTTAGCTAGTTGCTTTTGTTCTATAAGAATTAAGATGCAGTATCGGAGGTTGCAGTGGATTTCAACCATTTCCGGTTTTAGTAAAGTGATTCAGATAGAGAATGGGTATGCATTCTAGACATGCTGAAGTTCATATCAAATAAACCTTTCTGTGCATGTCGTTACCGATTTGATTCTATCGTGACTAATGAAACCGGAAATTGGTAGCTCTCCACTTCTGGCTGGTGTAAAGGCTACGAAGAGAAATGAACTACTGCATATTAATGAGATATTAAATCCATATATAACAACAGTTTCAAGCTATCTCTAACCGTTTTTGCTCTGCTATTTATTAACAGACGGTCAGATATGGACATTCTACAGTATAAACCTTCCACTATATATCTATATCAGTGATTCCAACCTTTTTTGACCAACGTCACACTTTACTGAAAGTGATCGCAGGGAGTCGTGAAGCTTTGACCTAGATCTACCAACTTCAATACCGAAAACAACGCGAGAGCGTATCCCAGTCGTCAATCCTCACCCATGAAATTTTGCCAGTGTTGTCTCTCGCGTTATACGGAGAATATCTCCTGAGATGTACAATGCTCTCGGATTGTCACTAAGTTTCATTTTGTTTATTTTTGTTCTTATTGTTGTTGTCGTTGTTTTATATTTTTGCTATTACTATTATTATCATTTAATTCAAATAATTGTTAGTGCTTGTCTATAGCGCTGTTTTTTTTATCGTTCGTTCAATGTATCTTCTAACAATTGTAAGTTATGCAACACTGTTGGGGCACTTTTGCTGTTTCACTTTTAATCAAGTATGCCTTCGGAAGACAGCTCCACGAATTGTGCCGAATTCCACCGATGCATCACACATGAGGCAAATCAGTTCTACCGCTGCTGTAGAGCCCAGGCTTCACGAGTCGTCGTGGTCACTTAAAATATAAGACCACAAGTTTCAATAGATGATGGAACATTCTTCCTGACAATATAGTACTGAGTATTGTCGCTGCCAGTGGAGGCGTTGACTTGTATATAATGTCTCAAAATTATGATTAACTAATTATTAAACGCTTCATGATTTTAAAATTCTAAAAATTCGCGACATACCTTATGGGACTAGCTATATGTGGTGTTTTGTAGGGATGCGCACGAGACAAGATTTGTGGCTGCCTCGTCTCAAAAATGTGCTGTAAAGTGATGTCTCGACTCGAAAAATGTATATTTTTCTATTGGAAGAGTCGTGTCTCCACTCGAATTTTGTCAGGAAAATTCTGTCTCGACTCGTCTCGTGCGCATCTCTAGTGTTTTGCGATACACCGGTTGGTAAACACTCATTTATCTACAGCATAATTCGAAAATTCAAAAATACTACTACTACTACTACTACTACTACTACTACTACTACTACTACTACTAATAATAATAATAATAATAATAATAATAATAGTAATAATAATAATTAGAGCCCGGATTTCCATGCAAACAAACAAACTCCGAAATATACATGCAACTATGCACGAAAAATATAAAAAATATGCACTAAAATATGCATTAAAAATTTTAACATATGCACTGAAATATATACTAACAAAGTAAAATTTCAATATCTTATAAAAATATATCACCTTAATGACCTCTGTTTCTTGAACTATGAACGTATTCCGTAGGTTTTCTTCTGTAAACTCTCGGCGTTTATCAGTGAGAACCGTTTTGTAGATTGAAAAGTTACTTTCTACATCAGCAAAAGTCACTGGTGCATGTGAGAAACACCAAATGTCTTCTTGTGTTAGGTCCTTTTCCAATTTAAAGTTTTCATCATTAAGTACATTTGCAATGTCACAGATTGTTTTGTACCCAGATTTTTGCCTAATACATAGCTAAGTTTATTTGACGCTATTTTCGCAACACCATGAGTTTCACTGGACGAAGTCTGCGATAATTGGCCCAAAAAGGAGAGTAAATGCTACGAAGCATTATTACGGCATTCCAACTGTCTGATAATTTCAGGTATTCTCGAGAAGTTGTTGTGCATGTATTTAATTTTGTTCTCACTTGTAGAGAAACATTTTTGTGACACATAAATAGCAGTGCGTCATCAGGGTTTAGTGAGTTTACAACTGTATTCATTTAATTTGTTTTGTGCATAATACGACACAGCTTCTAGCCACGACCCACGAGCCACATCGGGTTAAAACTGGTTGCGGAGGTAGCGGAACATTTTTCGCAACTTCGCGAAAGATACGTACGCGCGATGAAGTTTTCACAAATACTTTCTTTGCATTTGATACAAGCGCGTCTACTTCCAGATATTGGCATCTGATTTTTTCTGCTACACGATGAAGACTGTGTGCAAGGCAAGTCAGGTGGACTAATTTTGGATACAACATTTTATTCTATTATTCTACACAACGTTTTATTCTACATCTGCGTTTACGAAGTGATTCAGTTCACTTGAAGTATAACCTGCTTCCTTGTGATATACTCTGAAATATGCTAGTATGTAGCAATAAAATTCGGAAATATGCAGTATCCTGCAAAGTTTACGAAATATGCATGCACATCGAAATTCACTCAAAATATGCACTTATATCCACCAACACATGCGTCTCAAACGAATCCTTACAAGTCCGTCGGAAAGACAAAAATATTTTCCATACGTTTCTGCATGCTAATATAAACATGTATAAATCCGAGCTGTAACAATAATAATGTGGCACCTAAATATGTTTAAAAAACTCTCACTGGCCATCATGTGGTGTTTGGTTTGGTGTTTATGATTTATTATTAAGGTTAATTGTTGAATGTTAATATTATTATAATTTGGGTTTGATGATAGTGAATTAGATAACCAGTTAAATAATTATATGTGACGTATGTTGTTAAATAGTTTATTTTTAATTTTTATAATAATTACATTAATAATGGTTTAGGGCTTTGCATGGGCAGTGTGATTATTAGTTATTTTTTTATTTTATTTATAAAGTTTTGAATTTATAGTTTGAATTTAAGTTAATTTAATTGACTTTAGTTGAAGCTAATGATTGTTTGGTTTTTGTTATTAATCACTTAACTTAGATATTTTAAGATAAATTATTAATTTGGTTGCCGTTGATGTATTTTAGTTTTGGTATGGAAGTGTTGAGATTATAATTATTAGAAATATAGAAACTTAGATGTTGAATTCTGGGATTTTTTTTGAAATGAGAGTTTAATTGAGACTGTTTTTTTTTTAAGTTTTATATATAAATTAAAAACTATTTTTTGTGTGTTTTTTATAATATTTTAAATTTTTATTGTTATAATTATCTTATAAATAATTTAATTATCTTCCTTGTAGCAAAACTTCTTTATACCTAATTTTAAATTTTTATTAAATGTTTTACATATTTTTTAATTATAAAATTTTATAAAATAATATACAAATTTTTTAATGCAGAAATTTAGCTTTAAATAACATTAGAAAAATTAAATTAATCTTTATATACTCTTATACTATCTAACCTGCCAATTATTAATATATCTACCACAATAATAATAATAATAATAATAATAATAATAATAATAATAATAATAATAATAATATCTCAACGTATGCTTTAGTTAAAATATAGACCTTTTCCAAGTAGAATTCTGTTTTGGCTGAAAATAGGATATAAATTATATCTATGACCTTTAGGAAGAAATAGGTTTGATTCTTGCGCAAGTGATCAGTGGTGGATCATATCTCGTGATTTGTGTCTAATGATCGTTCGTCCACCATCCTTTCAAAATAACTACCACGCAACCAACTCTCTCCACCTACGCTTCGTCTCCTCCCCTTTCCCCCAAATGCCTATGTCGAGACTGAATTTGCATATACAACGTCAGCGCGGTGATTCTTTGAAGTAAACCGATGCCGGAATATCACGTTTCATTTCTAGGAACTTCACACAAAAGCTACACGAGACGATTGGATGGAGTAACATGAATGAGCGTCGTCTGCAAAAATGCCTTCTCTCCCCCTAACCCTCCCACGATGTAAGAATATACGTGTATGGTTGTAATACATGCCTTCAACTGGTTTCATTACATGCGGCGCTGAAGATGTGAAATTTTCACTGGTTCATTATAAGAGAACGCCTTGCCTAAAGCTAAATAATCGAAACTTGGACAATAACTTTGAAATGTAGGACAGAAATCTTGAATACCGCGGTGCAGCATAAAATAAATTTAACCATTTATCAGAATCATCTTTGATGCTTCTAAAAACCATGAAAGGATTTGACGAGACAGATGGCAAAACATTCAACTCTGTGATATACGTACGTGTATGGTCAGCCCACCTATGCTCAATAACATTTTTTTCTGGATTTCGTGACTTCACAGTTCCTTATTTGCCTCATGATGTTAGGCCGACACACACAAAAAAAGAACTCTGTACTTTGACTTGAGTTTAGCATTCCTTTCAGCGGTAAGGCTATATGAGACTTGGGCCTACAGCTTAACGTGGATCCAAACCACACGAACTCCTGCCGGGAATCGAATCCATGTCTCCCGCGCCAGAGACGAATACGCTATCTATACAGCCATGAATTCTTTACCTCTATCGGAAATCGAACTCAGTAGCACACAGAGGAAACAATAGTAGAACGCTCGCCTCATGTGTGAGACGTTCCTGGTAACATCCCAGGCTATGTAAATTTGTGTGAAGATGCTTTTCTCGAGGGGGGGGGTAATAAAAAAAACTTTGAGATGATCACGTTCTTTCCCTCCCTCTTTCTTTCCCATTATTTTATATCATTGATTCTAAACCTAGCGTCCCCTTGGATGAATGCGACTGTTCTAAGTACCCCCATCATCTTAACCCAACCAATCCATGCAGAAGGTTGAAGGTAAGACTTGGAGGAGGCTCTCTAAGTAATAACATAATAAAAATTACATTATTACTTAAAGAAAAATGTAAACTTTTGATAATTTGTAAAATGTTCGTATAAAAGGAAAATGTCTAACAGCTCATGAAATCTCAAATGCCCCGAAATAGTCTATCGCCCCTCAATCGCCCATTTTATATGCTCTAATGGCCCCTTTAGAAACGAGCCCGCTTTCCATAAGACGTTAGCGTCCACGTTGAGAGCAACTGTCTTACATCTCGTTCATCAGAGCACCATTTATGTTCAAAATCCTACCATTTTGTTAGCGTTTAACAAAACAAAATAAACACTTCTAAAGATGAGACCTATGCCAATTAAGAGTGAGATGCCTGCCATTGAGCTAAATTATATGGGTGACAAACTCTTATGCGTAGTTTTCGAGAAAATTGCAGAAAGGTTTTTCTTGAAAACCTTAAAATGATACTGTATGGTAGCCACGTTACCTATTAAGACGAGGTTGATCTGAAATATAGAGGGAATATGCAGAGGTGAGTCCTCGGAGTCTGGATCTCGCCTTCCGAAATTCCGGTTTTCTACAAATTTAGTCTAACTTTAAGAGTGATTTTTGCAAATTTTATTATAATTTATCCTCATATTGATTTCGAAGTCCCCTCAAAATAAGTTTATAAGCTTTTGAAATGTGGGCATAGAAAAGAATGGAGAGAAGTTGTTGGGTGGAGCTAAAAACGAATGAGAGGGTATAGAAATGGTGAGGGAGAAAAGAACATTTTTAGATATTGTTGAAAAGAGAAGAGAAACTGGTTGGAACATTGGATAAGAATAAACTGTATCACGAGGAACGTACTGGAGGGTATGGTAGCAGGAAAGAGAGACAGAGGGCAAAGGAGACTACATTTAATGGACGATATCAAAACAGAAAAATCGCACTTAAAGACTAAGAGGTTAGCGAATAACCATAGAGCACGGAAGCTTGGCAAGTGACTTGTCAATAATGGCAGAATACCTATGATGATATAGTACGTGGCAGGAACTATATACCAAGCAGAGTTGGCGTGGGTCAATGAAAACTTGACCCACGACCCACTGACCCACCACCCACCATGACCCACTCTGACCCACGACCCACCATGACCCACTCTGACCCACCACCCACGGTGACCCACTCTGACCCACCACCCACCGTGACCCACCACCCACCGTGACCCACTCTGACCCATCACCCACCATGAACTACTCATCCACTTTGACCTACTCTGACTCACCAAAATCCATCGTCACCAACTCTGAACACGATCCACGGCCTCTTCTGAACTGATTAAAGAGTTTACACTTGTAATAAAACAAGAGTGCGAAATTATCACTAATCGGAGTTTGAATTTCTAGTCAATCGCTCAAGCACAACTCTGTTACAATAACGGTGGATCTGACCTTTATGATATAAAATGGTAAATTGTTTATCAGTGAGGAAATTGAAGCAGTTCGGGGTCGGGGGAAATTAGTGTGTGCCTAAAATATACTTGTACTAAGAGAGTATTCTTGCAAGTGTTAATTTCTGAACGCATTCCCCAAGAAACTTCTATTCGCAGGAAAATATCCCTGTACAATATGGAAAAGGTTATGGTTTCTCAGTTCACAGTATTTTTCTCACAAAAAACTTGAAAAATCAGTTTTTCATAGTGTATAAAGGTGGTCTGGTACCCTATGTGAGAGCATTTCCATAAAGCATGCTCATAATTGTAATTTGTGTAATCACTAAAACACCACGTTAAATATAAGTTACAAATATGCATAATTGCAATTATTATGAATATTTATTCAAAGTAGTTTACCTGAAGCAATGAAGAGACTTACTAAAAATTAGGTACAAAGTTGAATAACATAAGTAATTAGCCATTAGTAATACAAGTATACAATTTCCGTAACTCGTAATTTTCCACCTTAAAACAAATCTGAAATCGGATTTATTTCCTGTTGGTAACTTTTTCGTGGTAAATGATGTCCATCCTTCAGCCAAGAAATAACTAGCTCGTCTATTTCGACCTTGTCTAGCGGTGGGTCATTAACATTGATGAGCAACAAGTTAGACAATGTTTGAGCACTTAGTCTATTCCTAATATGTCATCTGTAAATTCATAAGGAGAAATCCCCGTTTGCACTCTGTCGTGGAAATTGATAATACTTCTACCCGATTTCTGCAACTTCTCATCGACAATCTACTTGTTAGACTCAAGTCTGATAACGACTTCCAGTCTGATGTAGTACTCTTGAGCCCTGATACCATTGAGTCTTAATGCTCTTCCCTTCCTTACTCATTAAAATGTCAAGATAACATAATACACCTCCCTGCTCTGTCACTAATTCTAATTCTATTCCCTTCTCCTTATCTTCAATACTGCCAACGAACTCTATCAACTCTTCTTTTTTTATATTAAATAAGTCAATCTTGTTCAGCAGTGTGTTTATTTTTCTGATTTTATTCGCAAGACGTTGACTATGATTGTGTGTCAGTTTGAAATACCCAGCAAGAAGTATCATCTCTCCATCACCATACAACATCTTTTCCATATCGATCATGTCAGTTGGCAATGTCGACCCATGTAGAACAGAAACTTCATCTACCACACCTTTGATAGGGAATCTTGTGAATAAATTATCAATTAAAGCCTGATAAACTGATGATTTCTTATTTGTTTATAAATTTAATTTTTGTAGTTACACATGAAGGTTTGATACCATTACCAAGTTTCCTCCCCCGTCTAGAAAGCGAAAGGGAACGAGGTTCCTGGAAAGTGTTCAGAGGTGAATGGGAATTTCCCTCCTTCCCCTTCAATTACCACACTGCTGTTTGCCATGTGCCAAATTACGAAGAATTTCAATTAAATTATCATAATATAATTATTTCCTTGTTGAATTATCAATACTTTTCAGTGGAAAAAAGGATGAAATTTCAAAGTTCCAAATCAAAGTAAGGTAGACCAACATAAAGGGAAAAAAGTGTAAAATTTTCCATACAATTATGCGTACAATCCAAACTTAAAAGTTCCGTGTAATTAAGCTTACAGTACAAATTTTATGCCTATTTTTCTCACAACTTTATGGGTTGATTGCCCTGTGCTGTAAGCGCTCCATATAATAAACATAAGCTTCAGCAATTATTATAACAGAAAGCAATGGATATATGAAGCCAAGCACTGTATTTTTTCTGATTTTTTTTCTTAAATAACATCGATCGTTTTCGATCATTTTTACTAGAGGTGGGCACGAGTCGAGTTTCGAGCCGTGTAAAAGGTTGTTTTCTCGAGTCGAGTTTCGAGCTGAGTTACTGCTTTTGAGATCGAGTTTCGAGTCGAGTCAAGTTTGGTACATGGCTCGCTCGTTTAGCTCGTTTTAGCTCGATTTGAAATCATGGCCTGATTAAACTGTAAAGCGAAAGCCATGAGAAATGTAAGCCGTACTGTGGAATACTTTTAGTGTTGCTCACGAGAGGGGACACTGCTTGCATCTCATCTCGTCTCGATAACGAGAGCACAATAGATTTTTTTTTAAAATAAAAGGACAGCCTCAAATGTCGTGAGCACTAATATATGTATATACTGTAGTTTTTACCATCAAGGATGAGATCTGCACGGTCGTATTTCTGAACCTAAGCAGAAGCCCAACCCGGGTAGTGATGTCAACGGGCTCGGCTCGGTTCAACTGAGCAAACAGCTCGAGCCGGCTCGGTTGGAATGAGCCATCGGCTCGGCTCAATTGAGCCGATGGCCTGAGCCGACTCGTTCGGGATGAGCCACCGAATCGGTTCGGTTGGGCCCTGGTGAGCCATCGGTTTTTGCCGTCTCGGTTAGGTGAGGTGTTGACTCGGTTCATTTCTCGGTTCGGCTCGATAGTAGATGAGCTGTGAGCCGAGCCACTCGATCCGTTGACAACCCTAAATACGGGCGGAGCACCGCGGTGATTCAGATAACTGCTAACTCCAGAACAGAAAAAAAAAAACAGGGTTGCCGGGGTATTCTAAGATGGATATAGGCCTATACATGATGTGTCTCATGTAACCCCTCTTTAATCAAATTGATGTGGGCATCAATTTATCTCCTGGTATACACCTTTATGCTATAGCCGTGTTGAAGCAGCTCTCACGTTATGAATACTCTTTATTAATTAATTAATACATAAAATTTACCATATTTTCCAATATTTTATCATATATATCTCGAATAACCCCTCCAACCATAATTATCAACATTAAATCTCCTTGTCTTTATATATGTGACTGTGTATAGCTGTGTTGAAATGGCTCCCATTATGTATGATTAATAAAAGGGATAATTCAAAATTGATCAATTTTCTGAATATCTTATCATAGGCTATGTGGAGAAATTACTAATTTTTCAGTATTAACATATTGGTTTATTAGTCTGTTTTTCTGTTAGTATCAATCATTATAAAGAATTCTAGTGACAAAAGAAATCATACTTAACTTTAAATTATCTTCATAATACTCTTTAGTAATATTCCTGTATTGTCTTTAGCTTTATAATTTTCCTATGGTATTTTTAAATTCCTCATATTTAGAATTTCTTGCGAGAAGAATAATCGTCATCTAGTTTCTACATATTATTATTATTATTATTATTATTATTAACAATATTATAAAAAGCCTATTTCGGATAACAATGTTGTTATTTGTATAATATGGGCAGCTCGTGGAAACATAATTGTATGCCACATTTTCTGACTTTCGAGTAAGTATGAAAAGAAAGTTCATCATTCCTATGCAATTCGATACAATGACACATACCAAACAAGTTTCCCTTGTGGTTTAATACCAATCCGGTCCACCTAATAACTTAATTTTACCAGAAGTGACAATTATCATGATGTTCGCTAAATCCTCTCGTATCATGGTAAAAACGAAATGAATCTTTAAGTTTTATGTCCCACGGTTTTGCCGGTTAGGCTAAAGGAGACGGTGATGATGAGAGATGAGTGAAATAGTGGAATGAAGAAAGTGTGAGGAAACGGGAGAATCCCGAGAAAACCCACGAGCACGGTGTTTGTCCACCACAAAGTCCACACGGCGCGAGCTGTGATCGAACTAGGGACCCCAAGCACCGGAGGTGAACGCTCTACTACTGAGCTACCGCACCCCCCCCCCACACACACATCATGGTAAATAAAGTGCTGACTTTGCTTCTTCATATTTTGTATGGCCGGAAATTCTCTTTTGTCTTATTCATTGGAGGCAAACGTTCTTACAGATTTAGACTGGACTGCAACTGAACACGTGTGGTTTATTGTTCAACAGCCCTGCAACTCTGCAAGTAAACAAGTTACCACCAAACGGAATCTGTAATCAGAGGTCCCTCCCTACAGAGGTTCAGACTTTTCTTTACTGAATAGTTTTACGCTCTTTCCTTTTTTATAGGAGGCAATAAAAATAGGAGAAGAACAATATTACTTTTCTGCGGCAGTGTGTCATTTATTTGAGCAAAGCTATGGTAGTCAAAATTTGCAGACACTCCTCAAATAACAGGAAGAATCGCACAGCTATTTACAAAGACAATCGGAAAAACAAGTTTATTTCTCTGCTTTCACAAAAATATTTACATGTGTGACACTTTGCGTGCTGAAATTAATAATAATAATAATAATAATAATAATAATAATAATAATAATAATAATAATAATAATAATAATAATAATAATAAGAAGAAGAAGAAGAAGAAGAAGAAAAGAAGAAGAAGAAGTAGTAGTAGTAGTGTCATTGATAATAATTGTATTGTGTATGTATAATACTTGAAGAGAGTACTTGAACTACACACACGATTAGGCTCGATTTGGCTCAACTCGAAACTCGAACCAAATTCGAGTCGAGTTGGAGGAAATTTTTCGAGCCGAGTTCTCGAGTCGAGTTCAAACATGTCTGTTTCGAGTCGAGTCGAGTTTCAAAGAAAACTCGCTCGAACTTACTCGTGCACATCCCTAATTTTTACAAACCAACTCACTACCAATTTTCCATATATAGAAAAGTGCCCCTCCCCCACATAAAGGAGAATTTTAAAAATGCTAGGACACATTCTGTTTATTTTCAATAAAGAGTTAATACACTGAATTTCAGCTCCGTAAGTTTAACGGGTTGCGAGATACTCATTTTTTTTCCGCAAAAATTTGAATCCTCACTACCTCCTTAGGATATTATACATTATAATAAAAGCAATATAACATCCCAATTTGGATTAAGGCCGAACTATATACCAAAAGTAATTTCATTTGACTTTGCAATTTGACCGTGATGATCAGGCACACATAGTTACATGCATTTTTTTATATATATATATATATTACAGTAATTCAAAAATGTATTTTTTTCCAGTAGTTAGCTCTAAAAAACTCACAGGTCTCGAAAGCCAAGTTGTAGTGTAAGTCCTATTGCTATTATTACAATTAAAAATATCAATATCCAAAAGTGCCTGAAGTTCTTTTTTCACTTGGTGAGATATACTCACCTCAGGTAGGTAGACAGAAACAAGTGGAAAAGAAAGGGAAATGAAGGTCTTGAAAGTAAAACAGAGACAAATTTACCAGTCTTCAGAAGATACTGTCTACAATGCAGTGAGCAGAGAGGGTCGGTAGACCATACTGAGTCGGTGGGTCGCAGTGGGTCACGGTGGGTGGTGGGTCGCAGTGGGTCATGGTGGGTGGTGGGTCGCAGTGGGTCATGGTGGGTGGTGGGTCGCAGTGGGTCACGTTGGGTGGTATGCCAGTGGGTCATGGTGGGTGGTGGGTCACAGTGGGTCATGGTGGGTGGTGGGTCACAGTGGGTCATGGTGGGTGGTGGGTCGCAGTGGGTCACGGTGGGTGGTGGGTCACAGTGGGTCACATGCTGTTGACCCACGACCCACTGACCCACTCATAAAAATGACCCACTTGACCCACTGACCCACCGACCCACTCCAACTCTGATACCAAGCAACCTACATAATGTTCTGTAGTCCAATTTCAATTCATTCCAACTAATAAATCAATTTCACCGGTAGTGGCGCTTATCATCATCTCTCCCTGAGCCAATTCTTTATTCTCTTTCTATTCTAATTCCTCCAGCGACATTTTTTTGGGGGGGATTCTTACTCTGACCACACAAACTTTACAGTCACATTTCAAATGCGTTTATAAGAGACCGGTACGATATCGTGCTGTAATCCAGCTCCCCTTGTAGTCTACATAATTTTAAAGGAAACGGTCTAAACCATGATGGTTGATTTACAGGATAATCTGTTCACTTGTTTATTATACAAGATTCAAGTGCTGATTGATGTTCGGGGAGCCCACGTTAATAGTAAGCCGCCGCTCTTCATAACCTTGGTATTGCGTAAGGGCTCAAAACACACACACACACACAATCTGAATACATCCACTTGTAATAATTGTAATGTAATATCCGTTAATTAATCCTTTCTGGACAGGATATTGACATGGGTACTGTCCAATAAGAGGAATGATGGCCATTTTCGCCGTTTCTATTCTTCCTTGTTTATGTTACCTATGAGACGAGACAACAAATAAGGCTTTCATGTCTCGTCTCGTTTTGTAAATTTATGTATAAAATTTATATTCTGATTATTTTCATATTTTTATTCAGTGGCGGATCCAGGGGCAATTTCCCCCCCCCCCCAGTAGAGGAAACTTTCTTATTTTTTATATATAAATAAAACCTATCCCGGAGTTTGGACCTCTTAAAGATAGCTCTAAGTAGCAGTATTCCAACCCACTGTCCCCCAGAAGTCCGTCCTGGATCCGCCCCTCCTTTCATCTAGAATTATCAGAATTTTCCCGCGTCACAAGAGGTTGACGAAGACTAATAACTAACTAAAACTAAATAACTAATTCTATGCCTTATGGAGCCCGGAGGTTCAATATTCCATTCACAAAACCTCTTCACTGACTTGTGTCCTTAGCCAACTGGACTCAGTTTTTATTTTGTATTCCGATTTCTGAGAGATCAATCTTAATATTGTATTCTCATCTGCTCCTAGGTCTTCCTAATGGTCGTTTTCCGATCGGTCTTCCAGTTAAGATTTTGAAACCATTCCTACTTTCTTCCATTCTGGCTACATGATCTGCCCACCTGAGCCTCCTAGATTTGATGACTCTAACAATGTTTGGTAAATCGTATAAATTATGTAGTTCCTCGTTATGAAGCTTCCGCCATTCTTCATTCCCGTTCCTTTTGGGTCCAAAGATTCGTCTCAGAACCTTGTTCTCAAATACTTCCCGTCTACGTTCTTCCCTTAGAGTAAGCTGCCAGACGAAGAATAATATAACATAGTTTAAACTATATTTATTATTGGAGTATGTGTAATGACTTGTGTATTTTCAAACGTTGAGATAAAATAGGTCTACTTGGATGAACTAAATGTTGCCGATGAGACTCACATCTCGTCTTGATTTTAGTCTTGAAAACGACACTAGAATTGACATGTTTCCGTCTCGTCTCGGTCTCGAATTGAAAATGGCACTTCTCGTCTCCTGCACTGAGAAAAAAAACAAATGTAGGTGGCGTACTTAAAAAGATAGGTTACATGCGTAATTCCTGTAGTTTTTGGACTTAACGTACAGCAGACGTATAACTAAAAACGCATGTTTTATAATAATTTCCGTATAAGTATTCCATGTATACGTACTTTTCGTATGAAACAATGTAGGTGGTCAGGATCTCACATACAAATGGATGTATATAACATATAGCCGACGAAGGTAACATAAGTATATGCATGTGATATACGGAAAAGTGTTAGATGTCAGACATCCTGCAATGGCATGATGTAACATCTAAAGGCAGTGTGTATTTCGCATATGATTTCTGTAGTAAGCAAGAAGATTCCGTATATTTGTACAATATACCGCTGCCCGGAGAGCGGATTTTTCTGTGTGGGCATATACGGACCATACCTAAATATTCGCACTCAACTTATTATGCTTAAAAAAACATGATGATATATGAGTTAAAATTCAATAAAATAAACAAAATCTCAGTCTACAGGATCTATTTTCAGGCAAATGAAGGTATAAATTAAATCTTTTAGTTGGTGAAAGGAAAAAAAATGATATTCTACTGTAAAAGATCAGTCTGATTCAATTACCTTCGCAATTTTAATAAATTTCTACGAACTAGTCTGATTAGATATATATTTTGCTTTCGAGGAAGAACGCGAAGAATTTGTTAGGAGTACTTCTATGCATACCATATCCTGAAAGAGCCCCTTTTAATTAACGAAGACATTAAGCACAAACGCTAATGAAATTATTACAATATTGCGTCCCGAAGAACTAATGAAAATATTTTGTAAGACTTTATTAACTAAGGAATGTGTGTTGATTGCCAAGTGGCCACTCCATCGCTAAGCGCTTGCAACGTCGAATCATAATATCGTTGTTTGAAGGCTAAAGTACCACCCTCTCTTGTCGTACCAGAATAATGAAACAAAACATTAAACGTTTGCCCTTGTAATTTGGTCATTCCATAGAGATGTGAAGTACTGGGATAGAATTAGGTCAAGAGACCTTTCATTTTTCTATATATAAATTGTTGAACATCGCCGAGTGGGCTCAAGAGATAAGCAGATATGCACTAATTACAAGAATTCATTATATGAACTAATACAATGGTTGGAGTCAAATACTTGTAGACTTTTAAACTATGCTATAGATAAATACCGTAAGTTTTATACGACTATGATCGTCCATCCGTCTGTCGTCAACTATCTGAGGAAACAAGTAAGAACTATCGTGAAGGGGTTTCTTGGTATCGACTCAAGTGTCCGAAGAACAGTACACACAGAGCCCGAAACGACGCAAAACGACACAAAAATGCATGTCTTCAAATTTGGACATACTTTAATGTGTACAAATGAATTGCCTTCTAATGGTGGACATAAGGAAATATGTCGATTTTTTGACATTACGAATATGTCCGCCATGAGCATACAAAAATGTGAGCAACTATAGCATGTCAAAATGATCTACTGCCGTGTTTTCAATAATTTTGACGGATTAGTATGTTATGTTTTGATCATTGGGGCAATTATATAATTGTTTAAGATGATATAATTGTACGTCAAAAATTTATACACATGCGCGGAAACGTGAGGCGGTTGTCGTTTGTCTCTTATTATCAGTGTTACCAATGTAGCACTTTGTCACTTCATCTAGAAAATTTTAAGGATATTTTTATTTAAAAAAAAATATATATATATATTATTAGAATAGAAATTTAGCACCTTTTAACTTTTGTGTAATGACTAAAGTAGCATTATTTCCATTAAAATTAATATTTCTAGCGTCATCTTGCAGTAAATTTAGGGACATTATTATTCACGTTGTTGGCAGTGTGTTTAGTATCATTACGACATGTGTGTGTGCCGTATTACGGACAGATTTGACATATATTTTTATGCCATACCTTGTACTTCGGGCTCTGTGTGTAGGTTCCACCCCATCCGTTAACCTTATATTCGAACCGGAACTGGAAGAAACTAACAACTTCCGGTTTTAACTGATTGCCATATAACAAAAAACACTTACGAGTACCGATAAGCGGCTTTAGAGAACCAATTCTGCGTCCAAAGAAAAGATACAATCTTTACCCGTAACTCTCTACTATAATCGGAAGTGGTAGAAATTTACTGCTGCTTCTGGTTTCAATATATTAATCTCCACAGAGGAAAAATAATGTTTTAGAAGCAATTCAGTATCCAAACATTATTTCGTTATAAACTGAAGTGGTAGACACAGTAAAATCTGCCTTTAATGGACCCTTTATTAAACGGAAACTTGTCTTAAATATTTCGTGTTTACTGGCGCCACCCATGAATTTACTGGCGAAAATCGTGTTAAATTACCTTCATTAAACGGAAACTGTATTACGCGGACAACGGAAATCAAGGTAAGCTTCTTCAAACGGCAACTTTCAAGTGAAATTCAAGTGAAGTGAAGAAATTCAAGTGAAGCAATTCAAGTGAAGAAATTCAAGTGTAGTAGAAGAAATTCAAGTGTAGTAGAAGAAATTCAAGTGAAGTAGCAGTGAAGAAATTCAAGTGTGGTAGAAATTTCTAGTGAAATGAAGAGAAGAAATTCAAGTGAAGCAAATTTCAAGTTTCGCAGAGCAGCAATTGCAAAACTTTTAAACATCCTATGAGAGGTTAGATGTAAATACAATATACACTACGTTATCAGCAAAACAGACAAGTGATGTGCAAACCGAAACAGACACAACGGATACCTACGTGCTTTAAAAGAGAATTACACCGAAAGTCGGAAAGGAGAAGAGGAAGCGGAGGAAGAAGAGAACTATGACATTGTGTTGGAAGAAAAGTAGCCTAAGATTTGTGAAGATGCTGTCAAAAGCGTAAAGGAACTTCAACAATTTGCCTTACGTCGAAATGACACTGACATACCTAATGTGGTTTGTCAAGCTAAAGTTTTGTTGAAAGTTGAGCAGCCAAGCAATGACGTGTACAGAGAACTCTCCTTGATTGTTAAAAGCTCTCCTTGACTTGACTGAATAAGTTAATGTGTGTACAGTATTTTTTTTTCTGTTCGTTGTAAGTTTTACATGTACTAATTCGTACACAAAATTAGATATTGTAAATTGACTAAGGTATGTACAGTATCTTATATTAAATGTCCATTATATGCATGCACCATTTTTAAAAAATGCATAGATCTATTTTGTTAACCGGAAACCTGTCTCTAATGGATTTTTTTTTTTTTTTTTTTGCCAGTCCCGTTCGATTCCGCTAAAGACAGGTTCTGCTGTATTACCATTTCCAATTTCAACATTGATCACCATAGAGCAAAAATGGTCACGGATAGTGGTAAGAGGTCCTTTGGAATCTATTGAGGATTTCAAGAATAGATTCCATTTCGTGTGCTGACTCTCTATTCAAATCGGATGTGGTAGAAATTACCCATTTCCGGTTTGAACACTGATCGCCATAGAACGAAAACGGTAACAGGCACTGACAAGCAGTCTTTTCGAATCGATTCAGCGTCTGAAGAAGATATTCCATCTTTACCCGTATCTCTGTAATAAAACCGGAAATGGTTGAAATTTATTATTATTTCCGGTTTCAATAGTAATATTCAGCAAAAACAGTAAGAGATTGCAAGTAATGCCTTTTGGATATGAATTTACGTTATGAAGTTTAACATTCTAAAAACAGAACTCACTTGTTTCTTCATCAGAATTTGGAACATAAATGTAACAGTCTTATACAATGACTAAATCTACTTCATGGCTATGTGTTTGGCATATAATCTTTGAAACGGAATATCCAGGATCGATTCCCGCCAGGAAACGCTTCTGATATGGAAACAGCGTTTCAAGAAAAGTTTTTATCTTCGTTCTTATTGAAACCGGATGTAGAGAAATCTATTACTTCCGGTTTCGAGGTTCATCTTCATAGAAAAAACAAAATGGTAGGACACACAAAGAAACGTTTTTCCATGAAATCAACGTCAAAAGAATATAATCTAGTCTCCACCTTATGCCTCTATTGAAAACGCAAAAAGTAGATTTGACTACTTCAGGTTTCAAAATAGGATCTCGAGTTTAGATCATCACTATATATGGACTTTCACAATAGGCAAAGAAACTTATTTGTTTAAAGACTGTAGAGTTAGCTCTTGTAGGAAATGAAACCTTTGAGTTTAACATCCCACGATTATGTCCTTTAGGCAAAAGGAAAGAAAAATGAAATCAAACCTTTGAGTTTAACATCTCACGATTATGTCCTTTAGGCAAAAGGAAAGGAAAATGAAATGAAATATTTAAGTTTTACGTCCCACGGTTATGCCTGTTAGACTAAAGGAGACGGTGATGATGAGAGATGAGTGAAATGGTGAAATGAAGAAAGTGGGAGGAAACGGGAGAACCCCGAGAAAACCCACGAGCACGGTGTTTGTCCACTACAAAGTCCACACGGTGTTAGGCAAAAGGAGACGATGATTAAAAGCAAGAGAATGATAGTGGAATGAGATGTGGTGGAAGGCGTTGCATAGAACACAGTAACCCAAACCTAAATTATAAAATTGCCTACTTTTCAAGATAACCAATTATTTTGCTCTTGAGTTATTTAGTCAGAAAAGTTGATATGCAGGTTAAACGAGAACTTCCAAGAGTTAAATTTGCAGAGATTGATTCCAAAAATAGGAATTCCAACTGGAAGATGTGAATTGTACGCTTCATGAACCAATGATAGAAGCGGAATTAGCGTAGTCAATTCTTTTTCCATTTTTAAAAAATTCCTTCGCGTAAAATCTCTTAGTAACGTGATGCTTCTAAGTCTTTGTGTGTGAAGAGAGAAAGAGAGAGAGAGAGAGAAATCAACCTTTCCCTGTTCTATTGTTACCAACATTTCCGTTATCTGCTACTGGAGTCAGAGGTCATCTTCCTTTAGGAAAGGTATCGGTAATCAATATGCCTCCTTTTCTCTCTCTCTCTCTCTCAGAAGAGCCATGATTAACGAATCATGATTCGGATTCTCCGATTTCAATTTCCACCCTACCCCGTTTTTCCTTTCTTCTCGCTACTTCCACACTCCTAAACACAATCTTCTCTGAGGCAGAAGACAAAACGCTGTTTGACAAAGGATAGACAAGTAATGTTGTTCAAAAGTCATCATTATTAAGTTTGGAAACTAATTACTTCGTACTTTCCATATTTACGTATTGCAATTACCATTACGGTGTAATCTATTAATAGTAAACACCAATGAGATATTATTTATCCGTAATTACGAGGTGTCCGTCACAGAGAGCGTACATAAATTTAGATTACTCACAGCTCATATAGTAATAGTATACCACTCATTCTAGCTTTGGAACTTCTTGTATAAATTAAAAGACAAATTCTGACCAAAGCATATACTAACTAATTAATTATAGCGTTACAGTTTCGGCAAATTAACTTTGCCTTCATCGGACACATTATCTGATGAAGGCAAAGTTAATTTACCAAAACTGTAACGCTATTATTAATTAGTTAATATATGCTTTGGTCAGAATTTGTCTTTTAAAGTAATAGTATGCACTAAACAGTAAATGCATTACTAATAGGGCCATTTCGGCACGTTATTAAACAACTCGATACTACTCTGAAAGTTGCAATAATTTTATTCTACAAAGGCGATAATACTCGACAGTAATCCTTGCCTTAGCTATAAAACACAAAATCTTTCCCTTGAATACAGTACTTGCACATGCAAGAACACGTAAACGGAACGGTGCGGATGAGTAGATTTTGGAAAGTCTTGAAGAACAACTCGACACTTACTATGGGAGATGTCGACACAATATAAACATTGAAATCCTTCACATCTTTGAAAACAGTGTCCTTTACAACAAACATAAAACGCAATGAAATACTAGATGTAAGGTTTCTACTGTCTACATATGACTTATCTGCAAACTTTGCTGCAATTCATTACAGCCTGAGTTGAAATACAATAACACTAAAATAATGCAAGCTCGTTAACAACGAACTTTGTTTTACACCTGTTTTCCAACATATTGCTTTCAGTATTTGCTACCTATAGTAATTAGTAATCGAAAATCCCAATTTAACACAATAATTTTCGAAATCCATATGCGAAGAATCCAACAGAGACTGATTTCTTCCAACTGAAACTGACTTTTTCATAGTCTTCTTTCACGATATTTTGCCAGGGTTCCTACGAACAAAGTTGCCATAAGATAAGTTGGGATTGTTTTTCAAACTGAAGAAGAAAGATGCATTAAGGATTTACAATTTTGAGTACTATGTGGTGGGTCACAATATTCCTATATCAGCATTAGGCCTACATGTTTTCTTTAATAGACCAGGAACTTTGACACGTGCACTGTGCTAATCTAAAACCAAAGGTACTTTACCTTAAGCTTATACCGAACTAAATGACCCAGAAGTTGAGAAAGCGTGTTTGTTATGTAACCTAAACCTATGACGTACACACTAAGATGAACCAGACGGTAGTCCTTTTGTCTGATGACTTTCCTTACAACAAAGGAACTACATGGAGAAATCTCCCTACAATCACTGTCCATTTATCCTCTAAATGCATTGATTAACAAAAGCTGGCACGAGTTGTTACTGTTTAACAAGCAATGTGTGTCACCCTGATACACATGCATACAGAGGGTATACTGTGTCATAATACCAATTCTTTGCCTCCTTTTATCAACATATATTATCGTTATACCTTAATTTTGACCTACTGAAACATATAACATGGATACTTTTCTTAAATAAAGCTTCATGTACACTCATGTCCAAAATGATTGTCGCATATCTATAACTGTCTTCTTGTAAGAATATAATTTGATAATGATTTTGTAGGGTACTTTTAATAATAATACTATGTGTATAATTGGGAAATGTATATTTGTGATAAATTTCATAGGAAAAGAATTATAAATACGAAATTTAGAATGAGTAAAACAAAATGTTGCTAAATGGACAAGAAAGTTTTATTTTCGTTTTGTTGTTCTTATTTACTGCTCTATTGACATGAAATTTGCCACATACTGCCGATTATACACATACTAACATAAGAAATACCGAGCGAATTCGTTATCAAATTATATTCCTACACAACATATTTATAGACATCCGAAAATAATTTTGGACATGATTGTGCCTATTTTAAAGGTTTCTGCTTCCTTTGCAACAGGGAAAATTAACTTCTCTGCGTATGCAACTTGTCACTGAAAACCGAAACTAACCTTCCAGGTACGGAATGTTTCCCCTCGCGTGCGTGTATGATCACTAGCTTTGCTAGAGCTTAAATCTGTCGAAATCTCCTGAGTGTCGATATCTCCTTAGATGGCTCTAAATGTAAATAAATGGAAGCTAATACGGAAATCTGTGAGATGAGGAAAATATTTCCCTCTGTAATAGAAACTAAAGTATCGCTAGAGGGTATGATTATATGGACACGTGTTCAGGCGCGCACCCACAACTGTTTGTTAGTAGGAGTCCAAATTTTGGAGGGAGTACAATAATAAAAGATCTTACTTTTATGTAATATCGAACGGGTATTATTCTACAGGTAAAAAACAATAAGTAATTTTTAAGTACTGCCACTTATATTCTCACACAAATGATTAAGGTGGATCACTAGGTGTTTTCGGTACTATGTTAAACCCTGCTTGAATAGACGACCCGCTCGGGAGAGTAATACTCCCGGAAGTACGTTTTTTCGCGCGCTACTCTAGCCAGCTGTTTTACGCGCTATCCTAGTCAGTTGTTTTAAGTTGGTCACAAAATCTATATCATTTAGTACAAGGGGAACAAAACGAGCCTTATATGATGGAGTACAAGGGCAACAAAACGAGCCCTGCGGGTCTTCTAACCCGTTCCTACTACTACTACTACTTATCTGCACAAAAGTATGTAAATCACATTTTTGAATATTATTTTCGTATTATTTTAATTTAAAAAGTGTTATAAAAATGTAAAAAAATGTTAAAAAAACTTTCCTCGGGCCGGGTTTGAACTCACGCCAAAAGGGTTTTTCGTTACTAGCATATAGCGCTAGCCCACTCGGCCACGAGGACCGACAACAACAATTGTCTAAATTTTGCTATTTGAATGCAACGTGGCAAGACATAGATAACGCCAACCAATCAGATCTGTGTTTTCCGTTCCTACTTCCGGGAGCATTACTCTCCTGAGCTAGTCCTTTGAATAGTGCAGCGTTGTCGAGTGTTACTGATACCAGATAATAAAGGAAGTAATGATGGAATTCTGCTCGGACAATTAGTTTTCGACCCTTACTGCAATTCACAGCTAAGTTCCGTTTCTCAAACTGCAACTCTAGAATCCAGGAATTTTCTTATTGTGACTACCACAGTAAACGTTCAAATTTGGCAACAATGCATTATGGCGTTCTGCGCAAGTTTCGTCTCAAAATCTATTTCCTTACATGTAAATTAATATTTAAATAAAATATGAAACATAACACGAAAAACGGTCAAACAATATATCTATTTCGTAATAAGATTGTTACTTTAAAATACTTTACACATACAAGAAACATTTCATAAAACTGAGCACTTCTGTTCCCTGTTCAGCGTAAGCTCTAAACTCCGATAAACAAAATATTTGTATCCTTCCGCTTGTCACAATTACGATTGGCTAGTAACGTATCGCTCCCACTCCCCACGGCGAGGAGCAAATTATACACGTGCATTTTTGACAATACTGACTTGTGTTGTCCAGATACTTACAGCAGCAGCAGAAAAGAAAGAAAAAACTCGAAAGATTAAAAAAAAAATGAATTTCGCTGGTAAACAATTGTTGCTAAGTAAGTAAAGGTTTACCTTGTTGATGTTTCACCACAACACGCCCTGAACTGGGATTTAAGTGAGACATCTTTCAGACTTAAAAGCAGAACACGCCTCCACAGTTAAATTGGTGCCATAATTACTGCGCATGCTTAGTGTTTATTTCTATTGTTTCATTAATCACACTCGATTGCAGTATTATTAGATAATCTGTACTATATTTCTGTCATTTATAATAATATAGCAATTTTATATGGAGCTTCATAGTGAAAGTAATAAGCAAATGACATGAATTATTTTGCGGAGGAGTACAACCGTCGGTAGGGCAATAGCAAATTAGCGAGATTTAGTTTCACGTGGCTTTGTTTATCGCAGTTTAGAGCTTAGGCCAAACAGAGAATAGTAAAATCTAACAGCAAGTGCCATCTTATGTGCTCATTGTAAAACGAATCAAATATTTTATTTTATTTGTTATCTTTTGAGATATCAGAAGACACAACCAAATGAATCAATGTCTTGTGTTGTAACTGAAACATAACTTCATCTTACAGTACACTATTTATAATATGCAATGTTTCATTGCGCAGTAATTAAGGGAATGAGCTAAAATATGTATTGACTTCCAGGTGGTGATCCACCTTAAAAAAATAGATTGTTTTTACCAGAAAAGAAATAGTACAGATGATGTGTAGGGTCAAATCTTTAGTCTTTACCAGTCATTTTTCTGCTAAACAAGTATATTTTTTATTAAGAAAGTGCACAAATATATGTCGAGTTACGAAGTTTTAGGCGTAGCTGCTAACACTGGTGGGTGGTTGGTGCGAGTTTGATGCGAACGGTCTCGGGTTCGATATTCGGTGGAGACATTCGGTCGAGAAAGTGAGAAAACTTTTTGAAGCCAGCCATCCTGAGTGAAGGTTTCTTCATTCACACCTAATAAATGCCGGGATGGTACCTAACATACAAGTCCCAGGTCCCTTCCTTCCTTCCTAATCCTTTCTTCTCTTTCCTCGGATATTGTAATCGCCGAGGGACGTCATCCCTCAAACGTGACGGGCTAACATGGCCATAGATGCCGAATGCCCAAAAATAGAATTCTTAATCTTAACGAAGTTTCGGAAGGAAAGGTCCAGACGCGGAGGACCTCAGCGTGGATGTGCCCCTGCCCAAATACTTGAATTTCTTCGTCATCATTACCATGTTTCCTTCATCCAGTCGTGTTCTTGTATTTTTGATTATATTTTTGCTTGAATTAATTAAAAGGGCAGAGTTGTATATTTCCCTTTGCGGTAAAATTATATTTGTACGTGCGTAGAGTAACGAATATGGGAGGAAACAAAAGAACCCCTTGAAAACTCAAGGACATAATATTGTCCACTACAAAACCATATGGTCGAGGATCAAAGCAGGGATCCTCTGTCGCTGAGTCACAGTAGTAGCAGGAAGGAATGAGTTTCCAGAATATGTGATCATGTGGTGTACAATATCCTATCCATGAGTTTTCTCGAAGTTCTCCTCCTACATTCTCTTTCCACTTATTTACACTATTTACCCACATTCTTTAGCCTAAAGGGCATAACATAGGACCATAAATCAAAATATTTCGCTTTCGAAGTTAGTTAATTTATGACATTTTTAAAGAAAAAAACTCTACGGATTTCTCCGAAGTATTTTCGCCTACGTCATTGCTTATATATGCATATTTCTTTGGTTTGCTTCTCTGAAAACTATCAGAGATTCTACGTATTAAATGAAATGGTCATCTTTGCAAAATGCTGGATGCGTTTCGGAAAGATTGAAACGAAATGAAAGAAAAGTTAAAAAGAAAAGAATATTCTAAGGCGGACAGTGCACAGGCTTACCGTCAAAGGGTAGATTAAATCAATATTTCTGTTCATATATTTTTCTCCTTATTTTTCTCTGTATCTATAAATACCGTATATTAGGAAAAGTAATTTCTTTCGCATCTTTGTTTCCATCTAGAACCATACCACCCACTACATACTGTTAGGGTAGCCGCACATTCACCATAGGGCATGCTACCCAAACTGATAGGGATGCGCACGAGACAAGATTTGTCGACTCGACTCGACTCGAAAAATGTATATTTCTCTATTGGAAGACCCGTGTCTCGACTCGAATTTTGTCAGAAAAATCCTGTCTCGACTCGTCTCGTGCGTATCCCTACAAACTGAGGCAGAGGGAGGCAGGAGAGGATGAGGACACCATTTACCGAGTGTTGCAATCACAACGCTGGTGAGGCCTTTAGCTAGCACGTGGTCGTGAGTATGCGATACGAAGCTTTGTTTTATGTTCACAGTTTCCTGCCTGTACTGCACCTCTCCTTGGCTGTCTTGTATACTCTGGTCAATTTTCCATGCTACGAAGGAAACGATTAGGCATTGTCTTGGCCACTAGTGATGAGACAGATTCCAGATCACCGAGTCACTTAAGTCACGCATTTACTCTGGGTCACTTGAGCTTGGAGGGGACCCGCGTAGTGTAGTCGCTAACGCTCTCGCCCTCGATGCGAGCGGTCCCGAGTTCGGTTGCCGGTAGGGGCACTCGGCCGAAAACGAGTAATAAAACTTTTTCAGGCCAGCCACCCCGAATGAGGTTTACCTGGGTTTTCCTCATTCACGCCAGACAAATGCCGGGGTAGTACCTAACTTATAGATTCCTTTCTTCCCTTTCATCGGATAGTGTTCTCGTCAAGGGACGTCATCTCTCATATGTGATGGCCGTGGAAACTGAAAGCCCAGAAATCTAAATCCTAAAATCACTTGAGCGTGGATCTTGCTTGTTAGACCCCATCTGAGCCAGACAAACCGGATGGAATCAGCCAAAATTTCTCCTCTATACAATTACTCCAGAATTTTTGTAGCGGATTAGTGATGCGCACTATTCGAGATAGAATATTCACTTGCTTGATTTCCGCTCCTATATTTTTTTCAATTAAGGAACCATGTCTTTCTTAACTATTTCGAACAGTAATTTTATGTTTACTGAAAAATGATGCAGTGGTTTTGAATACAGACTACACTTTAACAGAACACTGTTTGGGATCAACGTCACTCACAAATGTACCCACGGGGGAAAAAAATGGAGGCCCGCTCGTCCTAAACGACTTTCTGGTTTCCTCAAATGGAGTTCCACTGTTAGAAGGTTATTTAAACATGTTTACTAAAGCAAACAGCAGATAGTTATAATAGAAAAAAATAGAAATGTCGATTCTTTAGACGGGAAGGGTAAGATTTAATGAATACAAAACTGGAAATGTGAATATTGTGGGAAAAAGTCTCTATTTTCCCTATTAGAAGAGGAATTGTCGAAAACGCTGCAACAGATATTTACTCACTTAAAAAAAATATTTGTGTATTTATTGAATTTCACTGCTCCAACTTCATTCACATTAAACATTTTCTGAATAAATAATTAAAGACTTTAATACTGGAAATTGTCTCCCTTAGAAGCCGGAGTTTTGAAAAAGGCTGAAACACATTTTCGATTAATTTCATTTGTACTCCTCTAATTTGAGTGAACACTCACATTTGGCAGTTTCACAATACAGTCTCGAAATTGCCCTCTTTTTTCCTACTTAAGAATGAGATTTTCGAAAAACGCTGAAACGCAAGTTTAGTTATCTCTAATGGAAAGTTTTAAAGCCAATGCTTATTTTCCTAATGTAAGATACTTCATTCTTAGACAAAAGATTTGTCCTCCTTTAACTTTCTTTAGAATACGTATTTTTTAAAAAATGCTGTTGAATCGTTTGTTTTCATGGCAAAAGAGTTTCTTGTCCAAATTGTTTCTAGCTGTAATATTGATAAGTGAGTCATTTTTATATAATAGCATACATATGAAAGGAAAAAAATATTCTAATCCGCGTCAACACATTATAATAATTATGTAATTCCCAAATGCAATAACTGGTGCAATACTGATTAGTGATATAGTCAGAAATATATCACGGAGAGCACTAATAATTGCTGTAACGAGGAAATGCACTTACACATATACATACACCAAGCATTATGTAGCGTCACTGGTTGATATGTGGGCCATATGGTCGGTCAGAGTACTTCATGGGCTTTTCTCACACGAATTTTAGTATTTTATTTCAGTACACAGAGGCGAGGCGAATTGCATTTGAGATAGATAAGAAAGACATTACATTATTTTCAGTTTTCTTTAGTTACTGTAATGATGTACTGATGAAAGTTGCTAGGGATAATAAATTAAACTTCTTAACGCTACAACTATGAAGGACTATGATTAGCAGATGGCTTACGTTCAACTATGTGAAGACTGGCCAGCGCCCAGCGCTTTTTGCCCTTCGAAATTGTCTGGGGACAGAAACGACTGCCTTAAGTCGTTAAACAAAATTTTGGCAGGGCTGAGTGCAGAACTATTATATATATATATATATATATATATATATATATATATATATATATATATATATATATATATATATATACGAGGGTGATTCAGAAAGTAATGCCTCCAAGATGACACGTTTATTTATGTTGACAGATAACGCCGATACAAATATCAGTAGAAAACTTGCAATGTCATCTACAACTGGTGGTATCATTTTTCAACATAGTCACCATTACGGGCAACACACTTGTGCCAACGCAAAACAAGATTTTTCATGCCGTCGGCGAAGAATTGTGGTGGCTGCTGGCGACACCATTGCCGAACTGTTGCTACTTCCACCTCCGCGTCACACCTGTAGCATTACCCCTTGAGGTGATCCTTGAAAGTTTGGGGAAGAGCTAAAAGTCACAAGGCGCAAAATCCGGTCTATAGGTAGGATGAGGCAGAATGTCAACAACACTTTGTCAGCAGATGGGAAACTTTGAATTGTTTGGCGGAGGAGATGGTGTGTGGCGGTACTCCATCGACTGACGTTTATTTTATGGGTCGTAACGGTGTATCCATGACTCGTCGCCGGCGATGAATGTTCCTGAGCGCACAACCTTCCGCAGTCAGAAATTTAATGATAGCCCGCTGTTTCAACCGGACGTCACCACTGGATATCATGGATTGCTCCATTACTATGGAACGAGAAGAGATAGGAAGGTGAAACAAGCGACATTCTACAGCTTAAACATCAGCGCATCAGAATGCTTGCAGTACTACTGGCCAAGTAGTGGCCCTGGAGGCATTACTTTCTGAATCACCCTCGCATAAAACAGTATATGAACGCAAACCAGTAAAATGTCAAGAACTGTCACTTGCAGACCTCACGGGAACCTGGTGACCTATACCACGATTAATACAGAGGACTATATTAGCTATATGTAATAATAATATCATAAATAATAAATAAAAATAAATCCTTCTGAAGATGTAAAAGATGATTACGCGATTCTATGTATAGGATATGGATAGCCAACGTTAACGTCTCCATCACCCGTGAAAATGTTACAGTTGACCAAGCCTTCGGGGAAGTCTACACTCTTGAATGTGAAAAGCTACATATCGTTTTGTTATAAAGAACAATATTTATTTGCTACTGTGTAAATTGCATAGAAGCTAGGAATGTTAAAGATATTAAACGATATTTGGATAACTTCCGTTGAAGTCACAGTTATCTCATGAAGATTTTTAACGGATTAAATCCATTAATGAAGTCTGTAAAGATAATCACTTTAGCCATCTATTATAATAAACAGAATTCAAAAATTCGCTTTCGTTTAAGAGTTATTGTGTGGTGTAACGTATGGACATATTAATATTAGAATCCTATAAGGCCTACAAGCTTGACGTTAACAAACTTGGTAAGCTCATATTGAAGGTTTTAAAAAAAAGGCTGTTTCGACCCAAACTTACTTTTGCTTATGACTGTACTTATATATAATTTTCTTCGTTCACCAAATATCTACCCGTATCTATCTATCTATCTATCTATGTATTATATATATATATATATATATATATATATATATATATATATATATATATATATATATATATATATATATATATATATATATATAATGAAAGTGAGTATGTTTGTGACTTAATAACTCTTGAACCACCTGATCGATCGATCACGATCAAATTTTCAACATAGACCAGAAAAAAAATGAAAACTTGAAGTTTTACGTCCCACGTCCCACGGTCCCCTAAGCTAAAGGAGGAAACGGTGATGATGAGAAATGAAGGAAATGGTGAGATGAAGAAAGTGGAAGGAAACGCGAGAACTCCGAGAAAACCCACTCACGCCGGTGTTTGTCCACACAAAGTCCACTTGGGCGCGAGCTGGGATCAAACCAAGGTAAACGCTCTACCACTGAGCCACTGCGGCTCCAACATAGATAATGTTCAGGCCTGGGATGTGGTTTTTATCATTTTACTTTGACGGTACAACATAGAGGAGCGGGAAGGAGGAGATGCATAGAAATGACCGACATTAACGTCGAATCCATAATTTTCAGTGTCGCTGAGATGAACAGTGACACTTCGGACGCCGTTCAAATCCAAATTCAACCCACAATGAGTAATATTGAACTTTTATTTATATAATTGCTTATTAATTTTTGATTATATTTTCTTTATTTCGATCGATTTAAATTCTTATTTTAAACTAGCGAAGCTGGTAATTGACGCTACTTATTAATAAAAGATTGGAAACTTTGTTCTCTAAAACCAGATGTAGCGCCAATGTCTAAACGCCCGTCTGATTAACTATGGCCTTTTGTAGACTAAGTGGACATCATTAATTATTATTTATCCCTACACCCTTTACTAAGTAGTTTATTCTTGTAGAAGAACATTCGAACCGTTACTAACTGACACAGAGAGACTAAGATTTCCAAATAAACGTTGATAGAGGCCTCACTTTATAGCATGTTTGTGAAAGATGATGTGGTGGCATATCCAGTTGCGATTCGCCATTGTCCTTTGACACTTAATAGAAAGCGAAACAGCTGAGGTTCACACATCGTGGATGGAACAGAGGCCGTTGCAAAGAGAACATGAAGAGCACACCGTCAAGGGTTGAAGGGTGAAAAACAAATAAGCCGTTCCTTCCATAAAGCACGTCATACACTTCGATCTGTGGCCCCATGACATCCTTTGACTTTGACTTCATCCACTGCCCAGGCGGCTTTCAGTTAATTTTCATTTGTTCTCCCAGGTCATAACGAAAGGGTCAAAAATAACAGCTAACGAATGTGTCAGAAGGTGGGTCACACAGATGAATAGTTGATGTGGTATAAGGAGGGAAGTGAATTCTCTGAAAGAGAGCTACAGATTCCATTTTATAATAACACTCATTATATAGTAACCTTTAAACGCCGGCCAGCGATTTTAACGAAATCGTACACTCTCACGTTAGAGGTCTGCACGGGCTCGGGGCTACAAAGTATATATATATATATATATATATATATATATATATATATATATATATATCACTTCGGGCCCGGGCCGGGCTCGGGCCGTAAATTTTTAAATATACAACCATATTTATCAGGCCTTTTTGGGCCTAACTTTGTACATACTTTACAACGATATATATTGCACCGTTCTTTCTGGAGAACTTTTAAAGTACAACTATAAAATTAAACCTCTAATTGTTGTAAATAAAAATACAATTTTGCGTTAATTATCAAGTTTCTGTAATTCGGGATTATTTCGGGCTCATTTGATTATCACAAGAGCTCAGGCCGGGCTTGGATCCAAATACCAAACCATATTTCGGACTCGGGTCGGGCCTCACATTGTAAATCCACGGGCCGGACTCGGGCTAAAAATTCCGGCCCGTGCAGACCTCTATCTCACGTTATCCCCTAATTATCACAAAATCATGATTCATACATCGTTGAAAGCTTATGCATCACAGATTGCAACGAGGTAACACTTGTGCAATTCCTGCATTATTCGTAGAAGAAGAAGATGAAGAAGAAAGAGAAAAATCTTGGGAGGCCCTAGCAGCTCAAAATTAGTCAACTTTGCAGCTTCCCTATTCCACACACATAACCAACAAGTACTTTTGCTGGGTATTAGCGTGTACTACTTCATTGTTTCACATACCAATTTTTATAACTGTACCTCCAATAGGGGAGGGAGGATGCCCCCCTAAAATAACTCATGAAAAAACAAAAAGAACAAGAATTTTAACCTCCTTTTCCGCCGAGGTACCGCCACATACATAAAATGCATATCCTTGGAAAGCTTCATCCTTCACAAACACATTGATATCAAAATTATGTTATGCCTTAATTATGTTATGCCTTAATTAGTAGCTGAGCCACAAAGGTTTAAAGCCATGACGCAGGATTACGTCAATAGGCGTTTAAAGGTTAATCACGATTTTTTACACGTTCTTTATTAAGAACTGCTGCGATCAAAAGATAATTTTAGTACTATGATTAATAAAGTAATAAAGAAAATATATAAAACGATAATCATGTCTGTTGTTCTGTATGGTTGCGAAACATGGTCGCTTACTCTGAGGGAAGAACATAGACTGAAAGTATTTGAGAACAAGATCCTGAGAAGAATATTCGGACCCAAGACGAACGGGAATGGGGGATGGCGGAAACTTCATAACGAGGAACTACATAATTTCTATCATTTACCAAACATTGTTAGGGGCATCAAATCTAGGAGGCTAGGGTGGGCAGGCTTGGTGCGAGAATGGAAGAAAGTAGGAATGCTTTCAAAGTCTTGACTGGAAAACCAATCGGAAAACGACCATTAGGAAGACCTAGGCACAGACGGGAGGACAATATTAAGATGGATCCCGCAGAGATAGGAACGCAAAGTAGCAACTGTATCCAATTAGCTAAGGATAGAAGTCAATGGAGAGCTTTTGTGAATGCGGCATTGAACCTCCGGGTTCCATAGGCCATAGAGTTAGTTAGTTATGATTAATTTCAAGCAACTACTATATACCATACCCAATTAAACAAGATGAAATAGGGCTAACTTGAAACACCATCGGTCCTGAGTTCGATTCCCGGTGGGGACACTTGGTTAAAAAAGTGTAAGAGCATTTTGAGGCCAATCATGCGGAGTGAGGTTTTCTGGGTTTTCCTCATTAACATCAGACAAAAGCCAGAATGGCAGCAACATATAGATTCCATGCCGTTTCCTTCCTTCCCTTTCCTTGGATAGTGTGATCGTAGAGGCACGTCATCCCTCATAGTATACGAGACGGGCTAACATAGATGCCGAAAGTCCAGCAATCTAATTCCTAATCCTAATCGGTACTCCATCCTACTAAGGTCACAACCAATTATTCAAATCTCAGGAGCTTGATTTCTTCAATGTCATCGCAAACGTCGAACATGTATCTACAGAATGAGACGAAAGTCGCATGTATGCTTTACCTATGGATGTTGATGAATCTTAAGTGAATACAGTATAATAAGAGAAGATACATGTTATCTACACTTTATTCAAGGTTATCGGTGTATATATCATCATTTTCATAAAGAAGAATTATCCATTTCCAGGCACAGACTACATGTTATTCCTTGCAGCATTGTTGAAGTGATTGTAGTGAATGCTCTTTAAACGGCATCTTTAAGCTTTAGTTGTGTAGGAACAAGTACTGGCAACTTTCTGTTTTGACACATCCCTACATTGTATTATGACAAGATAACCGATCGGGACTTTTGAAAGGCCAGTTAAGAGATGCTGTTACAAGATTGGTTTGTCCTTCAGCTGAAAGTTCAAGGACTTATGTATAGAGCATAGTTCCAGCAAAATGGAGTAGCAGCACATTATTCGCTTGCTGTAGGAGAATATGTCAATGGAGTGTTTTCCAACAAATGAATTGGCTGGGATCCTTCACAGTTATAGAAATGATATATAATGATAAATAAATATTCAAAGAAATAAGCTGCCAAGTATGTAAGATAAATTCAAGTTACCCTCCGCCCGAGAAAAAGTAATTTCTTAGGGAGACCGGGGGGACAGAGACATTTTTGTCGCGTAGCTATATTTTGTCAGCTTGTGGAACACATGCCTTTGAGGTGGCTTCTGGTCAGTATATCCGCGTTAATGCTAACTTTCTAGATCCAAATTCACTTCTATTTTCTTTCAAGTAGCTCCTCGATTATCCTCACGGCGCCGGGTGGACGCAGCAGTACCAACACAATTTGGTGAGTATGAAAGATCAGCCATCTTTCCTCTGACCATACCTGACACTTTTTAACTTCGGAGCAGTAATTCAATATAGCTACACCATTGGCTATAGATATGTATATACGGCATAATATCCTAAAACGAACGTGTGTGTGTGCTGCTGAGTCTTCCACGAAGTTCAACAACTATTTATAGAAATATCGTAAAATACAAGGAACTACGGGAGGAAAGAGCGAAAAGATAGTTCAAAATACCACTATTTGCCCGAATAATCATAACAATTATACAGAAGGATTAAAATATAAATAGAAGTGTCAGTTGAAATAAATGAACACTGAATGAAGTCCCCCCCACCCCTTTGTTGTTTTTAAAAATTGGTACTGCAACTTTTGAAAACATTTTTCTTCAATTGGTTTTAATTGTGTATTTGGTTTTTGTATACGTGGGTAGCACACATTTGCAGTCAGGTCGCGCTTTTAATTTTTGTTCCAAACAATACAATGGCAGAAAAAAACCTCAACAAAGGGAGCCGGTTGGTTACTGATGAGCAATATACACACGTTACAGCTTTATATCATGGTTGAATTGTACAAGGGAAATATTATTGTTTACCTCTGAGCAATTAGCAGAAAAGCTTGTTTTATATAATCGTTGATTTGTTACCGCACAAGTGAGAATAACGATGTTACAAAGAGAAAAATAGATAAAAACACTAGCCATTGTTATAGATAAGAGTCTATACCGTAATGGATTTATTGTTTTTCTATTACTAAAGTATATTTAACGTCCGTTTCAGACGAGTTTTTCCTCTTTTAGTAGATAAAGCACTCTTCAGTTTTGCTATTTGCATTTTAATTTAAAGGCTTTGGTTGCTGGAAATAATTAGAATTGAAAAATGTGTTTGTTGTTATTTGTGGATTTTTTTTTATTATGATCGGGTTTATTTTTAAAATGTAAACAAGTTTTATTTTTAAGTACTACTAGGAAGAGAAACAGTATTTCTATGTTATATACATTATCAACGCAATTTTTATCGTTAAGTAATTTGATTTATTTAGTTAATCTTTCCAATACAAATTGCGATTCAATTAAACTGCAATCATTAACAATGAATTTAAAAAATACAATATTTTTTACCGTTTATAGCAGCGTTTCCCAACCGGTGTGCCGCGAGGAAATCGAAACAAAATTATTAATTCTATAGCAACCAAATTGTAAGACAGAAAAAAATGTATATTTTTGTATTTCACATTACTATGAATTTCTACCATGGAAAAAATACTGTAATTGTAATATATTATTCTACATCTATTACTGTGTAGCAGACAGTATTTCGGCTCGTACATATTTCCACGGTTAGCTGCTATGTTACGCTTCAATTGAGAGTCATACTAACACCGAGAAATGGAAGCACTTATACGGTTCGCGTCAAGTGAACGTTCGTAGAACACTCATTCGCACGTGAATGACAGAACAATACTTTGTTCAACAGCTATGTTTTGACTTCGACGCATCGCAAGCTTTGTGACTGCAATAATATGTACCGGTTTTGGTTAAAACAGCAAAGTTAAAAGTACAAGACATTTGTTTGTTCGTTCGTTATTTCGTGATCTTCGTTCTTAGTGAAAGGTTGGATACAGTTTTCGAAAAAGAAACCGTATTTTTAAAAATCTGAGTCGGGTATTTCATTGCAATTGTTTTCTATTTTAAAATTAGAATTAAAAAAAATAAGCATAATGAATTAGCATAGGGGAAAACCAGTGATCGAGCTTTCATCTCTGTGAGAAGGAGACCAGTAATCCCAGAAAAAAAAATACCATGGTATTTTTATATTTGCAAAATAATAATAATAATAATAATAATAATAATAATAATAATAATAATAATAATAATAATAATAATTCAAGTTACAATCGTAGTGTGCCGCAAGTTGAAAAAGGTTGGGAAACGCTGGTTTATAGTTTAACATTTAAGAAATTATCCCAAAACAGGGCATACACTATGCCAATTGATATTATGTTAATGAATAAAACAAAATAACAGGCATGAGTGTAAAATTTTCGTATGTTATTTCCGAGAAAATTAAGAAAAAAAAATTATTTTTAAACCCAAAAATTAATGCTGTACGCGAAAGATGCCACTTACGAATATTGAGGATTAGTGCCGTGCCATGGAAAATCAACGCTCGGGGCGAGAGTATACGACGGTGCCCCAATACATACACTCTCCATTCCAAAAGAAATCGAACGTTTTAAAAAAAAAAAAAAACAATGTACATTTTGGAACAAATCATTTTTATTAATCAATGTATTCCCCTTCTACATCGATACACATATTTGCACGCTCCAACAAGTTGTCAAACGACTTCTCCATGTCCTTTATTGGAATGGTCTTTAGGACGGCGGTCGTCGCCTTCTCAATGGCATCAATCAATGCGTGCCACTTTCCTTTCATCGCCAAATGCAGTTTCGGGAACAGATAGAAATCGCACGGAGCGAGATCTGGTGAATAGGGCGGATGATGCAACCGAATAATGTGATTTTTGACCAAAAATTCAGTTACAAGTCGCGAACGATGTGATGGTGCATTATCGTCCAAAAGAGTCCAACTGCCGATTTCGCGATATTCGGGCCGAATACGACGAATTCTTGCCAGCAAACGCTTCATGACGCCTAAGTAAAACTCTCCAGTGACTGGCCGGGCTGAACAAATTCTTTGTGGATAATTCCTTTTGAATCGTAAAAACAAATCAGCATCACCTTAACTTTTGACTTCACCAAGCGACTTTTTTTGGGTGTTCCTTCATCCGGCGCTCTCCATTCAGCACTTTGCCGCTTTGTTTCGGGCTCATATTCAAAACACCACGTCTCGTCACCAGTTACAATCGATTTCAAGAAGTTTCGATCCTGCCGAGCACTTTTAACGATGTCTTTGCAATGCGCAATTCGATCAACTTTTTGGTCTTCGGTGAGTTTGTGTGGTACAAACCGCGAATTAACCTTCTTAAGGCCCAAAACTTCGGTCAAAATGCGGTATGCGGTTGTTTGAGGAATGCCTAATTCCATTTCAATAACTTTCACCGACGATTTTTTGTTATGTTTGATGAATTCACGCACTTTTTCGATGTTTTCTTCCGATAATCCGGTTCTTGGACGGCCTGATCTTTCGTCATCATCCAGCGTCTCTCTACCCGATTTGAATCGCCTGAACCACTCGTAAACTTGCGTACGGGATAGACACTTATCACCATATGCATTTTGTAGCATTTGGTGCGTTTCACTAAAAGTTTTACCCAGTTTAACACAAAACTCAATTGCAGCTCGTTGTTTGAAACTCATTTTCCGACCGATGTACACAACACACTGACAGTTGAAACGCAATAACTTTGTTGCCGTGCATCCAAATGTCATGACATTTATACCAGTTGTCAATGAGGGACTACGCCATCTACCGGTAAAATATTACAACAGATGGCACTAGTGGTACTATTTGTTTTCAAAAGTTCGGTTTCTTTTGGAATGGAGGGTGTATGAGTGATGTCGACAGATCAGCCGCAAAGCGCCACCATGGTTGGCGCGAAGAGTAAGAACGTTTCCCTTGATTTTCCTTGATTTTGAACACTTATTATTACTTTTTTCCATTTTATATATGTGCACATGCATTTTCCTAACATGAGTAATATTTTTCCTCTCTCTTTTCCCCTTCTTTTCATTTCTTTTTTCCTCCTGAATTTTGCGCCCCCTTACTTCGGCGCCAGAGACCGTTGCCCCGCTCGCACTCCCACGGCAAGGTACTGTTGAGGTGAAAGATACCACTTACGAATATTGAGGTGACATTGATACGTGTGTGAAATTGCTCCCTTCACACTTGCTTGAAAAAAAAAATTGTTTCGAAAACCGTAAAGTAATATTTATAAACTTAATTTGTGTTGTGTCCAACTTCACATTGATCCATCCATTATCAAATTTCGACTCAGCAGAACCCAAAGCAATCATTAGTTTTTAGTTTGTTACTGATTGTTTTGAAGAAAAAGTGTTCATTTCGAAAAAAAAAAAGTTAAATATATATACAAAATTAAGTTGGTGGCTAACTTCACACTGGCTAGTCAACTTTAAAATTTTGATTCAAAAAATAAGCCAATCGTTTGATTTTCAATAGTTAAAGAGAGATAAGACAGTTGAGTTGGAGTGTGGTCAACTTTGCATTGATCTCTCCAATTCCAAATTTCAATTCAAAATCAACAATTTGTTTTTAGTTTGCTCTTAATTGCTTTGAAGAAAAAAAAAACATTTATTTTG
This sequence comes from Thermobia domestica, assembly GCF_964235325.1. NCBI lineage: Eukaryota > Metazoa > Arthropoda > Insecta > Zygentoma > Lepismatidae > Thermobia > Thermobia domestica. The sequence continues at coordinate 6,904,016 of NC_137468.1, forward strand.
AAAAACGTAAAAACATATTTATAGACCTAATTTGTGTTGTTTTCAACTTAATATTGATCCACGCATTTTCAAACTTTGATTCACAACCCAAAACATTTTTTTTGTTTGTTTGTTTGTTACTGATTGGTTTGAAGAAAAAAAAAAGGTTTGTTTCAAAAAGCGTAAAGATATTTATAAATTTAAGTTGAGGTGTGATTAAGAATCAAATCAATGTTATAGTCTCCACAACAATTAATAATAAAACAAATTATTGGCCTCTGTTTTAAATTGAAATTTAGACGTGGGAGGCCAATGTGAAGTTAGTCCTCACTTTTTTTTGTGAATATCTTGTATTGCATTTCGAATAACCGATTTTTCTTGAAAACATTAACAAATGAAAAAAAAACTGTTGGCTTTGGTTTTGAATAAAAATTTGAAAATAGACTGACCATTGTGAAGTTGGCTACTTACTTTAGTTTGTAAATACTGTTTATGTTTTTCCAAACAAACATTTTTTTTTCTTCAAAACAATCAATAACAAACAAAAAACAAACAATTAATGTCGGTTTTGAATGGAAATTTAAAGGTAAGGCGATATTTGAAATTGGCCATCAACTTTATTTCATAACTTTATCTAAGGTGTCCAAACAAACAATTGTTTCTTTAAAACAATCAACAACAAACGAAAAATAAACGATTGGTTTTCGCTTAGAAGCGAAATTTGAAAGCAGAATGACCAGTGTGAAGCTGGTTATCAACTTTATTTTGTAAATATATCTTTATGTTTTCTGAAACAAACTACTTTTCTTCAAAACAATAATAAAAAAGAGAGATTAGCTTAAATCGAAGTTTAAATGTGAGGGCAACGTGAAGTAGGCCACCATCTTTATTTCGTAAATAAAGTATATGTCTTTATGTTTTTCAAAACGTTTTTGTTGTTGTTGAAAACAACCGATAACAAACGAAAAACAAACTGTTAGCTTGGGTTTTGAATAGAATTTTAAAAGTGGAGTGAATTTTAAAAGTGAACTTGGCCACCAATACCGAACGATTGGTTTTGATTTACAATAAAAATTTGAAAGTGGAGAGATCTGTTTGAATTTGGTCACTTCCTAACTTTATTTTAGAAGTATATCTGAGTATTTCTCGAAATATTTTTTTCCCCTTCAAAACAACCTACAACACACGAAAAGCAATCGATTGGTTTTGGTTTGGAATTCGAAATTTAAATGTGGGAGACCAGTTTGAACTTAGTCCCTCAACTTTATTTTGTACAGTCCGCAGCAAAAAATCTGCAACATGAGCATGTAAGTTTATTGTGAAAGTACGCCTAAAAGCGTATTGAATCAACATAACGTCTAACTGGCACGAATCACACCAGAAGAAACCTCGGAGTCCTCAACTACACACTTATTTTGGAGCAAAAGACTTCGTCGTTTCACAATAAACTTACATGCCCATGTTGCAGGGTTTTTTTTATTATTTATTTTTTTTTGCTGCAATCTGTACATATTTCCGTATGTTTTCCGAAACAAATGACTTTTTCTTCAAAAAAAAAAAAATAAATAACGAACGAATAACAAATGATTGACTTGGGTTTTGAACTGAGAATTTGAAAGTGAAAAGGAAGCGGGCAACTTCACATACGTTAAAATTGATACTGAATTATACCTTCATTGGGCTCCTCATTATGGCATTATAGCCAAAACATACTGAACACTATGTTTAATCACTATGGTTAATTACAAAAATGAAATGAAATGAAATCTTTAAGTTTTACGTCCCACGGTTATGCCGGTTAGGCTAAAGGAGACGGTGATGATGAGTAATGAATGAAATGGTGGAATGAAGAAAGTGGGAGGAAACGAGAGAACCCCAAGAAAACCCACGTACACGGTGTTTGTCCACCTCAAAGTTCACTTGGCGGAGGCTGGGATCGAACCCGCGACACCAAGCACCAGAGGTTAACGCTCTACCACTGAGCTACCGCGGCCCAATAGTTAATTAAAGTTATAACTGAATGTCCAAAGGTAGTAAGTGATATTTTCCCCTGATTTTCACTTTCTTGATGAATGGAGTTCCTTAGGGATAGAGCGTTTGATTTGTGTTAGAAGAATGCACATTATGATGCCAGTTTAGGAATTAGACAATAGGCACATAGAGCCTTCGCTGTTAAAAGGACACAACTCCACAACAAATGCGCTTGAATATACGTATATCTCTCCTCAGCGATACCTAACTTCTTTTTAAGTTCCTCAAAATTGATATTAACTTATCAGTATTGATATTATCAAAATTGATTTAATAAGTTAAGATTTCTATTAAATATATTCTTATTAAAATAAAATGTGGAAATAAATGTAAATCGGTGACAATGTGGTTTATTATTGTTATTAATATTCAGTATTTAAGAATAGAATGTTGTATCTCAAATCGTAGAAGGGATCAAACAAAAATCATGGATCGGCAACGAGTGGAAAGGATGGGTCGTGAAGTATGCAGGAATTGCGAAAAATGTTGCCAAAAAGCATAGACTGCCAACGAGAGGGAAGGGTGGGACTTGAATTGTGCAGGGATTTCGAAACGGGTTGCTAAAAAAAAAAAAAAAAAAAAAAAAAAAAATCGCCGAGTGGGAGGGATAGGGGTGTGAGGTATACAGGAATTGCGAAATGGGTTGCCAGGTACACAAGGTTTAGAACCTCTGATTTAGAAGGGTCAATAGTTTTGTATTTCTTCTAAACACAAAGTGCGATGATGTTTTTGTATATCTGCCAATATTGATGAATAAATGAAACAAAATGAAATGAAATGAAATCTTTAAGTTTTACGTCCCACGGTTATGCCGGTTAGGCTAAAGGAGACGGTGATAATGAGAAATGAATGAAATGGTGGAATGAAAAAAGTGGGAGGAAACGGGAGAACCCCGAGAAAACCCACGAGCACGGTGTTTGTCCACCATAAAGTCTAAATGAAATAAATTTTGACCATGAGTGAGAAGACTTAAAATCATCTATCAGAGACATGTGTTGAAATAAATACGGAAATATCTCTCTATTTCAGCTAGAAATTATCAAACTCACTGAAACCTAGTTTCCTCCATGTGTATGACATTTCGTCTCTCACACAGATATTAGTTCATAACTACTTGCTAACAGTCTAAAGGGAGTTTTGATTATAAATAATGAAGCTACTGAATGTGTATATATAATTAATTATAATTTAGTTAATGAGTCAGCTCTTCTAATTATTACACACGATACGTAAAGTTGACACGATTGTATCTATGCATATATTTACCTTAGTTCATATTTATTCTGGTAAATCATACAGTTTATATTTTTAATTAACAGAGATCATTAGTGTTTCCGTATTATCCTATATCGTTAAATTATGTTTTATGTAAAAAAAATATTAATTAAATAAAGTGCAATAATCATATTACCGTTTAAAATTTCTATCTTTAATATATTCCAAAAATATTTTAAAAATAAACGTAATAATGATAAAAAGTTTTGGTAGACGGATGTTTATATTTATTAATTAAATAACATTATATAGCAGACTAAGTGCATTTTTCCATTTTTTTATTTAAAATTAAAACATATGTATAAGAAAATTGCAGTTTTAAAAGAATATAGAATACAGTAACTAAATTATGTACTATTCAATTAAAATTGTATCTTTTCTACATATGTTACAAAAAATGTGCTCAGTTGATTAGAATGTACGCTCCTTTCAGAATCACGGAATTACTGAAAGGATACAAGATGTTGACTTATAACTCAACATGGGATATGTTCTACGCAAGCTCCCACCAGGAATGGAACCCGGTCTTCTGCACAAACACTCGTATATTAATCATATAGTCAGGAGGAGTTCTAAAACAAGACAGTATAATTTTAATTTTTAACAACCGGTTCTAGGATATTATATATATATATATATATATATATATGCATATCCTAGAACCGATTTTTAAATATATATACTAGCAGAATGCTCGTTCTTCGCATAGGCAGAATATTTTTAATTTTGGACATAAAGAACACAAAAACTGTCACTAATCAACTTAGGGTCTCCAAAGGTATGAAATTTCAATCATTTTCAATTATTTTTACATGTCACCGTTCCCCCATTAGAAGTACTAATGGGGGCTGAACTTGGATAAAAACACATCGGAAGTGTCAGTGTCCATTTTGGACCATTATTACGTATCTCCCTCCTCCCTTTCCCCAGGTTGTACTCTCAAAGTGAAACGATAAAAACCATCCATGGCCCGAACTTCATCTGTGATGAAAACTAGATCGAGATCGGTCGGGTGGTTCAGGAGTTATTAAGTCACAAACTTAGTAACTTTCATTTTTATGTATAGATACTGTATCTGAGAGAGACAGGAGATGAATAGGTAGATAGACAGGTACATAATTCTCTTAGGAAACATACATAATTCTACTAGGAAACAAAGTATGCAAGGTAGACAAAAGCAAATTTTTTTCTTGGTACCACAGGTGACAAATAGTAACGTACACAGCATCCTAATACAAATTGTTACGAAATTATCTAGCACAGCGAAAATTTTAGGAAAAAAAAGTTCTTCAAGATAGATGATTGTCAAAAAAATATAGGAAAGATGTTCATCCAGCAATGGATCGACTATTGTTGATAATGGTATATATGTGTTTCAAATATAAATAACACTCATCTCTACACTCATGTGATCCCAGTTATCATTCTTGATATCTGAGTATTTGAGATTAAAAGAAAAAAATACATGATTATATCTTCTGAGAGATCATATGTTTAACTCTATAGCTATAAGAATTTCTACAAACAGACACTTAAAATAAAAGTTACCGTTTCCCCACCCCGCCATTAATCTTTTGGTATGTACAGAGCAAATCAATATTCTTTACATAGGTCAATTGTTTTTGGCTGTGAAAAATTTGTGTTCAACAAGCTTTTTCTTCCAGCTGAAATTTTCAATATCCACACTTGCTAAACGTACCGTACTGTAGTTTGTCAAAATTCCAATTATTTCATGTTCGTAATTTATGATGATAAATTGATGATATACATTATAACCATATATCATAAGCATAAGCATGAGCGGTATGGGAACTCGGGATTTAAGAAATCAAAATCAGGAAATGATATTTTAAATGTATACATTTATGGCATCTTTCTTTCACTCTTGGCTAGGTCATGCGTGTGTGTGTTTATGACTGGGTATAACAAACGGTAGGGATGCACACGAGGCAAGATTTGTGGCTGTCTCGTCTCGAAAATATTCTGTAAAAGTGATGTCTCGACTCGAAAAATGTATATTTCTCTATTGGAAGAGCTGTGTCTCGACTCGAATTTTGTCAGAAAAATCCTGTCTCGACTCGTCTCGTGCGCATCTCTAACAAACGATTCTGGGAAATCGAAATATTTTAACAACAAGTTCTAGCGAACCGGTGCGAATCGGCTGAATAGCACGACTAAGTATAATAGAATCAAATGCAGTATATTTATGTGGTGGTAACGATCTTTGTGAGTGTTTCGCGTCATGCGACACTGAAGCACGAGCATCATTTGGGGAGGGAAACTGCTCCCTGAGTTTGAGAAATACATAACTAACTAACTAACTAACTCTATGGCCTATGGAACCCGGAGGTTCAATGCCGCGTTCACAAAAGCTCTCCACTGACTTCTATCCTTAGCTAACTGCATCCAGTTTCTACTTTGTATTCCTATCTCTGCGAGATCCATCTTAATATTGTCCTTCCATCTGCGCCTAGGTCTTCCTAATGGTCGTTTTCCGATTGGTCTTCCAGTCAAGACTTTGAAAGCGTTTCTACTTTTTTCCATTCTAGCTGCATGACCCGCCCACCTAAGCCTCCTAGACTTCACGACCCTGACAATGTTGGGTAAACCATATAAATTATGTAGTTCCTCGTTATGAAGTTTCCGCCATTCCCCATTCCCGTTCCTATTGGGTCCAAATATTCGTCTCAGGATTTTGTTCTCAAATACTTTCAGTCTATGCTCTTCCCTCAGAGTAAGTGTCCATGTTTCGCAGCCCTACAAAACAACAGGCATGATTACCGTTTTGTATATTTTAAGCTTCAAATTCCTCGACAGAATTCGCGACGACAAGAGATTTTGAACCGAATAGTAGCACGAATTCCCTGCTTTTAGTCGACATTTAATTTCTTCGTGAATATGATTTTTCTCTGTTAATATTGATCCTAGATATTTGAAACTATCCACTTTATCAAAAGTGTTATTTAATTTTTTAACGCATTTTTATCTGCATTTCCTTCTAAACCCATGTCCCTGCAAGCGTTTAATAAGATCTCTGCATTTCTTTCTATTGTTCTCCTATCATCACCTATTAAATTTACATCATCAGCATATGCTATAACCTGGTGAATACCGTTCAACTCTAGGCCCTGGTTGCTATCTTTGATTTTCCTTATAGCGTATTCCAGAACGAAGTTAAATAATAATGGCGACAACGCATCTCCTTGTTTCAGGCCATTTTCGACGTGAAAGCTCGTGGACAAAAATTTTTCTACCCGGACTTTACTTTGGGATTCATTTAAACATATCTTAATTAATCTAATTAGCTTTCTCGGTATTCCAAGTTCTGTAAGAACGTTGTATAATGTTTCTCTCCTAATCGAGTCGTACGCCTTTCTAAAATCAATAAATAGTTGATGTACAGGGGTATTGTATTCCCACTTTTTTTTTCGAGTATTTGCCGAATGGTAAATATTTGGTCGATAGTTGATCGATTTCGTCTAAATCCGCACTGATAATCTCCAATAATTTCATCTGCGTATGGGGTCAATCTTGCTAACAGAATATTTGAAAGGATTTTATAGGATGTTGACAGAAGAGAAATGCCTCGATAATTATTACAGTCAGTTTTGTCGCCTTTCTTGTGAATTGGAACAATGATTGATTCTTTCCACTCTTGTTGCAATTCTTCCTTGTTCCAGATAAGGAGAATGAGTTTGTGTATTTTGTTCCACAATTTTTCGCCTCCAGCTAAAATTAACTCAGCCGGAATTTCATCTACACCCGGAGATTTGTGTTTCTTTAATTTCTTTATAGCAGTTTCTACTTCTATTCGGTTGGGTTCTGGAATATACGGTTCTGCGGTGTGTATCTCCTTTTCTCCACGCACACTAGTTTTCGGTTGCGTGTTAAGCAAATCGTCAAAGAAATCTTTCCATCTATTTAAGATGCTATCCGTGTCAGTGAGAACTGTACCGTCAGATTTCTTTAATATATAAGCACGAGGTTGGTAGCCTTTCTTAAATTCGTTGATTCCCTTATACATGTCCCGGATGTTTTTATTTTTACTATTATCTTCAAGTTCCTTAATTTTAGCTTTCAGAAAATCGCGTTTCTTTGTTCTAAAAGTTTTGGAAGTTTCCCGACTGATATCTGCGAAATTTTGTGTAGTTATTTCATTCGGATTTTGTAGCCAGCGTAATTTTGCCTGTTTTCTATTCTCTGCTAGTTTTATGCATTCCTGGTCGAACCATGGTTTGTTCCTACGTATTTCCGCGTGTCCCAATTTTTCTTTTGCTGAAATTTTAATGCTATCTCTAATTTCAATCCAGGTATCCTCAACACTAGTGCACTCCGAATCTTCTAAGGCCGAGAATCTATTCGAGACTTCAATCTGGTATTTCTCTCTTACCTGGCTCTCTTCTAATTTCTTTAAATTAAATCTCTCCGTTTTCGGACAATGAATATTACCTTTATTCAACGATAACCTCTCTCGTATTATCGCTGCTACCAGGTAGTGGTCAGTGTCACAATCCGCCCCTCTAAACGACCGGACATCAATTATGCTAGATTGTCTTCTTCTATCTACTAAAACGTGATCAATTTGATTATGTGTTTTCCCGTCTGGTGATGTCCAAGTGTATTTATGAATGTCGCGATGTGGGAATTTTGTACTCTTCACGATTAAGTTTTTGGATGTTGCAAAATTCACGAGTCTAACACCGTTGTCATTACTTTCCTTATGCAGACTTTCGTTCCCTATAATCGGTTTGAAAATATCCTCTCGTACTACCTTCGCATTGAAATCCCCTAATAGCATCTTCATATGGTATCGCGGGAGTTGGTCAAATATCCGTTCCACTTCATCGTAAAAACTATCTTTTATATCGTCACCCTTATCTTCAGTTGGAGCATGTACATTTAAAACAATAATATCACACCACCGTCCCTTAAGAGTAATAACAGAAAGTCTGTCAGTGACAAATTCAACCCGTTTAATTGCTGGTAATATACGGTTATGAACGAAAAACCCTGTTCCTAACTGGTGATTTTTATTTCCTTCCCCGTAAAAGAACGTAAAATTTCCGGAATTCTTAGATCCATTTCCTTCCCACCTAACTTCCTGAACTCCTTCTAGGTCCATCCTGTATTTCTCTAACTCACTCGTTACGGATTTTAACGCGCCTGCCCTATAAAGACTCCTAATATTCCATGTTCCAAATCTCATGTCCATTTTCTTTTGCTGATGTCGTGCCAAAAGTTATCAGTCCTTGTCCGAGGCTTTTGTGAATGTTTCTGAACAAGTACCTTTTTTTACAGGATGAGGGTGTTAGCCTTACCCAAACCCCCAAGCTGGAGGACCACTCTTAGTCGGCTGTCCGCGACTGCTTATTCAGTATATTCGCAGCTAACCTCTATATCTAGAGGCCTTCTCCTCGATCCGCAACCTGAGGACGCGCCATGCCGTGGTGACAGACAGGAACCCATTATTATTATTATTATTATTATTATTATTATTATTATTATTATTATTATTATTATTATTATTATTATTATTTATTTATTTATTTTGCGTTTTGGCAGATCCTGGGACTAACAAGTTTTTTATTTTTAAATTTTAGATTTGGATCTGCAAATGTTTCTTCCACGTTTCTCGATCATCAGCAGCTTCTTTTAACTCTCGGCGAGCACACTGGCTCAATGGTAAGAGCACAGTGGCTCAATGGTAAGAGCACAGTGGCTCAATGGTAAGAGCAAATTGGCTCAATGGTAAGAACACAGTGGCTCAATGGTAAGAGCACAGTGGCTCAATGGTAAGAGCAAATTGGCTCAATGGTAAGAGCACAGTGGCTCAATGGTAAGAGCACAATGGCTCAATGGTAAGAGCACAGTGGCTCAATGGTAAGCGCACAGTGGCTCAATTGTAAGAGCACAGTGGCTCAATGGTAAGAGCACAGTGGCTCAATGGTAAGAGCACAGTGGCTCAATGGTAAGGCGCTTATCTCTGATGCAAATTATGGATGAGTTAAAGTATTAGATAATACTTTCGACAAAGTGAATACTTTCAAAAATCTAGGATCAATAAGATTAAGCGACCGAAACCATATTCGCGAAGAAATTAAATGCCGACTAAAAGCAGGGAATTCGTGATATTATTCAGTTCAAAATCTTTTGTTGTCGCGAATTCCGTGGAGGAATTTGAAGCTTGAAATATTTAAAACGATAATCATGCCTGTTGTGTTGTATGGTTACGAAAGATGATCACTTACTCTGAGGAAAGAACGTAGACTGAAAGTGTAAGACAACTAGATCCTGAGACGAATATTCGGACCCAAGGGGAACGGGGATGGGGGATTGTTGAAACTTCATAACAAGGAACTACATAATTTATACGGTTTACCAAACATTGTTAGGGTCATAAAAAAAAGTCTAGGAGGCTCAGGTGGGCAGGTCATGTACTCAAAATGGAAGAAAGTTGGAACGTTTTCGAAGTCTTAATTGGAAGACCAATGAGAAAACGACCATTAGGAAGACCTAGGCGCAGATAGGAGGACAATATTAAGATAATTCTCAAAGAAATAGAAATACACAAAGTAGAAACTGGATCTAGGTGGCTAAGAAGAGAAGTCAATGGAGAGCTTTTGTGAACGCGGCATTGAACCTCCGGGTTTCATAGGCTATAGAATTGGTTAGTTAGCTAGTCACTTTGACTAATCGAATAAGCTATTTCCAAGGAAGGTTTGAACATATAAAAGTTTTTTTAAAAAAAGTAATAATTAATCAAAAATAAAAAAAATCAATTCCTGCAACGCATGAGAAAAGTATCCTAAAATATGCTGCAACCAGAAATTCAACAAAACAAGGTGGGTTGTATACAACCAAGAGGGTAAGAATACTTTTCAGCTAGCTTTCCCCGATCCGAATGATTTAACACCAATTAATCGATGTTAAGGTCATTGACGATGTGATGACTGTTTTCATGTCGGAAAACGAACGTTTTACTCAACGTTTACCAGAATATCATCCACTTTTTCTGTGATTGGTTGCCCAATGCGAGAAGCAGCTTGGATATCGAAATTTGCAGAACGAAAGCGACTGTTTTTATTCACTTCTGTGTCTGTATTTCCTGTTTAAGGGGCCTAAATATCCGCAACCTACTAAAAACAAACCTATAGAGAGTCACGATGGCCATTGTTAGAGCCTTATATCTGGTTTCAAGTGTCAAATGTTTGATCCCAGGCATGTGAGTTCGTGTCGGGCGACATTGAAAGAGAGAGACAGAGAGGAGGGAGAGAGAGATTGAAGCATGGGGACAATCAGGGATACATTCACATATGCATGCTTAGAAATGGACAAACAAACAATCGGAAAGCATTCATATTCTGAGGAAAATTGTTATTTTGTGAAGCATAGGAATCAAAGATTTTCAGTTGCATTTACACACGGCATGCAAGCATTACACCCACAGTTGTCATTTTAAGGTGTAGAGCACTTTTTGAAGCATCAGATGATTGCACAGGGAAGGAAAGATCTTAAGCTTTGGGGAATGAGGAATTAAAAGAATCACAGCTTTCAATGATAGGTTTCGAACCTCTCGGCTATGAACACAAGACGTTAAAACCCACGGACAATGCTCCTTGACGAAACATGTTCATCTCGTAAATCTCAAGAATGTCAACACTGCTGAGGCATGAAAATTATAAGGAATGGTTATTTATTATAAATACTGAAACAGGAGTTGAAATGTGTCGAAAAAAATGTTTATGGTGCATGGTAGGTGAGAAAGTTCAATGTCTGAAATACTACAAGGTCTCACAAGTAGTGCTCTCAAACGGGTCAGGTCAACTCGGGTCGGGTTGTTGGGTCGGGTCAATCAGGTCACTCGGGTCGGGTCAGTCAATTCGGGTCACGGGTCGGTCTTCGACCCGACCCGACCCGTTGAGAGCACTACTTACAAGTAAACGTTCTCAGTCAACAAAAGGAAATCTAGACGTGATATATATATTCGCAAAGTACTAACCTAGAATAGTAACAATAAGAAATATGATAAAGGAGTATAGCCCTTTTAGGATTTCCACTTTTTGAGGTAAATTTTAGACTTTATGTCAAACTACTGCTTCCTTAGTATTTATCGTAGGATCATGGTTCATACCTGATTTTTTTAATAGAGCATCCTTTCCAACGGTACCACTCAGTTCTCCGCATTATACACCAAAAACGGGGAAATCGGGGAAAACTGGGAGTATTTTTTAAAATAATAAATTTTTGCGCCCCTCTGGCCCGGGCCTGAGTTCACGTAGGGACCTGTGAATCTCTTGAAAAATACGTAGTTATGTACACAATATGTGTGCAAAATTTCGATCTTGTATCTTGAAAACAATGGACGGAAAAAAATTGAAAATCTGAAGGTGATCCATTATATTATATATTCTCAAAATTTCCTACAACCTTACTATTTGGCCTAGGATAATGGTTGAAACGTTATTTTCTTTAGCACAACACGCCCTTTCCAACGTTATCACTCACATGTCCGTATCATAACCTGAGCCTGGAAATTCGGGAATAAACGGAAAGTTTTCTGAAAAAATCACCCCCTCGAAATATTTGTGCCTCTCTGGCCTGGTGTCGGGTTCACGGAGGGATCTTTAAAAAAATGAGAAATACTCAAAACGTACACACAATCTATATACAAAATTTCAATTTGATATCTTGAAAACTAAGGGCGTGAAAATTTTTTGAAATTTGCGTTAAGAAAAAAATATTCACGCCCCTCCGCCTCCAGTTGGCGCCACAAAGTTGACCATCCGGTTCCAAAATGCATTTGGAATTTTCCTTCGTTCATGCTTGAGTTGACCAATAAACAAAAGGCTTCAATACCTGTTATAGGACCTAAATAAGCGGCTAAAGACAACACTACGATAACGTAACTTTTGTTACTGTAAATCCTAAAAGGGATAGGAGTACAAAGGATCTAAAGCTAACATTGTCATTTATGGAAAAATCTTATTTGTGCGTCAGTCTCAATCTTCTACAAACTCACCTTGCTGGTCTAGAATCTAGTGCGTGTGCCTTTAATGCAGGTAGTCCCGGGTTCAATTCCCGGTGGGGGAGTATAAAATTTTAATTTCACAATCTTCACTTTTATTAAATACTAGCTGTTATGCCCGTACTTCGCACGGGTCAGATAAATTATATCTATTTAATAACACTGAATAACGAATAAAAAACACTTATTTTACTAATGGATTTGACACTAATGCCGATTATTTTGGATTAGTTTTACATATATAAGTAACCCTCCCCCGGTCATCCCGGCCCACATACAATGGTGGCTGAATTTGAAAGTTATCACTAATGGAAGTGTCATCATTGATCTCAGCCACCGCGAAAACTATGAATTTGACACTAATATCGGTCATTTTTTACTACTTTCACGTGTCCCGGTAAACGCCCTCCTCTGAGACCCCCTGTTTCGAATTTTAAAAAAACGCTTCGATTTGGTCTTGGGCCTGGACCAAGGTACCCGTGACCCAAAATTGGTAACTCTCGGTCCACTCGTCTGGCCCCCAGGCCGTACACAGACAGACAAACTAACTCTTTATTTTATTTATATTAGATCCGTCTCTTTTAGCATATACGGAATAATCGTCAGAAGTAAAACTAAAAACAGATACCTCTGCTTACGGTGTAAATTTTGCCCGTCTAAAGTAAGAAATAAATTTGCTGTTAATTTTTGAAAACGCGCCATGTTTCTGCGTATATGCAGGACCTGGTTGCGTAGTCCTATAATCAAACTGTGTTGAAGGCGAAATAAAATGGTGTTGGGGAACAAATTAAACTGAAAGAGTTGACCTTGCATGATGGTCTTAGAACCCTCGAACCGCACCTAATTCAAATCCTGGTCATGGACCACCTTAGTAGTAGATCCCGTCTTTCAGAACCTCGATGTTGCATTAAGTCAGAAAACAAAAACTCAGAACTCAAAACTCAATTAACATAACAAGTGTATAATTAAATTATGATTTAATTGATTCAGTTTAGAGAGTTACAATCATGGTTATCAATTTGCACACAAACAAGAGAAGTGAACAGTTTACAAGCTGGTGGGGAGGGGATATCTTTTAAATGTTATGTTGATGAATTCCCGTCATCGCCAGAAGGAAGGAAAATAAGGGAAAAGTAAGTAAGCACACCTGTTCTTTATCTCATGAGCACCTGTCTGCAATTCCAACAGCAAGCTCGTTCCTTCACGCTAGAACCACGCCCATACAGACACGCCCCTCACAACATGCTCACACATATTCCCCGGACCAACTCCTAGCTCAACTCTTCCATAAAACAAAGGATTAGTTTCTTATGGCTGTCAGCAAAATACCGAATTAAGTCCTCAAAATACATTTTTGATTTCTTCGGAGACCAAACTGTTTCATAACAGTAATTAAATATACTTAACGATGGTTTAACTAACGATTCATTAACATTTCTAAACGTTATAAAGTTAACTTTGTTAGAAAGTAATGACTTTGCTCGTGAAATTACGATTTGTCCCAACGATGCGTTGAACAGTAATTAATTACGTGCTAAATGAAAACGCCATTAACTTACTCTAAACCTTACGCAGCTCAAAGGTTCATTACCGCCGAAGCAAATTTTACCATTGGATTATGTCCTGTGCCAAGCCATTTTTATTTATCTCTGTAAGATCCTACACGCTGTTGGCACAAGAAATCTGCGTTCGCTTACTGGCGAGAGCTCATGTGCTTCGAAACTCACGTCGCTGTAGGTTCAAGTCCCATATAGTCTGGTCCTCAAAGAGACGCTAAATTTCAAATCCATCACCATCATAAGTTCCTGCTTAATCTCCCATCTATTTCCTTGGCCTACCCAAATATCTCTTTCTCTTAGGATTCCCGACTAGATCGCATATTTCGAAATGATTGATATTAAGTCCAAGGAATAAAGTTTAAACTACTACTGATACAAATCAAGGGATTATAAAATGATGATTTTGTATTCCCATCACTAATGTTTGTAAAATACCATAATCCTAATTTCATAGAAAAATGTAGCACCAATTATTTTATATTTTATTTTATTATATTTTATCATTTAGCAGGAATTGCGTGAGTTTGGTGAGAGAGTATTTCTATATATCATCTTGATACATAGATATATTAAGTATTTTTCTATATATCAACATCTGATATTTTAAAATATTTTTCGATATTGCGATATTTAGGTATTTTTTTATTTAACGATATTTCGATATTTTTAATATTGAGGTATGTAGATATTTTTCGAAAATTCGATATTTTTTGATATTTCAATATTCGATATTTCAATTTTATTCTACATTTTTGACTTTGTAATATTTTGGTTTATTTGATATTGCGCACAGAGAGAAAAGCGTATGTGGTGTACGTAAGAACGTAGATTACATGCGTAAATCTTGTAGTTTTTAAACTTACCCTACAATTGTATGTAAAATCCTGTAGAAAACGTATGTTTTTAATACTTTCCGTAAAAGTGTTCCATCTATACTACGTTTCATATAAAAGCAATGACTGTACATAGGCGATAAGGACCCCACATATAGCTGAACGTATACAACATGTAACAGACGTATACGTACGTAATATACGGAAGACTGTTAGATGTCAGACATCCTATAACGGCATGATGTAATATGTAAGTGGAAAAAGGACAGTACGGATGTAGCATATGGATAACGTATGCTCCGTGCAGATTTTCGTAGTAAACATATGGATTATGTATATTTGTATAATATCCCGCTGTCCGGATAACCAATTTTTCTCAGTGCGATATTTTTCGAAATTTCGATATCCAGTTTTTTGGTATTCCAGTATATTTTGAAATTTCGGTATATGTCACACAAGGTTTGATTTTTTTTATCAATATCCATTTTCCGGATATCACCTTACCCATATCGCCTGCGTGAGCGACAGGTTTCGAGTGTTTTGGCGTAATTATTCGTATGATATTCTGCATTCAACTTTCACATCCATTAAATAAGAGTAAATTTCCAATTTAAATCACAATTAATGAAATTTGAGTACTCCTGAGAACATATTTTAGAAACAGATTTCGATTAAAAAAAAAAAAAAGATATGTAGCAGATCAGGAGTCCAACTGTAGTGAACTTGCTAAAAATAAAGATGGTGTGAGCTATAGTTAGTGTTGTTACTTTGCAGTCGGAATCGGAAGGGAACTTGAAATATATGGCTATGACAATTTTTATGACTTGAAATATATTTCATATAATGCGGGCAGATTATTATAAAGAAATATAATGTATTATGGAGTAAGAACTTATTAGTAACCCCAACTAATATAAGAAGACCACTCAGTCGTTTAAATTCTGCTGGAAACACTGCGCTGCAATACATTATTATTTATTAATCTATAAATATATCCAAAAAGCATTTTCTTCTCTATTTCTCTATTGTTTTGTATCCTAAATTAGGTATAGAGAATTTGATTTTTCAAGAGGAGAAAATGTATCTTTATTAGTCAGTAGATATAACTCTTTCCCCTAACAAATAAAACCACAAGCCAGTTACACAAATCTAATCTGTTGAACAAAATACAAGAGTAGGAGAATAAAAACTGACAAACAACATATGCGGGCTGTAACCTACCAAACCAAGATAGAAAACTGCCTTTCTTTGCGTCACATTTCAAAAGCTACCAAAATGTCAGATGCAAATGTGATTGTGTATGACAAACAGAATGGAAAGGGGCAATCAAGTCTTTATAAAACATGAAGTCGAAAAAAGAGGATATATTTTATTATGTGAATTAACGTTCACAATGAGTAACAGACTGCTTTAAAAGTTCATTGCAAAAGAGCAAGAGCATCCATCTTTTAAAATCTGTAGAGTCCATAAACAGCAGTACAACAAAGTGAATAATAATTTCACTCTAAATCGTAGGACTACCAGTATATATATGCGTAATATAAGGCTGCATACAATAGGACACCAAGTTGTGTGTAACAGGACATGATGCTTACAATAGGCCACTAGTGTATGTGTAATACAAGCTGCTTTTAACAGGCCACTAGTATGTGCGTATTACAATTTGTTAATAACAGCTCAATAGATACGTAATAAAGGTTGCTTGTAATAGGCCACCAATATACATGTAATACAAGTACTTATAATTAGGGATGGCCACGAAGTTCCGGTTCCAGCGGAACGGGTTCCGCGAGGAACCGGTTCTTGGAGATCCGGTTTTCAGAACTGGTTTCGGAACCGGTTCCATACCTGGATCCGAAGAACCCGTTCCAGACCTGAACCCGAAGAACCGGTTCTAGACCTGGATCCGAAGAACCGGTTCTAGATCTGGATCCGAAGAACCGGTTTCAGACCTGGATCCGAAAACCCGTTCCGGAACCGGATCTTCTAGAACCGGATCCGTTCAGACCCGAAAACCGGTTCCACCAGGGACTGGTTCTGGCCATCCCTACTTATAATAGGCCACCAGTGTATGTACAATATTGAACGGGTAGTTCGACAGGGATATGGTCTCTCGCCAACATTATTAAATATGTATCTAGAAGAGATAGTGAAAAAGAATCTACAAAATGAAGACGGCATTTCAAGAGAAGGTAGAATGATTAGGTGCATACGGTTTGCAAATGATACGGCGCTTGTTGCGGAATCTGAAAAGAAAATCAATAAAATGTTAGAAAACTTGAGAAAGGGCTGCGAAGAATATAGGATGAAAATAAATATTAGAAAGACAAAATCTATTGTGATGGAACGAAGCGGTTGGTGTCAAATATAGGAGGGTAATATGGAACAGACCACTAATTTTCGATACCTGGGTAGTATTATTAATAAAGATATGAAGTGTGAAAGTGAAATAAAAGCAAGGATACGAATGGTGAAAGAAGGCTTTAGGAGGAAAAAATACTATTTTGTGGTACCTTGAATAAATAACTGAAAAAAGATTCATAAAATGCTTTGTGTGGAGTATTATTCTGTATGAGTCAGAAATATGGACATTCTCAAAAATGATGAAAAACCACTGGAAACTTTCGAAATGTGGGTGTGGAGAAGAATGGAGAGAATTAGCTGGGTCGAGCGAAAAACGAATGAAAGGGTCTTAGAAACGGTGGGGGTAAAATAACAATTTTAGCCATTATTATTAAGAAGGAGAAGAAGAGAAACTGGTTGACTAAGAAGGAACTGTAACATGAGAGACAGATAGAGGGTACGGTAGAAGGAAAGAGAGGGAGGCGGCAAAGAAGACTACAAGTAATGGATAATATCAAAACAGAGAAATTGTACGTGAAAACTAAGAGGCTAGCGGAATATAGGTTAGTATGGAAGCTTCTAAGTTGCGCCAAGTGACCTGCCAATATTAGTAGAATACCTATGATGATGATGATGATGATGAGGATGAGGATGATGAGGATGATGATGATGAGGATGATATGTATAATAAAAGCAGTGGATAATAGGCCACTAGCATATGTGTAATACACAACTGCTTATATTTGGCTATTAGTATATATGCAATATCGGGTCTTCATATGTGTAATACAGGCATATACAATAGGTCAGTAGTATATATGTAATAAAGTCTGCTTACAATAGGTCACGAGTAAATGTGTAAATATAGGTTGCTTGTAATTGGTCATTAGTATATTTCCAACACTTGCTACTTTAGGTAATAGGCTACCAACATACGTATGTGCCTATTTTAGATAATACGTCATAGGCATACATAGGCTACTTTAGGTAAAAAGTCACTAGTATATGTGCAGTACAAATTGTTATAGGTGATAGGTCACCAGAATATGTGTAATGCAGACTATTTACAATAGATCAACAGTGTATGTGTAGTATTCAATCCAGTCAAAGCTTTATAAGATTGTATAGCTTAAGTAACAAATAACCTTTACCCAGACGCCTGAAAGAGATTATTATTTGGTGCTCGTTACAAAGATTTACGTAGATATTGATTGTATATCCTACAACCAAATTAAATCCATTAAAATATATTTCTCAAAGACCATAAATGTTTAAAATCATGACTAGTGGAGGATTTCTTTCTTGATGTTAAAACTAATAGTTTCCCCCTATTTTTTAGCTAATTTGAAAAATGTTAAAATCTCATTAGAGACAAACGATTTGGGTTTAATATAACTTCCTAGCAGAAAAACAAGTTTATACCGATATTAGAATAGCATTTTCTACTCTCATGTTAGAATGTCCACGAACATGTGAGCTTAGATACTAGGCTCACCAGAGACAAAATTAAACACACATTATTTGAATATTAATCCATGTCCTCACAGGAATGAACAATATAATTCTATGGAATATTCCTTTTAATATAAATTATGCACTTGTTCTCCAGGGAAAGGACTGGAATATTTACATAAAGACGCCTCCAGTGCTGAAATCCACCAGTTTAATGTCAATCCAGGACACTGGTATTTGGTCAGTTCCAGCGTCAACTTCACATGAACACTGATTATGAACATGAAAGATAAAGAAAGACACCTTTTCGAATAGGAAATTGAAATGTAACTATTCTTGCACTACATTTCTGCTCAACTCTGAATGGTTTTATAAATTGAAGCGGAAAATAACATATAATGATGTTTAAGTCAGGGAAACAGAAAGATTAAAAGAAGTTTACAAGTATGCATTTGCTATTTCCATCGCAAGCGTTAATACTGAAAAGTATCTCACTGGCTGAAAGGTTTGTTAATAACAATTCGTAAAAGATATCACTTGTATTATTACTAGCATTTATGGGCAGAGTTAGTAACACATTCTTTTTAACTTGAAGAGTTCAACAAAAGCAAGGCTTTTACGTTGTCATCATAGTTTCATTAGATCTCCAATCTATGCTCTGAAAAATTATGGAAAATCTTATAAATATATGAGAAGTCTTATAGAAAATAATGGGAAGTCTTAAGAAAATTATGGGAAGTCATATAGAAAACTATGGGAAGTCATATAAAAAACTATAGGAAGTCATATAGAAAATTATAGGATGTCTTATAGGAAATTAGAAGTTATAGAAAGTTATGGGAAGTCTTATAGAAAATTATGGGAAGTCTTAAAGAAAGTTATGAAAAGTCTTACAGAAAATTACGGGAAATCATAGAAAATTATAGGAGATCTGATACTAAATTACGGAAAATCTTAAAGAAAATTATGGGGAGTCTGTGCGCGCCGTCTGTCTGTTGGTAAGTATAAGCAAAAATGTGTTTTAACCAGAAACATTATTTTAAAGCAGTGGTCCCCAACCTGGTGGACATGAAGAGTGAGCAAAGGAAACGCAAACTTCCGACAGAAATAAACTGTCAAATTATGGATAAAGGACCACTTGCAATGATCACTTACTCGTACAATTTAAATTCAGCAAACTTTATTCTTTTTATAAGTAATCACAACTTTATTTGCATTTATTATGGCCCTCATATTAATAAGAAGCACCAAACACTTTCTTATTAGTATCATCATTATGCATTTTCAAATAAAGGCTGATAGGTAGTGAACGTAACGGAGCGGCGATTGTTAACTATTAGAAATTAGAGTTACTCACAAACTAAGAAGTTTTCGTATTATAAATAATTATATTAATTATACTAATTATTATTATTCAGAATTTGAGAATCTAATGCTGGATCTGAAATTGGGGAAGGCGGTGATGATTTTGCGAGGTGGTCGTCCAGGAGGGAATTCCCCCCTGAGGTACGAAATTCCCTCCTCCAGGGTCATATATCCTTTCGTGCTCAATATTTTGTAATATTATTTTCACCCACCCCTCGATGTATTAAAAATTTTCTGAAATTATCATTGGAAGAAAAAGTCAGGTCAGGACCACACCCAGAAATGATTGGTGGGAAGGGTCCAAAGTATTTTTGGGGGTACCAATATGTCTATGTAATATTGAAGCTGTCTTATTCCGCACCCGAAAAGACGATAAGTAACTGTTAATTACTGCTACCTATATTTTTAGAAAAAATATACAACTAGATTATTTTTGTAAGAAAAGAAAGAGTACAAATGAGGCATAAAATTAAATCTTTATCCTACATCGATCATTTCTCTGTTAAACAAGCATACTTCTGTTAAAAAGGTCTACAAATGTTGGCCGAATTACGAAATTTTTAGGGGCAGTCCGGACCCGGTGAACACCCCTGTGGATCCGCCATTGGGTCAAGTTATCCCCTCCTCCCTAAGCCATTATTCTGAGACTAACTTGAAAAACGGTGCATGTTAGGAAAATTTAGTTGGAAAAATGATGTGTCAAAAATTAATGGAGAAAAGGGGATGATATAAATGATTTGCTAATCAAAAAGAACATTCTGTGTACAATTTAACAAATTTTATGTATATACAGTATTTCCTGCAAGCTTGTTTCGCAATAGCCTCCTACGGCTCGTTTTCAATACTTTTATAGCATAACATGTCATTCATGCGTGGGAAACTGCAAACTGTTTATGTCATCATATTTATTTAAACAAACACCCTGGAAAAGGAACAAACATATTTCTATTTGCTTTCGGTTGGGCTACAAATACACAATTAAAACCTTGTTTATTTTCTAACCGAGGAATGAATAGCATAAATTTATGTTTTCCTATTAAAATTATATCAAAGCCTAAATTTATTGGTACCACTAAATAATGAGAGATGTGAGAGTGACTTCATCATGACAGAAGCAATATTTATAATAGAAATAAACTCTGCAGACAGTAAAAAGGATCACGCACTTCTAGTTTCATTTTCGTCCAATAGATATCACCGTTGGAGGAAGTTTACTGCCATTAAACGGCGCAATGTGTAATTTCTACTAGCTTTATTTTAATAGTAGAAAGTAGGGCATGCATAGAGACCATTACCCGTAAAAATGTCAGAGGATTAACGTTATTAATGAACTCGGCCTAGAAAATTGCAGTAAGACAAGCCTCATATCCTTTTATTATAGGCAACCAACATTTCTTTGCTACCGTTCAGGTTGCATAAGAGCTAGGCATTCTACAAATTTCAATCGGAAAATGAGAGGCCTGTGTTAGAGACCCCGTTATCAATGAAGATGCTAATGGATTTGTCCATTAACGAACTCTCTTGAGATAATTGCAGTAAGAAAAGCTTCATATCCTTTTATTATAGGCAACCACATTTCTTTGCTACCGTGCAGGTTGCATAAAAGCCAGGAATTTTACGCGTTAGAGTCACCGTTATTTATGAAAGATGGTAGCGGATTGCATTAACTAACCCGGCCGAAATAATCGTTTTAGCTTTCCATTGCAATCAACAGAATTACAAAAAAATCACTTTCATTCAAGAGTTATCGTGTGAAGTTATTTACAGCATGACTTAGTAAACATTGCTAATTGATATTCTCTTAATAAACTTACTGTAAACATAAATAAATGTAGCATTCTATCGTTACTAGAAACAAAACTCAGGTGGAGTTTAATCATTCAATAAATCAGATCTTATTAAATAGACTAAATTCATTCAAAGATCTTGGAGTTGCATTTGATATGAAACTAACATTTAATAACCATGTCGTGAATATTGTTAACGAATTTCTTAAGATGTTAGGATTCATAATTAGAACTGGAAAGGAGTTTAACAATATTACCACACTAACAAAAATGTATTATTCGTATGTCCGATCAAAACGGAAATATGCTGCTGTCATCTAGAACTCATCGCAACATCAAAGCCGACACCAACTGGAAAAAGTCCGATCTAAATTTATCAAATAGAAGAGAACTGGAATCTATCCATCTTACGAAAACTATCTTACAATAATAGATAGCTTCTGTATCCCTTACACTTGAATAAAGGCGAAATGTGACAGATCTGATCTTTCTCCATAAAGTAATACAAAACGGGTTGAACTATAAGGATCTGATATCGACAATAAATTTTCATGTCCCGCCAATTAAAACTCGTGATAACAATTCTGGTCTGTTCCATTGTAAAAAAGAGAAAAAAGAAGAAAAAAGTCGAACACAAAGAAATTGACTTCTGTAATATGAACTATGATACTATTGTATATTTATTTATTCTGTAATAAACCAACACTGTAATTGAGCGTATCGCTGTTATGTTGTTCATCCCGGACGCCGGCTTGGAGGGGTGCGCAAAACTGGACAAATATTTATTTTCAAAATAAGACAAGGAAAGACAAGGAAAGAAGTTTCAGAAAACTAAAGATCATAAAAAATTACCTCAGAAACTTAACAAGACAGCAACGATTCACCAACCTTAGGATCATATTAATAGAGCATACGTTAGCTTCAAAGCTATCTTTTGAGGACACTGTTAAAACCTTTGCAGCCAAAACAGCCCACAAAGTTAAATTTTAGTTCCAGCTTTTTGTGTTTTCATTTAACTTACATCAATTTTAAGAGATTTGCAAAATGTGTGAGTATAACACTCGAGACAACAGCTTGACTGTTAGTCATAATTAAATATTCTATCCTAAAGCAACAGACTGTTGATTCATTCTACACATACGCACGTCCCAATATAATTCCAAAAAATATTGTGATTTGCAGTCATTATAATAAGACTATAAGGATATGCCAAGCATGCTACACGCCGATTATTTGGCAATCAAATATTAATTAGTTTGGTGTTTCATCTTGCATTAAAAATTAAATTATGTACTGCTATTTTGAAATCAAGCTTTACCACTTCAAGAAAAATGGAATAGGAGAGTTACTGTGTGATGCCAATATCAGGTGTTATCGGGAAGTATTTTGGTTTGGTTGGTCAGGAGACGGGGGGGAGGGGGGTAAGGCGAGTTCTTGTTCCGGGCGGCAACTAACCTAGTTGCGTTGGTGTTTATTAACGAACTCGGAAAACTCATAATCTTATAATTCCTAATTGCGTGATTTTAATAGTACATATTTTACAACAAACGTTTCATATTTATTATAAGTGTTACAAATAATTATGACATTTATTACAATAACTTTATTTGTTATCAAGAGTATGTATCTCACTATTGGATTATGTGTAGCACGTTTAGGAGTAGACCAGCAGTAGATACAGGGTGTCCCAAAAAGAACGCAACTTTTGTAATGTCCGCCAGTTCTGTTCTAGTAAGTTGGCAACACTGAATGTTACACGATTTTCATATCTTGTCTTTGTGGTTAATAGTCACGGAGCTTCGAATAACGCATGATTGTCATTTGTTTTCTGTACGGGTTGGAATGTAGCCCTTCACGAGCGACAACTATGTCAGTCACTGTGGCTACTCACAGTTATAACCACTTCGTGACTTTTGGCCCACCTTGTACCTATCATCCAACACCAACCTTGCAGGATAAATTATTCGATAGAAGCCATTTCCCCGGAGAACAACGTGGCTGGTCCAGTGGTAGAGTTCTTACTTCTGGTGGAAGGATTTCCTGGTTCGATTTCAGGGTCGCGATAGTCCAGTGGTAGAGTTCTTACTTCTGGTGCAAGGATTTCCTGGTTCGATTTCAGGCTCGCGATAGTCCAGTGGTAGAGTTCTTACTTCTGGTGCAAGGATTTCCTGGTTCGATTTCAGGCTCGCGATAGTCCAGTGGTAGAGTTCTTACTTCTGGTGCAAGGATTTCCTGGTTCGATTTCAGGGTCACGATAGTCCAGTGGTAGAGTTCATACTTCTAGTGCAAGGATTTCCTGGTTCGATTTCAGGCTCGCTATGGTCCAGTGGTAGAGTTCTTATTTCTGGTGCAAGGATTCCCTGGTTCGATTTCAGGCCATGTGAGTTTATGCTGGACAACACCATGTTCATGGTTTTTCCTTCGTGTTCTCCCGTTTCCCTTCACATTCTCATTCCACCAATTATTTTCTAATTCTCTACTTGCATAAATCATCAATTATTATTGCTATTTTGAAAAATAAAAGAATAAGGAATAGCGGTTTATACGTATGGTTGTGAGCTAGAGAGAGAAACGGTCTCAAAGCGGAAAATCCAATGTAGTGAACTGGATGTAAACATGCGGAAAGCAACAGGCAACTGTTGCTGATGACTAAATTGATGCAAAGAGCGACAAAGGAAAGAGACTGTATGTTTTTATGTCCTCGAAATATATCGCTTACAACATATTTTCTCTTTTTTAAATTTTATACGTCTGTATCTAAACCGGAAATGATGATCTCATATTGATGTAAACAAGCCAAAATGGAGAGGCAGTAAACAGCAATTAAAAACTGCAAGCAGGACAGAGGAGAACGGATGATTATCAAATATGCTATTCATTCTGGGCTTTGGCTGTGTGTCATTCCAGCAGAATAATCGATTAGAGAATCCCACGGAATGAGTCAGGCTGTTAGAGAGAGAGAGAGAGAGTAGTTATCCGCCCCTCGTTGCTCCACCCCAAACACACAAACACAGCTGAGCGTGTTCACCATCGATCGTTGTTGAAGGGATGAAGAGAGAAAGTTGAATGAGCCGGCAAAATCCGGAAGCTTTCGCTGTTAGGAGAGAAACAGACTCTCCCCCCCCCCACGCACCCCCAACCTTCACTCAAGCTGTCATTGCAAATGCACGGAACGCTGACTGAAGGCAGTCAAGGTATTAAAAGAGTCAAATAGAAGCTATCCGAGAGAATAACAGGAAATAAGGACTGTACAGAAAGAAATAAAAGGATTATAGAAAGAATAATATTTGGGGTTACTATAGTCCCATTTCTACCAGGAGAGTCCCGGATTGACGGCTCTTTCTCTTTAGTTTAACGTCCCACGATTATGTTCCGAGGCTAAGGGAGACGCTGATGATAATGAACGAAGAGCTGGAATGACGAAAGTGGAAGCAAACGAGAGAATTCTGAGAAATTCACGCCTATGGTGTTTGTCCACCACAAAACCCACTTGGCAAGAGCTGGGTACCCTATGCACCAGAGCTAAGTAAGTACTCTACCATTGAGTCACTGCGGCTCCTCTCAGGTACTTGCCCTGGTATCTAGTAGCGGATCTAGAAGTTAAAAACTGGGGGGCAGCTAGAATCCAGATTATGACACGTACAGCATGAGTTTACTACAAACTTTCAAACGTATATAAATAATAGCTTAAACAGTGGCGGAACTAAAAGGTAAAATTTGAGGGCCAGCCAGAACTCAGACTATGGAAGATATACAGGGCTATTCAAAAACAAAGAACAGATTTCAAACATTTATTTCTTCCAAACTACAAAAGATAGAAACATGATTCGAACGTTACTTGATTAAGAAAAGTTTACAATTTATTGTTAGTAATTATGGTGTGCATTTCATATGAGCACCGTGTATTACAGGATAAATGTCAAAACGGTGCCTCATTTCTTGCCACACACCTTTTGTTGTGGTCGTCAGGATGCAATGCTTGCAATAACTGCAGTTTGTATGGCTTCATGTGTAGACGATGTTTTAGAACTCGCTATACCGCTGGTTGAGGAATGTTAAGTTCTTTGCTTGCTCGTGGTGTGGATTTCTTTGGGTTCCTTTCGTAAAGTGTACGAATACTCTCGACATTCTCGTTCGATGTGCGTGGACGTCCCATGCTTTTTCCTTTGCAGATGCAACCATCTTCTACGAATTTTCGATGCTACTCGTAAATTTGCTTATGATGCGGCGGTTGTTTATTAAATTGACGGCGAAATGCTAGCTGAACTGCAACAATGGACTCAAGTTTTGCCAATTGTAGCACACAAAAAGACTTCTCCTGTGGTGACGCCGCCATTTCACTACAGACAAACAACAACAAACAACAGCGCCAATGCGGCTGTGATTGGAACTTCTATCCGAGCTGTTTAAATTGTAAACTTTTCTTAATCAAGTAACGTTCGAATTTTGTTTCTATCTTTTGTAGTTTGGAAGAAATAAATGTTTGAAATCTGTTCTTTCTTTTTGAATAACCCTGTATAATGAGTTTACCTTAAACTTTCAAAAATACATAATGCCTTAAATTATTTTTGTTATTTCAAAAACTGGAGGGCCTAGGCCCACCGGCCCCAGATGTTATAACGATAAGTTGTGAAAATATGTATATGGTATTAAGGATAATGGTCTGTATCTTATATCATTTCCCATGATCTGTATCATTTTTTTTTTTTTTTTTTTTTGTGGCCAAACATGTAGAAACTTGCTCTTTCTGGAAAGTTCTTATATAGATGAGAGGAAACCATAGTGGATGTATGTAAGTTCGTTTATAAAGCAAATTAATTATTAAAAAAATGAGTTACATGCAGAAAATCCACGAAAAATACAGTAATTAAAATAAATTTGATTTCTTGTATTATCATTTGAACAGTTGGTATATGAATTATTCTTGAAATATTTGTATAATTTTAATATAACGAACTCAGGGCTATTATATAACCTAAAACGTTGTAATGCCTGTTACTTTCCAGATCAGCATAACTGGTTCATCAACAGCGATAAAAGAAAAATGGCCTTCGTGGTTGTTAGGAACTTTCTGCCGACAGATGGAGTGAAAGTAAACATCTGACCAGAGTACATAATATCCATATACTCTGCATCCCACCAAGGTGAAATGCGCGGGGTCGGAAAACTCTCACTTTTTAAAAATAAATTTTCTCCATAGTTTTTTTGCCTAAGAAATTTCGGATCTTTTTTTTTTTTTTAAACATTTCAATTTTAATGAATATATAACAGTACGTTTCACTTTTATTTCCCCCCATTATAACACGACAAAACATTTTATTAATGTGTTCCGTAAAAGGAAAAGAAAAAAAAAGTCTTGATAAAAGGAAATCGATCTTTGGACAGGAAAGAATAAGGCAATTCGGTGGATGCACAATGTCTTTTCTAATTCTAACAAATTGTTCCGAGGGGTATTAGAGTAATGCTCAAAGAGGGAAACAAAGTTTAATTAAAAGGTTCAATAATGTTAGCAGTAACTCTTTTGAAAATACTATAATACTAAGAAAATTATCATTTACAGTTGATACACAGACTGAAACTTCAGTCAATAGTGTACTTTTTTAGGAGCTAACGATACATGTAGAAACATACGTGGAGCAATTGTATGTGAGTGAAACGGCCAAATTAATTTACTGACGCTCTTCAAATTCGAGATTTAAAAAAAAAAAAAAAAGTAAATGAAAATTTTAGTTTAACGTCCAACGTTTACGTTCCTTACACTAAAGGAGACGATGATTTAACCAAGTGAGTGTTCATGCGAGAATTGGTGGAAGGTAAAATGTGGGAGAAAAACAAAAAGTATCTCGAGAAAACCCACGGACACTCTGTTGTCCACCACAAATTTATTTGGTCGGGGATCGAACCAGGGATCCCCACGTACCAAAGATAAGATCTCTACCACGTAGCTACCGTACCCCTTCCAGCATGAGTTTCATCTGAGTAACTGACACGGTTATTGTTTTACATTAATTGTTAGGATTACAAAAAAAATGATTTTCTCAAAAACTACGCATAAGAATTTCTACTCATATCATTTAGTTCAGCCCAACAAGATCAATCAAACGGTATATTCATCTTCTTTAGACACTTTTCTCTTATACGCTAATACCATAGGAGAAGTAGAAAAGAAAAATGACTGTATTTTCTGCTTATAAGGGCAGTTACAGAGGATCGACAATTGTATAGCGATAACTCACGTTCTTTGTATTATTTAGAAAGTAAAAGATTTTAAATATTTTATTGATTAGCTTTGTACAATTTACAGAATGCTTCATTCTAAACTTGTTCAGGAAATTGTTTACTGTTGAGTACTAAGTCCCTAAGTCAGTTGTCGCGAATAATGATTCTGCCATTATTGGCAGGTCACTTGCCGCAACTGAGAAGCTTCCATGTTCGATGGTTTTCCGCTAATCTCTTCGTTTACACGTAGGATTTTTCTGTCTTGATATCGTCCATTAATTGGAGTCTCCTTCGCCCCCTCACTCTCTTTCCTGCCACCATACCCTCTAACACGTCCCTCATGATACAATTCCTCCTTAGCCAATATCCCAGCCAGTTTCCCTTCCTCTTCTTAATAATATCTAAAATTGTTCTTTTCTTCCCACTATTTTCTAACACCCTCTTATTTATCTTCCGCTTGACCCAGCTAATTCTCTCCATTCTTCTCCACACTCACATTTCCAAACATTCCAGTCGTTTTCTTTATAATTTTTGCGTAATGTCCATGCTTCTGACTAATACAGTACAACATTCCACACGAAGTGTTTTATGAGTCTTTTCCTCAACTCTTTATTCAAGGTCCCACAAAATAGTTTCTTCTTCGTAAAGGCTTCTTTCGCCATTCCTATCCTTGCTTTTATTTCACGTTCATGCTTCATACCATCACTAAAAATACTATGCAGGTATCGAACACTAGTCATTTGTTACATTTTCTCCCCTCCAACTTTTATATTTGACACCGACTGCTTGCTTCTAATCACCATTGCTTTTGTCTTTCTAACATTCGTTTTCATTCTGTATTCTTCACAGCCCTTTCTCACGTTTTCTAACTTCTTATTGATTTTCTTTTCAGATTCCGTAAACCGTATACATCTTATCATTCCACCTCCTAACGAAATGTCGTTTCCATTTTGTAGGCTCTTTTTACTATCTGTTCTAGATACATATTAAAATAATGTTGGTGACAGACAACATCCTTATCGAACCTTCTTCCAATTGCATTTTTCTCTGTCAGTTCCACCCGTATCGCAACACTTACTTGTTTGTTTATATATAAGTTTCTTATGAGTCTTCGATTTTTTCATTCAAATCCAATGTTCTTTAGAACTTCCAGGAACAATTTCCAATTCACGCGGTTAACTCGCAAAGCACGGATGACTTTAAATACTGTATGTGTTACTTTACTATTATACTACCGTTAAATTCTTTTAGTTTCTGAATCATTTGAAATGCTACCACATTATATATATATATATATATATATATATATATATATATATATATATATATATATATATATATATACCGAAGAGGATATACCCTTTGTGGCTGCGGTGCCCAATCCACGAATTCTGGCCTGACTTTGGTGGTACGAATCACATTGATCATGCAGATTTTTTGTAAAAAATAGTTTATTTCTAGAAAAGGAATTTATTCGATCAGAAAATATTTCGTGAAACTATAACTGCATGTTACTTCTTAGTGTATAGTTGTAAAATGAAATAAAAACTTGAATGACATCAAACACATGACGCATTCCGGGCAGTAAGGGCGAAGTCAACATCGGTTCATAATATTAATAGTAGTAATAATAACTAATTGACAGAGGAACGTTTTGTTGAGTCTGCCCTTCTGAGGAAAGTTGAAAATGCACTTTTCTCAAAACAAGCCTTGATTGAGTTAATCCTTACTACGTGGAAAGCCTCACACATATCTAGGATTTAAAATAAGTCCCATTTAAAATGTAACATAGAAACTTTTCCAATTTACGCTTATCTTTCGTCTCTCTCTCTCTCTCTCTCTCTCTCTCTCTCTCTCTCTCTATATATATATATATATATATATATATATATATCACTGACCCACTCACCAATACATCTCCGAAATCGTTGATGAGTAGAAATTTCAAATTTTGTGCAAATATTTTCTTTACATTATAGGTTATAAATAACACAATATTTTATGAAACTTTATCCCTTTCATCCCTAAGGAGAGAATGAAAGTTTAATAATTTTTGTTTACTATTCACCAGACTTCCGAAATTAAATGTTTGGACTTTGAAACTTGAATTTTTGCGAAAGTGTTCCTCTTGAACCGTAGACTGTGCATGGCAGAAATTTCCGAAATGTGATCCTAAGGGAGAAGGTAATGGGTTACCTCGTCTTTCATTAGATTTTCGAAAAAGTTGGACGTATAGATTTCAAATTTTAAAAAAGTATTCTTCTTGAACATTTGATTCTACATAAAACTTTTTTGCAAGAAATGATCGAAACTTTTGGGCGTAGAAAATTGGAGTTTTACACAGATATTGTGCTTAAATCCAATGTTCTATATAAGAACAGATTTTGCAAAATGCGACATCAGATAGTGAGAAAGAGGCTTGAATTAACTCTCGCTATTAATCAAACCCTGAACTTATTGGGCCTAGAAAGACAAAATTTTGTAAGAAAAATTCCAAAAAAACCTTACGATAAACTTAAGATTGATATTTGCAAAATGCGATCCTTAAGGAGAAAAAGAGCATTGTACTTGTTTTACACGCTTCATCGCATTCCGAAATCGTGAACGTAAGAACTTGAAATATACAAATATTCTCCACAAGACGGAGTTTTGCGAAGAGTTACTTCTAAGCGTGAAATGGAGGTTGAACGTTTCTTTCATCAAATCTCTGAAACTGAGGATCGTAGGAAATTTCAAATTCCAATTATACATACGTTCTTTTTAGACGTTAGACTACATAAAAGGCATCCTGTCTAAAATAGTTCTTTTCTCCCATATAATTTCTAACACCCTCTCATGCGTTTCCCGCTCGACCCAGCTAATTCGTTACATTCTTCTTCACACTCACATTTCGAAAGATTCCAGTCATTTTTCGTCATTTTTGCGTAATGTCCATGCTTATGACCAATACAGTACAAAACTCCACACAGTACAGTACAAACTGTGATCCTTAAAAATCCGTATTATGCTACAGATTTTCTGGACTGTGTCGTGGCTTTATATAATCAGACAATGTTTATCAAAGTATATAATCACTAGCTGAACCTGCGCTCTCTACACAGCGCATCATTCGCATATGAGCATAAATATCCTTCTCATTCCTCACAACATATGTACGTGTCCCTTTACAGACACAAATGAAAGACGTCTTGATTTTAAAAAAATCGGCAAGGGGTATCATAAAGGGGAGATTTTTCGATTATTTTTCTCAATATCTCGCACCGTTTGCAATATTTGAGCCTACTTCTGGTTGGAGTTTCTAATTCATGTATGACCAGGGTTTTCTTTCTTCTTGCATGTAGTATGTAATAAGCAAATACATTGCATATACAATTAATTATAATAACAGTTATATATGGTGTTCATTGGGCAGAACACTAAATATATATATATATATATATATATATATATATATATATATATATATCTTAAGACTCGAGAAATGGTTATCTTTCTTTTTCACTATTATTTGCCCATGGAACAAACGCCTGAGACATATACAACCCCAATATACAACGTTGTGGTGTTGGAATGTATAACGTATAGGATATGATGCTTTACTTTTTTTAATTTCAACGCTCCCAGCGTATCTTAAAAAATGTAATAAAGAAATAATTGCCATGGTTTTTTTTAATATTCAATTAGAACTGGACAATCTACGCAAAATTTCCAATCGATCAGTGAAAACGTCATCTTTCTAGAGCCTATAGTTTTCGAGATCTCATTGTCGGAAGGATTAACCACAAACATATAAACATAGTTTAAAAGAACTCGGAAGATGGAAGCACAACCCACATGCATTGATTTTAGAGAAGGCTTATTAAAATACAAATGCTTTGAACAATAATTTTATATCATAAACTTTGTGAAAAATATATAGTTAACTAATTTAGACTATTTAAAGTACAAATACTTAAAATGTTTGTCTCTGTTAAACGTGAAATCACACATAACCGTAAATGAAAGATTTGAAAGCTAAAGTTACAGGTTGGAGCTCAGGCGCTTTTAATTGCTATTGTAGCATTTTATTAGATATATGATTTTCTGTACCCTGCACGTGTCGACACACATGATTTTCGTTTACTTGTAGTTATACAGATCGCTCCTGGATTACCCGTAACACTTAATATATAGAAATTTTTTTTCTTTTAATTGCCCAACAACCTTCTAAACCAATAGTAATGTTGGACAATTTAATACGTAAAACTAAATTAAAAAATAATATTTAAGGGTAAGCATTTACTTTGCGTTAGATTTTATTTCTTACATTGTAAGTTTCACCTTTAAGCGTATTCGTTCTTAAGCTAATAAATAATGCAATTACTGAGTCAAGATAAGACCATTAGGAAGACCTAGGCGTAGATGAAGGGACGATATTAATATGGACCTTGCAGAAACAGAAATACAAAGTAGAAACTGGATGCAATTGGCTAAGGACAGAAGTCAATAGAGCATGTTTGTGAATGCAGCATAGAATCTCCGGGTTCCGTGCGCCATAGAGTTAGATATTTCCAACACTAAACAATCCTTTTCATCCAGAAAGACCATCGATTGATTCACATCTATTGGGATCCACACTGTTCCGTCACCCTTCCAAGAAAATTACATTAATGTAAATAATACACCCCTTGCGAGAAGCGTAGATTAATGAAACGTACAAAGATATATCTGACAAAAAGGCATACGTCAATTCCCCCCTTTTTTTTTGAAATACTTAAATGTTTCATTTCGAGTTACATCAAACGAATTTCGAAAATGTGATTTTTCTATAAAAAATAATCAGTATTTAACTTTGGAGACACAAGTATTCTACATTCCAGTCATGCTGCATGCTGATTCGAAAATTCGAATTCGATTCTTTTCACGATAACTATACTTTCTCCTCTCGTATAGTTTGTCGGAAGCGAAAATGACTCAAACGGTTTTGTTCATATTTCTGAAATGAATACTTCTTTATAAATTCTACAATATATCACGCTATTACTGTTTTTTCTGAGAAACCAGAGGGGATAGTTTACAGTTGGGATGAGTTTTCTTTTTTTTTTTTTTATTCAAGGGGCAATGCTAGCGTACTTCTGCGATGCTGAAAGAAATATGAACACGAATTTCGACGAATTTACACGTATCATGACCTGTGCATGCATAAAAAACGTTTTTTAGGATTCGTCCGTCTGTTCATTCCAATGTACACTCATGTCCAAAATTATTGTCGCATTCTATAAATATGTTGTTTAGGAATATAATTTGATAATGAATTCGCCCGGTATTTCTTATAATGTTAGTAAGTGCATAATCGGCAAAGACATGTATGTGGCAAATTTCATGTCAAAAGAGCAGTAAATAAGAACAATAAAACGAAAATAAAACTTTCTTGTCCATTTAGCAACATTTTGTTTCACTCATTCTAATTTTCGTACTTATAATTCTTTTCCTATGAAATTTACCACAAATATACATTTCCCGATTATACACATAGTATCAGTATTAAAAGTACCCTGCAAAATCATTATCAAATTATATTGTTACAAGAAGACAGTTATAGATATGCGACAATCATTTTGGACATGAGTGTATATAGCCTTAGAGGCCAGAGCGTTTAGTGGATCGAGACCAAATTTTAAATAATGACTTTAATGAGATTCTGCAGGTGATGTGGGAGGAGGGTGTTTTCTTCTTTATGGAACGTCCTATAATTATGTCCGTTAGACTAAGGAAGACGACGATTAAGCTAAGTGAATGATAATGGAAGAATTGGTGGAATGAGACTGTGGGAGGAAACGGGAGTGTTCCGAGAAACCCCACGGACATGATATTGCCCACCACATGGAGGAGGATCGAACCAAAGACCTCAGGCACCAGAGGTAAGTACTCCAGCACTGGGCTATCAGTATAGTTTAATGAAGAATAATGAAAATACGCTATTTTCTTCAAAACGGTTCTATTACGTAGGATTTAACGGAAATATATATATATATATATATATATATATATATATATATATATATATATATATATATATATATATATATATATATATATATATATATATATATATAAAGATGAGACATATGCCAAAGGTAAACACTTATTGACTCAAACAAAATAATACGGCTGAGCTGAGATGTACACAAGGGAAGTGGGTGCTGGGGATCCGGACGTCCCCGAAATCAATAATTTTCTGTAAATTTAGTCTAATTTTCAGAGCTGATTTTACAAATTTTAATATAATCTATTTATCGTCATATGGGATTTAAATTCCCTTTCCTGAAATAAATCTCTGCTTATTCCTGCGGAGGGTGTACACTTTCAAGCGTAATTTTCGAGGAAACCACTCCACCCATTGAGAAGAACCTGATTCTAAAGTATACACTAAATCTTTTTTTTTATTATTATTATTCTTACAGCAACAAAGACGATAATATGCTGTGTGGTGAATGAGATATAGTGTAAAACAGTGATTAACTCTTCAATTTTAAATGTTGTTTAACATAATATTAACCCTACAATGCATGATTTTTTCTATTTTCTGTGAAAAAGTAGTTTTGGAAATGGAAACAAAAATGAATAACGGAAGTACCGGTACGCTCAATAGAGCCATCTATGCAGAAACTGTGGAATTACAACTAGCTTCGAACGTTCTCAATGTCGTTCAACATGCATTAGCAACTACATACCGTTATGTGGGAAAGCACAAATCATTAACCACTATGGCCCATATCTGTCCCATTATGCATTGTAGGGTTAATGAACAAGAATTCTGAGAATGATACGAAAGAATGGATCGAAAGATTGCTATCTTGGCCAAAAACTTTAGAATGATCAAAAAATTCATCAAAAGATTGATATGGCCCGTAATTAGTGTTTAGATCAGGGGCCACAAAATTCCTGAACGCTTTTAAATCGATTTTTTTTTTTTTTTTTTTTTTTACGGAATAAGCACATCATACTAAGTTAAGTGATAGTTTGGGTTTGGCTACACTATATGTAGTTCTCCAGATATAAGTCGTGCAATAAAATTTTTGATTGAAATGTATTGGATCTTTTGATGCATTTTTCCATCAGGGGCCACAAAATTTTTGAATGGTCCCTAAATCGAGTTTTCCTATTTTTTTAAAAAGAAAGAAGCATATCATACTGAGTTAAATGATAGTTTGGGTTTAGCTACACTATATCCAGTTCTCCACATATACAAGATTTTTTCTGAAATATTCTCGTTCTTTTGATCCAAAAAGATATTGCATATAGTAAACTGATAGACCACCTCGAGCTCAAGAAAATTACATACCTGAGGGCAAATTTTAATGCGTCGATTTCGAGGAAATCAGATCAGGTTTCTTTTATGTCCTTAAAATGTATGTCGTTAGTTTCCAGGAGATTACGGGATTAGGAATTAGATTCTGGATTTTGGTATCTATGGCAATCTTAGCCCCTCACACATATTAAGAGGGATGATGTCCCTCTGCGATCACACTACTCGGGGAATTGGAGAAGAAAGGAATGCTGAAAGAAGGCGGCCTGGAATCATTATGTTAGATACCATCCCCGCATTTGCCTGGTGTGAATGAGGAAAACCCAGGAAAAAACTCACTTAGGAAAGCTGGCCTGAAAAAGCCGTTACACTTTTTGACCGAGTGTCCCCACCGACAATCGAATCTGGGCACCAAAGGGAAGAGTGTTAGCGAACATTACGCGGGGTAACTTGTTCGTTTTTAGTTTGATGCGGTAGGTGGTTCTTATTCTGCTAAACGGATGTATCTATTGTTTCTTTTGTTCTAATACTCACACAAATACTCCTACCACTGACACAAACACTACGCTTTCAAATATTTCATTAATAATTTTATAACATACACATTTCATTTCCTCAAAAAAAAATATTACTTTCCTGATGAGGATGTATTCCGATCATAAAAAAATCCTGAAAAATGGTCCTAACGTTAATAATTTTCTAAATGTTGTAGGCAGATGTTTTATTACCAATCCCAGAACTCATTTCGTTCTGAATCTCCGACCCCCCCCCCCCAAGGCGGGCGATATGGGAGTTGTATTGATATGGTGAGTCTTTTTCGGACGAAGTTATCCCGAGAACATTTCTTATAATGATGTTTATATTTCATAAATAATTATTTGAGTAATAACTGCAATGTTACATAATTCATTTTCAGATATAGGAACGAGAAAATCTTGTATGGCTTCCGGTACGTTTTGGAATCTTGTATGGCCGGCGTTCCGGCTACTTTCTATATAAAGTGTTTAAAAAAACGAAACCTAATTGTAAAAATAGCAATTTTAGTACTTTGAAGATACTAGGAATCAATGTGATCCCACTGATATATATAATGCCACTCAAACTACGTTTGGAAGTTTTTAATGGCTGTTGAGCCTCCATTATATTTTTGAGTACGAATTAACTTCGAAATTACACTTTCATGGGGTGAATAATACGAAGAAACTATAGTGCATGGGATCCTAGGTTAATTTTAGATAGTGATGCATATAAGTTGAATAATAATTCATTAATACCTATTTTAAACTCCTCAGGTTTATTGCATATCGAGGATCGAGAGATATAACATTACAACGATAATAGTAATGCGTGGCTGTAATTTTGTATAATTATTTCTTTAAAGAACTTGGTGTTTGGTGTTGTTAATTTATGTGTTTAAAAATGTAAAGTGCTTTACGTAAATTACAAAACAGTTGAATCATTTTCTATTTTCAGTCAAATTATCCTCAAATGCTCTGAAGGTTTGACCGTAATCATTATTATTATTTTAATAATTTTCTGTCTCCTTATTTTGGCCAATACTGATAAACATGTTTGAAATTCGCAAACAAAATCTTAATGTTTTAGGAATTTGTTCAATATATGGTTCAGTAAATTGTGCTAAAATAAATGAAAATTAATTTTTTTTAAACAATGCGTTTGCAATTTAAAAATAATTTTACAGTTTTTTTTTTACTTCAGCAGGTCTTGATAGTTTTTTCGTCTTTCAGGAAGAATTTGGGAACCATCGGTGTATTGGCTCTACTAAGGAAAAGAAAAAACAAAAAAAGAAAAAAATGGGATAGTGCCGGAGCCTGAACACCCATTGAAAAACTTCAAAGTCGACGCCTATGTTAATTATTCATTATGTGAAATAAGAAAAATAAATGCATGTGTCAAATTCCGTGGCAATAATAATAATAATAATAATAATAATAATAATAAAAATAAAAATAATAATAATAATAATAATATTAATAATAATGAGTACTCATAATCTTTTCAATACTTTTGAAGTAGGAATACGAACTCTTTTTGCCCAAGACACGCACGAATCTACAATCTTGCACAAGGGGAGGTTCAAGTCAGGCAAACCCTTCCCTTACGTACGTTCCTGCATGGCAATAAAGAAATATCTCAAAAGATTAAAACTGCCTTGCTTTTTATATTTTAGAGTAGAATCACTGTTTATTTGTTTTCTGTATCTAAAAAAAATCAACATTGTATAGTACTATGTCAAAAGAAGTACCGAAAATCCACTGAGTTGTAAACACAGATTTTAACGAATATCTGTGTAAGAATATTGTTAGGCTGCATCGAAAGCTGTACTCCATATACACTAAGAGAACAGGAAATATGTAAGAAGTGTCCGACCAATAAGGAAAACGTTAGACTAAGACGAATGCACACGCCATGCAATACAACCACAGTATTCTAAGTTATGAACACGTCAATTTTAAACAGGGGTACGTTACCGGGTGTTGAACGTTGATAGTTGTCAGCCAGCATCGAACTCGGACCCACCAGCCGAGATGCCCCACAGATCATCCTCTTCATGCAAAGATCTCTGCAGAAGGCGTGTGCTGGAGCCTGACCTCGAAGTCTTTCCAGCCATTCCAGAGCTGCTTCTGTGGACAGTCGCTGTCGACAATCAGTGAGAGATCACTGGAAAATATCCTTTTTATATGCTTTAGAAACCGGATTTCGCTCTCCTGCGCGGGCTCCTGGTTGCCATGGAAACCATAAACTTCTCTCGACGCTCTGATTGGTTGAAGGCAGCAGGTCTTCCAGTAAGCATGCGGCAGAACGTCCCATATTCCTTTTCACCTGTTTCCAATTCTCCGCCCTCTATTACCTGGGCAGGCCACGTGCTGCAGCAGATCATTGTTTGTGCGTCTATGAGGATATGTGTACACATGTGTGCGACTGTGTGTGTGTGAGAGAGAGAGAGAAGGAGAGAGGGAAATTAAAAGAAAGAGGTACATAGAGAGAATACGTGTATATATCTGTGCTACTGAGCATAGATGCAAGGAATCATGGGAACATTGCTGCTGTGGTGATAGAAGCAATATGCAGAAATTACAGTTGGTATCGAAGAAACTTATATAAACACCACTTCGAAGTGTATTACTGAAATATGGCGTATCCAGGTCTCTTGATTAGCGTTTGTTCAACGTTATGCCGAGTGTAATGTCAACTTGATACCAGTTTTAGTAGATTTTCTGATAGAAATTATCCACCAATGACATAGAAAAAACTCCTTTTTAGGTTACTTTTTCCTAGTTGAAATTGTGTTTTTCCTGCACTTCCGACTATAGTTTACGGCTTTAACCATAAAATATTTCAACCTCAAAAAACACTTTTAACCTTAAAAAAATATTTTAACCTAAAAATATTCTCTCAGCCGATATTACTATGTATGGGAAATGAACAGCCAGTGTTACCCATGAAAATGTTAATGGATTAATTCCATTACCGAAAATCCGTGTATAGTAACGGACGGACGTACTAACTTACAATATTATAAGATCTACTTACGTGATCCTATTATGAAGTGTTGAAGATTATTTGTTTTACTTTAACGTCCGATAATTATGCTCCAAGGCTAAGGGAAACCGTGATTATGATAATGAACGAAATGGTAGAATAAAGAAAGTGGGAAGATACGGAAGAACTTAGAGAGAATTCCACGCACGGGATGTTTGCCCACCACAAAGCCCAACTGGCGCAAGCTGGGATCGAACATGGGATCTCACGCGCCAGACGATAAATGTATACATAGGAGAAGTAAAAGATAATATTTAAAATAGAGACAACGTTGACTGCTAAGTTAAATTATAAATTAACAAACATTAAATTTGATGAATTGTGAAGTCAGCAACAATCGATAAGGAGCATTAGATCTTCGAAACTACAGAAGCGAAAGATGAAGAATAAATACAAAGATCAACAAAAAAGAAATTACAGGACTTCATGTAAAGTAAATATTCTTAATTTTTCAGTTTAACGTCCCACGAATATGCCCTTTAGGCTAAGGGAGAAAGATGATTAGGGCAAATGAATGATGATGGAAGAATTGGTGGAATGAGAATGCGGGACAAAACGGGAGAACCCTGAAAAAACTCACGGACACAATGTAGCCCACCACAGACCTACTTGGCCGGGGTCGACCCATGGAACATGTAAAATAAAAAAAAAATATAGATCAAGTAATATTAATATAAAAAGAAACAGTTTAAATAAATTTATATATAATGAATTCAAAAAAATCATACATGTTAACTGTTCATAAATTTGTATGTGAAATATTAAAAAAACAAAACAAAGATCAATTAAGTAATATTAGAAATGTTTGTGAAATAAGTTGTAAAATAGAAAATATTAAATAATATTAAATTCAAATACCTGATATAGTTTTCGATACCTGGATGTATTATTAGTAATGGTATAAAATGTGAACATGAAATAAAAGCAAGGATAGGAATGGCGAAAGAAGCCTTTAGGAGGGATAAATTACTATCTTGTAGGACCTTGAATAAAGAGCTGAGAAAAAGACTCATAAAATGCTTCGTGTGGAGTATTGTACTGTATGGATCAGAAACATGGACATTACGCAAAAATGATGAGAAGCGACTGGAAGCTTTCTAAATATGAGCGTGGGGAAGAATGGAGAGAATTAACTGGGTCGAGTGGAAAAAGAATGAGAGGGTGTTAGAAATGGTGAGGGAAAAGGAACAACTTTAGATATTATTAAGAAGAGGAAGAGAAATTGTTTTGGACATTGACTAAGAGGGGAATGTAACATGATGGACGTGCTAGAGGGTATGGTGGCAGGAAAGAGAGGGAAAGGTCGAAGGAGACTACAATTAATGGACGATATCAAAGCAGAGAAATCGTGCATGAAGACAAAGAGGTTAGCGGAAGACCGTGGAGCATGGAAGTTTCTCAGTTAGCAAATGGCCTGCCACGCAGAATACTTTGATGATGATAATGAAATTCAAATTTAAGGAATTACAAAATCAAGTTAATACTTCAATAAATAATATTTTTAAAGAAGGAAAATGAAGATAACTTTGAAAAAGTTTTAAAAAATCACAACTTTAGGCTTCCTCTCAGTTTTAATTTTTTTTTTTTTTTTTTTTTTTTTACTTTCTTTTCTAAACGCTTGGGTTGTGTTTGCATAGCCATGTTTATTATCTGCATTCTTAATACGCTTATTAAGTTCCGTTGGAAAGAAAGAAATGTATTTAATTATTTCCATTAACCCTTTTGTTATTATTATTTCTTTAGAGACATTTTCGAGCGATTTCAATTTTTGACCACAACATTGATGTCTTAACCACAAGTGTATTTTTTAAAAAAAAAAAATGTTCGTTTTCTGGTTTCGTGTCTTTCTGTTGAACTGCTATAGAATTAAAGATCAGTTTGTAATTAACTCTTTAAGTCGATCAATCCTCTTATGGCAGAATTTCCCCTTGTCTAACTTTCACCATTACCTACAGCTCCCTCTTCATCATCTCTCACAATCGGTTTTTCTTCTTCTTCTAGTAATTCCTAGATAATGTTTTATTTCCTTATTTAATAATTACTATTCATTGAATTTCTGAATATAAAAAATAAAAAATATTTCTATATTATCTCGTTGAGATCAGCTAAGTGGAGTTGTTTTCTTTTTAGGTATTTGTGCATCATTCAAGTTATCAAAGTTATTGTAAAATAAAATACTAAACTTTCTTACTAACTGCAAATGGATTAAATATGATGCACCAGCGTTGTATGCAGAATTTCCTCAAGAGGGGGGGGGTTTATCCATTCAATTATCATTTCAGGATCATATGGAAAATGTTTATTTCCTCATAATACATATATTTATTGCTCAAGGAGAATTAAAGCGAACCTCCCCTTAACTACGCCATTGTGGTGAATAGATATCAACTCAACTAGAACAGTTCATGAAGCATTGAAAAATTACAAAGCAACAACGCGGAAAATGCACAATTTAAAACTCTACCTACATAAATCTATATTGATACAGGATGGTTGTCGGTTTCCCAAATGATCATTAAAAAATCAATAAATAGTTAAATAGTATTAAAACCATGTTAAGACAGCGATGGCTCAATCGTAAAGCTCTCTGTGATAGTCCAGTAATTAGTGCGTGTGCATTTGGTGTATCTGGTACCGGGTTTGATTCCCGGTGGGAGAGCGTTTGGAATTTTACCTGTCCTCAGGTTTTCTGTGTTCGTGCGGCTGTCGTGCCTGATAATCCTGAAAATCTGAAAAAGCGTAAAATAGCAGTCAGAAAGTATTTTATTAAAGTGATGAGAGCGCTCACCTCTGGTGCTTAAGGTCCCTGGTTGGATCCGAGCTCGCGACTAGTGGGCTTTGCGGTAGACAACTACAGTATATGTTGGTTTTCTTGGGGTTCTCCAGA
The DNA here is from genome assembly GCF_964235325.1 of Thermobia domestica. Taxonomy (NCBI): domain Eukaryota; kingdom Metazoa; phylum Arthropoda; class Insecta; order Zygentoma; family Lepismatidae; genus Thermobia; species Thermobia domestica. The sequence continues at coordinate 6,945,623 of NC_137468.1, forward strand.
TTCCTCTCACTTTTTTTTACTATCATCAGCACCGTCTCACTAATCTTCGGTGCATAGTCGTGAGATGCTAAACTCTACCTTAAAAGAACCATCAGTCTTATCAGCATCTGCTAACTATGACTGTAATGGAATAATTCATTCTAGTGTATAGATAAAAAGTAAGTTGTATGCTAAACAACTGTTATTACTATTAGTTTAGTATCAAAAATATACATATATTTTACACGGTTACAAACATTGTATATATAACAACTGACCAAAATTTGGCCATAATCAGTGCATTTTCTAAGATTTGCTGTAGGCCATCTTTATTGCTGGGTGTTGGACACTGTTGACACTGGAGAATTAGTTAGCAATTTGGTCATCTCTACAAGCGTACACGATATTATCATCTTTGGTGTAGCCTTATCTTGCCAGATTAACCCTGGATCAGCCCACTTCCGATTTCAAGCTATAACAAGATTTTCACGTTGATTAATCCCTTGTCATGACCAGATGGAAAAAGTTTCAGATATCTTTTTCAGACAGAGGGAAGGGGGGGGGGGGCATTCAGATACCCACAATTGTAACCTGACTTTTCCTTCGGTGATTATAAGTTTCTTTGATGTTCCTTTTAGGATACCCTTCCTGGACTTCAGTTTTTGCGCGTATGATTCATTGTTAATCACTATCTAGCTATTTTTACGAGTATAAATAAAAATTAAAGTGACTATATTTGTGACTTAATGACTTTTAAACCAAACGACCGGTCTCGACAGAATTTTCAACATGGATGACAATTGGGCATGGGATGGTTTTCATCGTTTCACTTTGACGGTGCAACTTAGAGGAGGGGGAGAGATTTAAAAGTGATTGAAAGTGACCGATATTAGTGTCGAATCCATAGTTTTCGAGGTCGCTAAGATGAACAGATACTCCCGATGCCGTTTAAATCCAAATTCAACCCTGCAACTTGGGAGAGGGGAATATATATATATATATATATATATATATATATATATATATATATATATATATATATATATATATATATATATATATATATATATATACTAGGTAAAAGTTCGAAAATGACTGACTAACGGAACATATTAATTTTTCGTATTTTAACCCGGCGAAGCGAGTAACTGTCGCTAGTTGTCTATAAATAATTATTAATGAATGCTAGTGAAACTTGCAGGTGAAACAGGGACAGAACAACTTTGTGAGAAGTATTTGAACCGCTGCCTCCGTGAGACACACATTTCAGTGAAAATGTAATGACAGAAAACCGTAATGTCACTTATTCTCACCCCGATGTTGACGGGGAGTGAACGTAACCTTAAACGGCATCGAGAATGTTCCTATTCATCTGGATGATCCCGAAAACTATGAATTGGACACTAATATTGACCGTTTCCAATTGGTTTTTAAGTTACCCCTGATAACATCTCCTCTCAACATCCATGCCACTGAAAAATGAATTTGGACATAAACGGCATAAAAATCGTCACTATTCATCTCAGCCACCCAGAAAACTATGAACTGAACAGTAATATCGGTAGCTTTCGATTATTTTTACATGTCATCCCTTCCCATTCAACTCATGCCGAAAATTACTAATGTAATATCATAAGATCCTGTATCATTTTTTGACTAAGGTTGATAATCATAAGAAGTATAATTTTAATGGTTCAGTAGTTATTGGATGGTGAAAAAACACACAAACTTCCATTCGCTTTTTTTTATAATTAGGCCAAAACTTCGAAATTGGTATACGAATCAATAGCAGAAAATAACCTGACACGTATGCAACCAACAATGAAACAGAGTCAAAGGTGTTGCATATCTTACCCATGTGAAAACAACAGTAATAATTCAAGGACACTGAACAGATGTTGGTTATTATTGGTGGCTTGTTTGTATTTTTTTTTTCTATCCCAGCAACCTAGCTAATCTCTATATTGAGTCCCGTCGCTTTTCTACTACTCGCAATAGGAAAGAAGAACAGTAGATCCAAAAGAAATCTTCCCTTAAATCTCTCTAAGTTTTACGTCACACGATTATGCTGGCTAGACTGAAGGAGACAATGATGAGAAATAAATGAAATGCTGGAATGAAGAAAATGGGAGGAAACGAGAGATCAGGAGAAAACCCACGCACACGGTGTTTTTCCTCAACAAAGCTACCTTAGGGCAAGCTGGGATCGAACTAAGGACCCCATGCACCAGAGGTGAACTCTCCGCCATTAAGCCACCGCGAACCCAGTAGATCCGAAAGAAACTATGAGAAATAAATGCTAAAAGAAACATACATAACGCCCATGCTCTGAACGGGATTTGAACTTGCGATACATTGCGATTGAGACTATGTCAGTTCGTTCGAGATGTAGTTGAATCTAGCAAAATAGTTTGAAAGCAATCAGGTAAATCGAGAATAATTGAGTCGAAAATTGATTTCCAATTTTTAAACCATTTTTAACTAGTTTGTTCATTTCCGAATTTTTTTCTAAACTTCAATATCCCACTACTATGCTCCAAGGCTAAAGGAGATGACGCTGATATTAGTGAACGAAATAATGGAATGATCGGCGTGAGAGAAAACAGGAGAACTGATGCATAGGTGTTTGGATGTTTGTCCACCACAAAGTCTATTTGGTGCAAGCTGGGATGGAACCAGGGACAATGGGAACCAGAGGTGAGCACTTTACCACTAATCCACCGCGGCATCGAAATACAGAGCGATAAAGATTTGATGATTAGACGAAATGATATGAAGGTGTTTTTTCCTTACAAAAAGTAACTAACTCTATGGCCTATGGAACCCGGAGGTTCAATGCCGTATCAGTAGCTGTAATCCCAGTTACAACGATACTCAGTCAAAGTTCTAATGTAGATACTCAGGCGCTGATTCCATTGTATAATATTTTGACTTTATATTGATGACATTTCCTGTCTGATAGTCTGATGCGTTTTATGCTGTTAACGGAGATCATTTGTGAGATATTCCGCGACAAAGATGATCAATTAATATAAACATTTGATGAAGTGAATTGATGAATCAATGAATAAAGACATGAAATAATATAGCTACGATAATTATATATATATATATATATATATATATATATATATATATATATATATATATATATATATATATATATATATATATATATATATATATATATATTGAGTACGTATGTTGATGATTTTCCTTAAACACTTAATAACCAATGAGGAATGTAAACATGAGTTGTGCGTCATGCATTTCTTAAGAGTATCTTTAGCGCCTTACCTGTTATTTATTCATATGTCGCATCAGAAACTGTTTTTGTCATTAACCTAATTAAGGTTAAATAAAGAGACACCCGTTCGTATCATAAGTAGGTTTAACTATTATATTTCAATTTTTTAATATAACTGCAATTATAAGCATTCCTGATGTGTTACAATGCCTTGTGTTTTCTCTTTCTGGTGTAGTTTTTCTACGTGGCGCAACATATCTCCAGTCTACAGTCCAATGCATGGTGCTGGTGAAGCCAAGCATTTTGCTCTTTAGTCATTTTCATTAACACTATTTCGTTTAATTTATCTGTACTTGTAAGACCGGTTAACACAGGCCTAGTTTTACCGTTTTTTCACTTGAAATTCAGTTTCATGAGATTGAAGGATTTGACCTAAATAAAAACAGACAAGATATAATTTTTGGGTTATTGTGATGATGTGGCACATCAACAGCCAACAAGTAAAAGAAATCCAGAAAGAGTATGTTACAAAAGAAGTTACATATAGCGGAAAATAAGGCGTGCTATTATTATTATTATTATTACTGACGATTTTAGAATAAAATTCTGCATCTGAAATCGAAGAGCGGTCAGATGAAAAGCACATATGGCCAAGGAAAGAAGAAGTACGTAAACTATGCAGAGTTTACAAAAGGAGGAACTAAAATAACAAGGATGGGAACCAGTAGTGTCACTTCCGATTTTTCTTGGGGTCAGGAGACAAGTCCATAGATGTTAGTAGATATTTCATTGGTAAATTATTATTATTATTATTATTATTATTATTATTATTATTATTGATTAAAAATACAAATGTCAAACTCTCAAACTCAGGGAAGGGCAATTACCCCCTCCTGGAGCCCCAAATGACGCCCCTGGATGGGAACCACTTCACCACAATGTCCAAACAGAAGCCTAGCACTGAAAATCAAAAATTTCTCCGCGATTTTATTGTAAAAGTCGATAACGATAAGCAACCAAATTATTTACTGAAGCGTCACCAATTTGTATGAGTCTACCGTTTCTACGAATATATATGGTAACAATTGTAGAATATAAGTAACGCAGATGAAGAGGGAAAGGCTAAGGGAATACTTTACGGAAATGAACAAATGTAGATTCAACTTCACCACGCATTGAGTTTTCTCTATCTAAGTTTATTATTCTAATTATGTACTTACTAGTGTAGGACATAAAACTCGAATGAAAACTCCAAAATCAAATACATGCAGTTCCGAATAATACTACACATACCTGGAAACAAACAGAAAAAGAAACATAATAGATTTTATATAATTCAAAACTCTACAAGTATAAAACTATTTTTACACACTAGACAATGGTTTCTTTTATTAAAGAAGTATTAACCATAATAATTATTATAATTTACTCTATAATACAAGCATATTTGATTTCATAATTATGAAATCAAATATAGAATAAGTTAATTACAGTTGAGCAGTGCTTTGGCATGGAGAATCTGCGCCCAGGGCGAGAGTATACAACGGTGGTCCCGTACATATGAGTGAGGTCGACGGACAAGCCGCGAAACGCCACCATGTTTGGCGCGAAGCTTAAGAAAATTTTCAAAAGTAAATACTGCTTTTCCTTGATTTTGATAACTTATTACTTTTTTCCTTCTATTTTATATATGTGTATTTTCCTAACATGAGTAATGTTACAGAACCACTTCCCACAGCAGGAGGAGGATGTAAGTACCTGCTAGTAATTTTTCCTTTCTCTTTCTTTTCTTTTTTCGCCCCTTACTTCGGCCCGCGGGGCCCTTGCCCCACTCGCTCCCCCACGGCATGGCACTGTAGTTGATATAAACGTAGCTGATGCATCTATAGTAAGGTGCCAGTTTCATATAGTAAGTTAGACCTACTAGAGTATAGAGGTGAAATTTCCCTGTGGTGTCGTTACTGACTATTAATAAATCAAATACAGTAGTCGTGAGGACAGGCATAGCTTGCACTTTCCCTCGTTACTGACTATTAATAAATTAAATACAGTAGTCGTGAGGATAGGCATAGCTTGCACTTCCCCTCATTACTGACTATTAATAAATCAAATACAGTAGTCGTGAGGGTAGGCACAGCTTGCACTTTCCCTCGTTACTGACTATTAATAAATCAAATATAGTAGTCGTGAGGGTAGGCACAGCTTGCACTTTCCCTTGTTACTGACTATTAATAAATCAAATACAGTAGTCGTGAGGGAGGCATAGCTTGCACTTTCCCTCGTTACTGATTATTAATAAATCAAATACAGTAGTCGTGAGGGCAGGCATAGCTTGCACTTTCCCTCGTTACTGACTATTAATAAATCAAATACAGTAGTCGTGAGGGTAGCCATAGCTTGTACTTTCCCTCATTACTGACTATTAATAAATCAAATACAGTAACAAAAAAGACTGACATGAAACGTAAGTTTGATGATTAGTGTAAGCGCACTACAGCCCAGGAGATCCAGGTTCCATTCTCAGTGAGAGTGCATGTGGTTTGGATCCCACATTAATGTGTAGGTCCAGTTCTTATTTAGCCTTGCTATTGAAAGGGACGATAACTTTAAATCAACAACATCAAAACATAATTCACTTTTTGAGTTAAATGAAGAAAAGACTGATTAATGTGGTTATGAACGCTATTTATATTATTTAAATATGACTTATAGGTTCAGTTCTACACGTATGTCGTAAGTCAATATTTGATCAGTGGATAGATTGATCTTCAGCATCTGTTCCAACATCGAGGCTGTGTGTGAAGTGGATTTACAGGTTAACGTTGAATCCAAACTGATGACCATCAAGACCAAAACATGATGTCAATCTTTGTCATACAAGTTTGTATGTTGCATCAGCTCGACTATTTCTACAATCATATAATTATCGAAGATTCTTTATTAAAAAGTTTACTCTCATCAAAGACATCTAAGTTTAAAAGTTTAAACAAACATTTTAGGAATGATCCAAAAAATGGATCAAAAGATTGTGATCTTTGTCAAGAATTCTAGGAATTATCCAAAACAATGGATCAAAAGATTGTGATCTTTGTCAAGAATTCTAGGAATGAAATGGTGGAATGAAGAAAGTGGGAGAAAACGGGAGAACCCTGAGAAAAACCCCACACGCGGTGTTTGTCCACCCAAAGTTAACTTGGCACGAACTGGAATCGAACCAAAGACCCCATGCACAGACGTGAACCACTGAGCCAACGCGGTCCACTTCCCAAGAAGAATTTGGGAACCATTGGCCTATTGGAGCTACAACAATAACAACAAAAAGGACATTGGTGCCGAAGCCTGAGCAACCATTGAGAAACATAAAAGTCGGCGTCTATGAGTTTGTGTGTATAATTTTGTTAATTTTTTAGAGTATCAGATGAAAAGAAAAATTATAATTCGTTTGTCAGCAAATAACTTACACGGATGTCACTTGCTGTACAGAACCAATGGGGAAAAAAATAGGTATCTATCTAATGTCCTACTTCCTCAGTGGACATATTTTCTTCGTGAAAGCTTTCCAACTGAATTAAAACGCTACATAGGCAAAAAGGTTGAAAACTGAATCAACATCCGGTGCGCTATAGAAGGGTCGGTGTTTCCCGTTCAATTTCTCTCAGTATCACAAGAAAATAATATTAGCCAGACTTCCATTTTAGGCCGGAACTTCTTATAAAAGCCGTTTTCCATATCGAAAGCTTGTTGGAATGTAATTAGAAAAAAAATATATATGATGCATTAAGTCAGGCGAATGAATCACTTTATTTTCTTTTTACCGTCCACACAGACACTGTAGTCTTACGCGTATTTGCAAACTGATGTGAGGAAAGATTAAAAAGAAATAGTACGCAAAGGTAACTTCTAAAAACAAAACTGTAACAATGTTCAGAATCAGAATTAATTGCAACTCAATTATCCCTTTAATCAAACAGAGCTCCTCCCTCATGGTCAACGCGAAATTATATTGGATTAAACTGTTAAGTGCCCGGACGCAATATTTCTTTTACCAATGGATAACTTTGTAAATTATATTCAATTGGTTTTCACTTTTTTAAAGCATATTATAAAATATACCTTGACTTTTGGTGAGCAAATATGTTTGAGGAATTGTATTAAGATTTGAAGGGAGATCTTTCAACATAATAACAAACAGAATTTTTTTTAAATGTGTAAAGCAAGGAAAGAGACAAAATTCTATACAAGCACAGAAATTACATGACTGTTTGATGGTACGATACACTGTTCTTTAGTATACAGTTGAATTTCCATAATTTGATTTTTTCCACATTCCCTTGAACTCTCCATAACCCTCAATGTTAAAAAAACCTCTATAAGTCGAATGTTTAAAAATTACAACCTCGATAAGTCGAATGTTAAGGGTTTCATAACCATATTTTTAAAAAATCTCGGTAACTCGAACTTTCGTATCTGCGCACCTCGAAGTTTAACTCTATAAGTCGAATTTTTCTCGATGTGCCCTTAATAACTCGAAGCTACAGTTCTATACTTTTACATAATTGTCATTGTTCTTAATGTGTACTATAATTGTGTTTTGCTCTTCTACACATGGAAGTCCGCCCCATCCCCCTCTAAAACAATACATTTACAGTATTTTATTTTTACTAGTCATCTTATTTAATATAAGGAACTTTCACAACTTCGACTTCTAGAAGTTGAACAAATAAAACTTAAGAGTTATAGAGGTTACATAGTAACTTTTAATAAGGAACGCGGAATCTCGATATCTCGAATTTTTGTTGTGGCCATCTTGATAACTCGAACCTTGATTAATCAGAAAACTCGAAAACTCGAATTTTTGTCTATTCTCTTCAGCTTCGAGTTATAGAGGTTATATAGTTACTTTTAATGAGAAGCGCGGAATCTTGGTATCTGGAATTTTTGTTGTAGCCACCTTTATCACTCGAACCTTGATTAATCGAAATACTCGATAACTTGAATTTTTGTTGTGGCCATCTTGATAAATCCGACCTTGATTAATCGAAAAACTCGTTAACTCGAATTTTTGTCGTGGCCATCTTGATAACTCCGATCTTGATTAATCGAAAAACTCAATAACTCGAATTTTTGTCTATTGTCTTCAGCTTCGAGTTATAGAGGTTATATAGTTACTTTTAATGAGAAGCGCGGAATCTTGGTATCTGGAATTTTTGTTGTAGCCACCTTTATCACTCGAACCTTGATTAATCGAAAAACTCGATAACTCGAATTTTTGTTGTGGCCATCTTGATAACTCCGACCTTGATTAATCGAAAAACTCGATAGCTCGAATTTTTGTCGTGGCCATCTTGATAACTCCAACCTTGATTAATCGAAAGACTCGAGAACTCGAATTTTTGTCTATTCCCTTCAGCTCGAGTTATCGAAGTCCCACTGTATTAATTTCTTTATGTACATAAATGACAATGAAAGGAAAAATGTACAACTCCTGATAACGATTATGACTTTTAGCATTCTAATTCTAACTGAAAACTTTGTTTTTATAGTCAAGCTATCATGCATCTCCCAGATTTGCAGGCTAAAAAAAAATCGAGACAACCTATGAAAACTTAAGAGTATAGTCATAGTTTACTGAAACACTAGAACTAACTTAATAAAAGATTAATACTCACCAAAGGTGAGCAACAGAGAATAGATTATTCCTATTATTTGAGAGTATTAATCGACTAGTAATAAAAATGATGCTTTTCCAATACTTAAATCAGAACATAAGTCTTAAGTCAAAATATCAAATGGACCATAGAGGAACAGTTAAAGCAGCAAAATAAAACATTCTTAAATGGGTCGCATCTCTCCTGTATCACAACGGACCCAGCCAAACAACCTGCTTTGAACACAGCCATCCAAACCATCTCCGAAAGAATCCATATTGTCCACACTACCACAGGAAACCTTTACGTATCGAATACAAAAGTCAAGCCAACAAAAAAAGACAAGACCAAGAACGAACAAAATGTAGCTACAACCCCTCTTCCAAATAATAATAATAATAATAATAATAATAATAATAATAATAATAATAATAATAATAATAATAATAATAATAATAATAATAATAATAATATCTTTAATCAATTAACAACAGTTTTTCTAGTAAATCATTGAGTTTCTCACTTGGACAATATCCATGGATTAAACAACACACCTCTGCAAGAGAGAAGAAACACAAGAACTAGTACGATTCACAAACAACCGATGGACTCCTCAACAAGAGACCAAAACCACAAGTAACAGCCATAATGCACCCAGCCGAGGTTCACAATTATTGCTTCTCAGGAATCTTCGGGAGTAACTGTGCAGCATTAACATTATACAAAAAAAAATTCCAAAAACATATAAATAACACATTGGGTAAAGTAGCCAGAGGCTTGATCATTTATCCACCCCTCCCCCACCTGCGGGGTTGGTAAACTGATGTAACTTCAATATCGTGCGAATAAAATTTACTTCCGTTTTGGAGAAAAAAAAATTGGGACATTTGGAGTTTGAGAACAATTTCCGAGAGGGACAAATGACATGGGACATAGCTAGTAAACTTTAAGTAACTTTATCACTAATAGTTCACGATGTAATGGAAACCAAAGACATTATTAATATGCTGTGCGATTTAGATTTTTATCCAGACGCTATCACTGGAAATTGAATCAGTACTTTGTACGTTTCTTGAGCGTAAATATGAGCGAGTAAATAGCAGTACCAAAAACGGAAATTTATATGTGCTGTTTGTTGATGGTTATTCACATGTTTGTCCTATACAAGAATCGATACTGTGGAGTTGATATAATTTGGGTTTAACAATACTCTGTATTACGTCCGTTTGGTGTATTTATAAATCCAAGCTGTGTACTTGTAGCACATAAACTGAAAGCTGTTTCAGCACTGCTGTGATATAATAAAGAAGTGGTTTAATAAAGAAGTACATTATTTAAACAAATAACTTGGTGGATTTTTTTGTTCATAGCTTGCGCCTACTATCTAAGGTAGTTTAGTGCAAACATTTGGTGCGAGTAGTAATGTCCTTTCAGATTTTGCCACGAGAGGGGGCAAGATTCTCCATTGACATAAGAGCTTGCAATTAATTAAATAGTACATATGTTTTAAATTTGAGGAGATGGCCTCCCTACCTTCCCCAAGTAATCCTCTTGAGTGCAAGGGGTCCTTGGCTCGATCCAGGCCGATTGAATGGTTGTGAACAGCACCGGGGCCGTCGGTTTAATTGCGGTTTTCCCGTTTCCTCCCACATTTTATTCCACCGATTCTTCCATCATCATTCACTTGCCTTAATCATCCGTCTCCCTTAGCTTAAAGGGCATAATCGTAGGACGTTAAACTGAAATATTCCATTAATCATACGTTTATGTGTCTCCATTTACCCTAAAGCACATAACCAAGGAACTTAATGATTTTTCCATTTCAAATTCTTCTTCCGTTGATATGATGTATGTACTTGTTCATACTTCCCTGAAATAACACCACCACTATTATATAAAAATACCTTTATTTTAAAGCTTTAACAGGTATATATGAGAGAAATCCTTATATAAGGTCCTCAAGAATTTATGAGTATTAATATTTCAAAAAGGACTCGAAAAACAGTGTAGCAGGTTTACTTTGCGTGACTCAAATTATGCCAAGATGACAGAAGCTATTTATGGGTAATATTAGCTTTAAAGAAGACGATTGAACATGTTCAAAAGCCAATCAGTGCCAGAGATATGATTATGCTCCAACCAATAGAAGTTTTCTCTTCAACATAAAGCTCAAATGATAAATATTTTCTGGAATATATGCAAATATTGTTTTTCACTTTGAAGGCCTATATACTTGGTTTCTGGCTTGGTATTTCATCCTTCCAACCAGAGAATCAATATGTACAAAAGGAATTCATGAGAACTAACTTCGTTCTATGCAAATAAGGAAGTAGTATCTGATGCAATGTTGTCTCTATACATATTGTGGGAAAATCAACCACACGAGATTATATTAAAGTTAGGAGACAATGCAGCATGTATGTGTCCGATGTCCTCTATGGATATTGGACATCCGGGTATACTACAATGATTCGGTTAAAAAAAAAAAAAAAAAAGTGATATTCTCAAGCTCGGAAGAGGCGCCGGCTGATTGTCCATGATTTAAGTGAAGAATATGTGTAGCCACTGGTAAAACATGTGAAAAATCTATCAATCTATTCTATTTCATCTTCCTGAAGAAGCAGAAGATAAACGGGATTATATAAATGTAGATTACTCAACAGGATACAAATTTTATGATATGTCTCTGGAATTTGATAGACAACTTTTAATTATACTCGCGTAAATACTAAAGTACTCACGCAACAATTTTTACGGAGGAAGTTTGGCTACGGGCATATAATTTCAAGTACTCACCAACTACCTCAACTGTTGCGGAAGTATTGCAGGATTCTGAAACATAGATGTTTGGATACGGCACATACTATTTCCTAAGTGAAGGCTTGATTCGACTACGGTAAGTCCCATAGATAGTTTGGAGCCATGGACCTTTAAATTTCATTTTTTTTTTTCATGTTTTCGGCAGCCGAACTCCGAAAGGAAGTATTTGTGGATCGAGGTTGGTCTATACTTTTTGTCTTAGCTTGATGTCAGGAATCATCTCTAAAATGTTGACGGTGTTGTTTTGGAACACCCTCTATGTACTACTATAGAACAGCTCTGTGTTAGTACTGGAATTTCTTATACATTAATGCAATTTCCAAGGATTCAGATTGCACGTAACTACTGAGTTGACCTTACTATCCGGAACGTCTCATATGTAAAGAAAGGATAATCCTGCATTGAAAATCGAAAGGGAAATGTTCTCCCTCTCTCTTATTTGAATAAAGAGTTACTATAAATACCGAGAGAGCAGTACTATATTTTTCTGTACAGAAATCCAATGAAGTACCATTTCCATTCAGAATGTAGACATGCGAGAGTCAGAAAAGATCAGAGCAGATCTAGAAACAAACAAAGGCATTGTATTAAGCAACGAGCTAACAACAAAAAACAGTTATAATCCGGGAAACAATGGAAGTTCTTGAAATCTAGAGATTAATAGTGAAGCGGATTAACAAGCTAAGTATTAACAAAAGCCTCTCTAAATGGTAATCTCTATCAGTTTAAGTGAAGTTATAACAAAAATGGAATAGGGTCTCAACGCCTTCCTTTCGTTCCATTCAGAATCCTTCAATCTTGGCATCATTCTAGCTCAGTGTTTCTCAACCTAATTCCTATCACGGTCCCCATTTCCTCATATCTTCTTACCAGCGGCACCTTTACAATTTCTGTTTTGTGTGGGATTTTTAATATACCTATTGCAGAGATCACACGATATCCATTTATTTCTATAATAGTAGAATCAATTTCTTGCATATAGTGGATACAGCAAATTCCCTAAAAGCGAATAGATTAAAACAAAATTTTGGTCATTTCATTCATGTGACAAATATCGAATCTGGTCCGTCATACTGTTTCAAAATGGAGGCCCATTGAAAATTTTAAAACATCATAACTCCCTTAATTTTGTCATATAATAAAATTAAATAAAATGATTTCTAATTTTGACCCCTTCCTTCCAAAAAATTAGACAGTCGTTAAAAACTGTATTGAGTATTTCAATGACTTGATAATCTGAAGATTGAACCAGACACTGCCGCACTAGTGAAATCACGCCATGTTCATGTATCTCATTAGCTTTCAATTTTAATTGTATTTCAATATGGAGGTTTTGTTTCATTTGTATTTTTCTGGTATTTCAATATGCAGTTTTCATTAGTTTCACGTCGTACCTCTTTCATTTAAATTGATTTTTTTAAACAACTCTTCACCTGTTGAAAATGTTTAGTAGACCTATTTTTTTGTTGTTCTTAACAGTATGAATAAAAATAAAAATATGCTTATCAGAACAAAGTTCAAAATAATATTTAGAAAATATTTTCTGGTATTAGATTCTAATTACATTTATCTCTTCCGCTTATTTTCGCGATCCCCCCAAGGTGTCGCTACCCCTAGCTTGAGAAACTTTATTCTATCTCATATTTGACCTAGGGGGAAAAATACAAATAGTCTAAAAACAAATCTAAACCCACTTCAACATAATAATACACTGCTGTTTATGAAGACTGCAAGACATAGAAAGAATGACCTGAACGCGTGCGGACTCAGAGGATTTGAAGTGATACGACGTGCTAATGATTACAGAGGATTGATACGACATGGTATGATGTACGAAGGTAATTCGGAAAGTAACCGCCGTTGTGGAATGCCGTTGCTAGTAATGGGCGGAGCGCCACCCTGGTTACGTCACGCAATCTGTGAACCAGTAAACGTCTAGCTGTACTAGTGAGATCATCGTACGATTATATATCAATGGATTATATTCCAGTTTGGGCTTTACAGAGAACTCGGTTTGGTAAGAAAAGTAGTATGCAAAGAGGCCGTTTAAATAGCACTCAGGTAGTGGAGGTGCACGAGGAAACAGAAACCGTACGGGTAAGTATTATTATGCATCGTCGACATCAAAGGGCGAAATATAGACAGATGACTATGTTCTTACGAAGTCACAGGGTGTGGTGGCTCAGTGATAAAGTGTTCACCTCTGGTATGTGGGGTGTCTGGTTCGATCCCAAATTGCGCCAAGTGAACTTTGTGATGGACAAACACCATGTGCATGGGTTTTCTCGGGGCTCTGCCATTTCCTCCTACTTTAATTATTCCACAATTTCATCACCGTCTCCTTTAGCCTAGCCGGCATATTCATAGGACGTAAAACTGAAAGATATTTTTTTTCTTACGAGGCCGATTGTCGAGTTATGACAAGGCAGTTTTTCGCACCGAAAAAATTGATGTGTGTACCGTAGAGGTCTGCACGGGCTGGAATTTTTAGCCCGGGCCCGTGAATTTACGTTGTGAGGCCCGACCCGAGTCCGAAATATGTTTTAGCATTTAGGCCCGAGCCCGGCTCTAGTTCGTGTGATAATCAAATAAGCCCGAATTACAGATACTTAATAAATAACGCAAAATTGTATTTTTATTTACAGCAATTAGAGATTTAATTTTGCAGTTGTGCTTTAGAAGTTCTACAGAAAGAACGGTGCAATATATATCGTTGTACAGTACGTATATTTACAAAGATAGGCCCGAAAAGACCCAAGAAATATGGTTGTATGTTTAAAGTTTATAACCCGGGCCCGAAGTGATACATGCTTTGTAGGCCCTAGCCCGTGCAGACCTCTAGCGTACCGGGCTTGGCATCACTACAATGATGCGTGCGTGAAAGTACTCGACATAAAAGAACTATACACAGCGGCGATCGGGCAGTGATGATTAGATATTTTCCATGGGATGACAGACACTTTGTTTGTATAGCTGTTCAATTTTAGTTCGACTGGATCACGATAATAGGCGTGGATTTGTGTCTGTCTGAGATACTCTGTTTCCCGGATGGACGGACAAACGGACAACAGGGTGATTTTATAAAGGAGTTTTGGTAAACTTAAAGATCTTTAAAAATTAAAGTTACGAAATATCGGCAATAAGCTAAAGGTTAAAGACATTTTCTAGAAAGAAATCTTTAGGAAGGGTGCTAAGTTTTCTTTCCTGGCTGAGAAGAGAGGATTTCATGTTGCAACAGAAAAAGAAAAACCTATAAAAGGGAAGAGGGTTGTTTGAGTTTTCCCCTAGAAATAAATAACAGCTAGACACTCCCGATTTCAGCAAAATACTGCAGAAACAGTATTGGCTGCAGGTCCACAGGGATTTTTCCGAACGACATATTAATTTCTTCCCTCAGCGCTGGTAGTGTAGCTAGTATTGTATACGACATCGCAAGTTGGTAGGAGTTAAGTCTGGAAAAGGAGAAGAAGTTAACAGCATCTCTTTGTCCTATCTAACGTCATGCAATCGTTATTTTGTGGGCTTATTCTGACAAAGACTTGATTACTACCAATTATGAATTACAGAAATCTTTCAACATCTAAGAAATTATGACTGACTGAACAACGCTTAGGCTAAACCACTTAAGTTAGACACTTGAAATGTCGACAGTACGCTTATGCAGAAATTGCGACGTTAAGTACCACTAAGGAAGGGATTTAGGAAATACAACATTAGAGTGTAATAATTATATCATAATAAGATGCCCATATCTCAGAATTCCTTAAGCTTAGACACATGGAATTCGATATTTGGATTCTCATTCGAAATATGTGAACACATGTTTCAGCGATGATATATAATTTTTTTCTTAGAAGGGAGGGAAAGCAAGTGGGAAAAAAATGGAGTGCGAGCCGCGATGGCTCCGCGGAAGAGATCGTATCTCTGGCGTGTAGGTCTTTGGTTTGATTCCATCTTTCACCAACTGAGCTTTGTGATGGACAAATACCCCGTGCGTTGGTTTTCTCGAAGTTGTCTCCTTTCTGCCCATGTTCGTCATTGCGCTATTATCACCCACCTTAACATAACTGTCTCCCTTAGCCTCGGTGCAAAGAATGGGTAAGGGTTGCACTCATTAAAATAAGATGTTCATATCTCTGGGTTTTTTTTAAAAGATTAGACACAATTTGGTTTTAGACTTTTCATTTAAAATAAACACGTTCCTCAACGCTTTTAGATATTTGATGCCATTGGAGTATCTAGCCTGAGGCCAAGGGTGCCGATCCTGGGGGGCCCGGGCCTCCCAAAGCTCATGTGGGCCCCCTATTGTATTAATGAATATACGATATTTGACATAATTTGAATGCAATTTGTCTTAAAATCCTTACATATATACCTTCTACATCTGAATGGGCCACCACAAATTTACAGACAAATCGGCATCCTTGCCTGAGGCCGGGGTGGCTCTATACTCCCCTAGTCTTTTGAGCGACAAAAGTAATTGAAGCTATTATTTATATACTTTTGAAAATTTATAGTAAGCGTTACCTTTTGTTCTTTATTCGAAAATTTTGAAACATTAAGTATAGTTTCAGATGCAGCTTTTCTGTTACGCAACGTGTAAAACAATACTTGAGGTCCACAATATCAACGTCTAACCTAGCCATAATATTCACTGGGAGAGAGTTAAGTTGCAAACTTCTGCAGGACCCATGAAAAACTGTAATTTCATGATATGGTACCTATCACAGTCTGGGTTCTTGCTGCGCTCCCCCCAATTTTTACCTTCTAGATCCGCCACTGTTTGATGTAGAATGGAAGTGAACAGAATAGAGGTAGCTCACACCACATGTTCTAGTTTCGTGTGAATTCAGAATTCTATATGAAAGTTATATAACAAAGAACGAAAAACTATGGCCTGCAACAATACGTAGTGGCATTTGATAGTACAATTGAACGTCATTTATATCGCATGTCAATTATCCGTACACTACCAACAAAACAAGTACTTATATGTATGCATATACATTTGATTCAGTTTTCAACAAATTTAATCAACTTGTTCAATTGTAATTTGGGTCTACGTAGGTGTGTATGTGTGTTTAAATTGAATAGCAATCCTGGAGAAAGAAAGTCGAGTAACTGACTCCGCAATATTAAGCTGAAGAGGTAAGCACATCTGTTTATCATCTTTGAATCTGTTAACCTAGTGTTCCGAACATATACTTGCAATACAGCATTGATAACAATTTTTGCATTTTTTTAAAAAGAATATTTCTTTGTGTGAATACATGGGGATTATTCTAAAAATCTACTGATACGCCTGTTAAGAGACAGGGCAATGCAGAGCGCTGACCGAGTGTTTAGTTGGTCGTTAACAGATGGCGTTGAGGAATTCAGTACAGAAATTCAGTAAGGACTGTAGTAATTTTGTGAACACACACAGATTTGGTCGAATGTAAAGAATAACTGAATAGAACATGAGGCATGTGAACGAAATTGATTGAAGCGAATAGGCAAAGTGGAGACAGCCATGAAGGAGTACTTAGCTATGCAGGATACACTTTTTTTTTGAAGAGGATTCTTTTTAAATCTTGTAAAATGATGTGACAAGTGCGTCAACGTCCTTTGTTTTTATGGAGAAAAACAAAGTAAGAGTTGTTCTCTATTTTCGTTTGTATTTTCATAAACACCTTTGTTCAAGGCCGCCAGTGGAAACTTACTTTCCGACTTTAACCTCGTGTTAAAGTCTTTATACGAGTACCTTCATAATATGATAAGAAAAATTCGCAGCACTCTATCAGAGTAGCTAGAACTGGATTTCTATCTCTGCCTCTTATGGTATACAGAGGGTGATAATTACCTAATCATCCCTGTTTATTAATGAAGAACGCCTACGCGAGATGAAAATTGGTAAACTAATATTTCGAAAAAAGTTACCAAATTAAAACTTCATCGCGTCTAGCTGTTTAGTCTGATAGGTAAAAGATATTCTTTTTTCTCTTGCTTTCCTTTTCTATAAACAGCGTCTACGTTTGTGAACTATACTTTTTCCCCCACTCTCTTACTGTTTTTCTAGAGATTGTAATTACCTGGAAAAAGTGTTACCTTTTCATCTGCTGTGGACCTCCGATGAGGCGTCACCACACGGGAACTTCAGACCAAGATTACGATACCGTTGTGCCAAATAACATGGCTTTTTCATTAATTTACAAAGCATATGATGAAAAGTTAATCCAAAATTACCGTAATAAATGATAACTTACTTTCGCTAGAGAACTTGGAGTCATTAAGTTTTCTTCTTCTTCTGTTAATTTTGAGATTACACTTTCTCTATGGCCTATTGAACCCAGAGGTTGATTATTGCAGTCACAAAAGCTCTCCATTGACTTCTGTCCTTAGCCAACTAGGTTCAGTTTCTAATTTTTTTTCTATTTCAGCGAGGGGCAGCGGTAGCTCAGTGGTAGAGCGTTCACCTCTAATGCATGGGCTCATTGGTTCGATCCCAGCGTTCACCTCTAATGCATGGGCTCATTGGTTCGATCCCAGCTCGCGCCAAGTGAGCTTTGTGGTAGACAAACACCGTGTGCGTGGGTTTTCTTGGGGTTCTCCCGTTTCCTCCCACTATCTTCATTACACCATTTTATTCATTTCTTATCATCACCGTCTTCTTTAGCCTAGCCGGCATAACAGTGAGACGTAAAACCTAAAGATTTCATTTCTTTTTTTCCTATTTCAGCAAGATCCATCTTAGTATTGTCCTGACTGCGCCTAAGTCTTCCTAATAGTGTTTATCCAATTTGATTTCCAATTAATTTACTGAAAGCGTTTCTACTTTGAAAGCGTTTCTACTTTGTATCACTCTGCCTATATTTTCTGCCCATCTGAGGCTCCTAAACGTAATGACCCTAACAATGTTCGGTAAATTGTATAAATTATGTAGTATCTCATTATGAAGTTAACACCGTTCCGCATTCCCATCCCTCTTGAGTCCGAATATTCGTCTCAGGATTTTATTCTGCTTTCAATAATCTTTTTTTGTTTGTTTGTTTGTTTGTGCGTGAGGACGCCATAATGGAGTGCATAACGAACATTTTTGTTCGGTTATCTGGCAGGTCAATTCATTGCTGGTAGGCACTAAAAGTAAAATCTAAAGTCACCGTCGCCTCCGTTGAGATGAAGTTGAGGAATATTTTCTGATTCGAAATATGTGAACTAGGAAGTTGCTCAAATGAGACCGTGGGCTTCTGAGAAACAAAGGGAAACTTTTTTCTCCATGAATTTCATAATAAAATTGCGAATATGATCGTTTCTTTCCGAAAAAACAAGATTTTTTTTTTTTGTCATTCTTCCGAGAGCGAGAAACAGAGTTGAAGGATGCAGCTAAAGACTTGAGCTTCTTAGTTACCTACACATCCGCCGGGCAAATACGTCACACCGCATGAGCAGTGAACTATTATATTTTAGAACCGAGTTTTTCCTGTGTCCTGTAGCGTTCTGAAATAGTGGGATAGCGAAAAATATTCAATGTGGAATATATATACAATGTTCCGTTCTTTAATCTTTTTTAAAAAACTTTTTCCCCGACGTTTCCTCCTTTATTCGCTTGAAAAAAGTTTAAAATCTGATTTGGACAAAATCTGCTTTACAATTTTAGATAATTATCTAACGCTTCTCTATGCTTTGCCTCTTCTAACTCTAAGATATTTTAAAAGTTTGTACATTTTTTATTTTATTCTTAAGGCCATATTCTTTGACTTATACGTTTCCACCAATATAATAGCAAATAAAACATCGTCCTGGCTATTTGGTTAGTGTATGTGTCTTCGGTGGGGGACAGCCGAGTTCGATTCTCGGTGGAATCTAATTGGGTTCGGGTTTCACGTTAAGCTGTAGGTTTACGTGTCATAAATAACCTCGCTGCTGTAAGGACGCTAAACTCTAATGCAACAATTAATAAGAAAAGGGGGCGCGGTGGCTCAGTGGTAGAGTGTTCACCTCCGGTGCTTGGGGTCCCTGGTTCGATCCCAGCTCGCGCCGTGTGGACTTAGTGGTGGACAAACACCGTGGTCGTGGGTTTTCTAGGGGTCCTCCCGTTTCCTTCCACTTTCTTCATTTCACTCGTATCTCATTATCACCGTCTCCTTTAGCCTAACCGGCATAACCGTGGGACATAAAACTTAAATATTTCATTAATAAGAATAATAAGTAGTAGGAGCTTCCTCCTGGCTAAGCGGTTAGAGTACGCGCCTTTGGCATGGGAGACCTAGGTTCGATCCCCAGCTTGAGCTCATGTGGTTCGGATTCCACGTTATTCAGTAGGTCCACGTTTCATATAGTCTCGCTACTGAAAGGTACGCTAAACTGAAATCAAATGAAATAATTTACTATATCAACGAAGGTCAGGAAAAATTTTTAAGTTTTACGTCCCATGGTTATACCGGTTAGGCTAAAGGAGACGGTGATTATGAGGAATGAATGAAATGGTGGAATGAAGAAAGTGGGAGGAAACGGGAGAACCCCGAGAAAACCCACGAGAATGGAGTTTGTTCACCACAAAGTCCACACGGCGCGAGCTGGGATCCAACCAAGGACCCCAAGCTCCGGAGGTGAACGCTGTACCACTGAGCCACCGCGCCCCCCGAAGGTCAGGAACAAAGTGGTTCTTTTCTGTTAATCTGAAAGTAGTATATGCATCATCAGTAGGAGTTTTTTTTTTTTTTAAGTTTAAGATCCCATTATTATGCATCGAGGTTAAGGGAGACGGTAATGATAACGGTGGGAGGAAACGGGAAAACTCCGAGAAAACCCACGCACACAGTATTTTTCCACCACGAACTTCACTTGACGCCGCCTGGGATCGAACCACGGAAGCCACTGTATGTGTATCGGTGTTAGAAGTATTAGTGTCAACATTAGAAGAAGATAATCTGCACAACGGATAAAACCTGACGATAGTATCTCCCCACCAACTAATACATTTTGGTTCGCATGCTTCTCTAGTACTTTCTACTAGAAGCGGTTAAAGAAAGTTGGTGCCAGACACTTGTACAGAACACATCATGCAGGTAGAGGCACTTAAGCAGTTGAGACAATAGTTCTGGCGGTAAACTTAGAACGTTTAAGAAACCATAATTCTATAATAATGATAGACTTATTGGTAAAATTTACAGAAGTAATAGTACCTGGAAAATTTGACAGACTATTCAGTATTCAACTTCTAGCAACAGCACGCTCAATGGTCTTCGCTGTTTGCAAACAGCGTTAAGGAATACTGCATTGGCGAACAAACCTTCCCTTTGTTTCGTTTACAGCACATGCAGCTATTTCTCAGAAACAAGTTTTTCTTGTCGGCATATTAGTTGAAGTCATGTCTTTAGGTCTTCCATTGTTTACACGTTATTTTTAAAAGTTCATTTCATACAACAAGAAGTAATCTTCTAGGAAAGAAATTTTGGACTAAATTTGAATTTTTCCTTCGTCTTTCTCACCACATATACTTCCTTCACTTTGTCCTCTGAGAGAACATACTCATTGTTATATATTTATCATATACAGTTTGCGTTTAGAATAGTCTTATCACTATCTTAGGTGAGTTCCCTAGATTGGCATCTCTCCTCGATTCACTCTACAGATCCCTCGTTGTTATATGGTAAGCGTACGCTCCTTCGGTGCGAGAGGCCCGGGTTTAATTCCCGGCGGCTCATATGGTTCGGGATCTCTCGTTACGCTTTGAGTTCACATTTCATATAGCCTCACTGCTGAACAGGATGCTAAACCCCCCTTTAAACTCAATTATCTCTAATACTAAGACATTGAAATAAATAAGCGAGTTTCCTTCCACAATGCAGAACTGCGGTAGATATCCAAACACATCAGGGAACTCAATATTCAAACCGGAACTAGTAAATCTCTCATTTCCGGTTGCAATAGAGGGATTACGTCGAAGATGGGACTTGTTATTAACACACTGAATCCATACCAAAAACCAGCTTCTCGCAATTGTTTGCAATATAGTGTAAATTTGCCTTGATAAGGTAATACGTAGAGCAATATAGAATACGGGATTCAATTATCTCCCACAATCTTTTATTATAAAATTCCTGTTATATACCATATAATGCAAAGTCATTATGAGTGTAGTCCTAACACCAATACGAAGTTCTCTATGTAGTTTGGATAAATATGCGTTCTTAGGCCCATACAGCTAGGAGGAGGATTCCCACAGAGCTCCAGGCAAGCTAAGTACAAGTGGTGTAGGAATTCTTAGTGCTCCAAACAAGCAGAGATAGGTTGGTGTTCCTCTGAACTCCACACAAGTTAGGTGGACAGGAGACGACAAAACGTCAGACAAGCTAGGCAGCTGCAGTTAGCATTTCTCAGAGCTCCGGGTAAGCAAAGAGAGTGGTTGAGTTCCCACAGAGCTCCAGGCAAGCTACGTGCGTAGGAGACCTTAGAGCTCCAGGGAAGCTAAGAGGATTGGGTGCGGTTAGATTTCTTAGAGCTCGAAGCAAGCGAAGAGAGGAGATGTGACCAACAAAAGCTGATATCTATGAAGACATTACCTCTCCTCTCCTCTCCGCGTTTTATACTCTCTCCTCGACAGCGGTGGCGCTGGTGTTCTTCTTCTGTCACATGAGCTGATGACGATGAGGATTCCTGTTGTTTGCTTCATGTAGTTGTTTTAATAGAAGAGCACGTGGTTGTATTTATAAATAATAAGCACATGTTGGTATTTATAAATATATAGACCACGTGTATGATATCACAATAGGAATCCATACTGAAACCCGAAGTGTGCTAGTTTTTATTACTTCCGATTTCAAAAGAAGATTAAGAACTCAGATGAAATATTTTCTTGGGATTCTGAATCCGGTCGCCTTCTATTACCGTTCTTGTTCTATTGGAATAAATATTGACACCGGAAGTGATAGTAAACTTCTATGGGTTCCGGTTTGTAATGTATGGTAGAAAAGACGTACAGGGGGGGTTTCCCCCTCACTTTTTTATTGTAAAATTTTCTATACAAGATTTGTATACCGTGTTACAAATAAATAATGTCTCTAATAATCTTTTCTCAATTAGTTGAATCTCGTGCCCAAAGCAGCGAGGAGGTTTACTGTTGTTGGTGAGGAACGACCTTGTCTGATATAGCTGGGTCTAATCTAAAGAAACCTTTTGCCCGAAACAGCGTGGAGGTAGGGTAGTATCTCCTGCCCGAAGCAGCGTAGAGATAGGTAAATACATTTAAAAAATGCGTCTCGATATTAATTTCATTTTTGCTTTATGGTGATCAGTGTTGAAACAGGAACTCAGATTTTAACTACTTCCGGTTTGAATAGAAGGCGAAAGGATGAGATTAGAATTATCCTTCGGATGATGAGTCTACATCATAAAGCCATTTCTTTCTCTTCATTATCTTTTTGTTCTACAATGATCAATATTAAACCGGAAGTGCTAGTAAATTTACTTCACTTCCGGTTTTAGTAGAGAGGAAATCTGAACTATTCTTGGAATCCTAAATTCATTTTTTTTTAAAAAAGACCACTTATCGGTATTTATTATGACCTACTATGATGCTCTATGATGATCAACGTAGAAACCGGAAAGAGTTGATTTTTAACATTTCCGGTTTCAATAGCGCTTAAATTAGGAGACGGAATTCTTATTGGGATACAAAATGCATATTATATATATAAAAAAAATTCTCCTCTCTCTTACCGTTTCCATTCTGACACCTGCCAACAGATATACACAACCGTAAAAAAAATTGGGACATCGATAACTCGAAGCTGAAGGGAATACACAAAATTTCACGATATCGATTTTTTTCGAGTAATCAAGGTTCGAATTATTATGTGACCACAAAAAACTTCGAGATATCGATGTTCCGTGTTCCTGATTAAAAGTGACTATATAAGCACTATATCTCGAAGTTTTATTTATTCAACCGGTAGAAGACAAAGTTGTGAAAGTTCCTTAAATAAGATGATTGGTTAAAACAAAATACTGTACATTTATTGTTTTCGAATGGTATCTTTCATGTCTAGACATGAGGAAAACACAGTACAGATTAGTAACAATGACAGGACTAAAGATATGCCACATTGACTTGATCCCTAGTCTTCCATTGCAAGCGCTGCTATCGGCTGAAGGAATTCCACTCGCTTTCTCTCGCTTAGCAACAGCTGAACTCTTATTGGCTCAATGCGTGTGTGAGGGTGTGAGCTTTAGTTCGCATTTTTGCCACGGCTCACGACATTCTGGCAGCACAATAGTAAGAATGGCAATTGCGTAAAAGCATCGAGTTATAGCTTCCTGTTATCGGGGTTACATCAAGAGAAATTCGAACTAGAGTGGAGCTCCTTCGTGGCTAAGAGGTTAGCGTACGCGTCTTTGGCGTGGGAGGCCCGGGTTTGAGTCCTGGTGGGAGCTTATGTGATTCAGATTTCACGTTAATCAGTAGGTTCACGTCTCACATAGCCTCGCTGCTGAACGGGATATTAAACTCAACTTAACAAGAACAACTCGAATTATACAGGTAAACCTCGATTCGTAAAGGTTTGCAGATACGAAAGTTCGAGTTACCGAGGATTTTAAATATGACTACGAAACCCTTAAAATTGGACTTATCGAGGTTTACTTTTTAAACATTCCACTTATAAACGTTATTTTAACAATGATTGTTACGGAGAGTTCAACGGAAATTGAAAAAAAAAAAGTTATTAGGAATTCTAGTTACCGAGGCCCAACTGTATAAGACTTCCAAAATTTATCCATAGTAGTATTTGTTAGTCTAAAACAGGGATGCAAATAACCACTCGCCCACTCACCCAGGGCGAATGGTTAATCGTTGCGGGCAAGTTTTTAAACAGTATAAAGACTATAAAAATCACGATTGGAATGTGAGCTAGTAGCATTTTTTTCTTGGGCTAGTAAAATTTTGTTTCTTATTTGCATCCCTCTGGTCTAAAATTAATTTCATTGCTAGAAACAGAGTGATTCATTTTCTGCGTTTGTATTAACCGTGACGCACGAAAGGAAACAAAAACGTATAATAATCTCGCATTGATGCATTGCGTGGTATTTATGTTTCGTATTTAAATGGATTGTTTACTCAGGAAGCTTTTATCGCTGCTGTTAGAAATTCTGCAGTGGAAGAATTTCATCATTCGTTTTGCCAGCCTCGAGCCTCAACTGAACGGAAGAGATGTGTTTGGTAAATATTAATACGAATCACCGTTTTTTAGGATATAAGTAAATAAACCTAGTGTAAATAAATAATACCTCTTACGTGTATATCAAAATAGGCTAAGAGCTATAATCATTAATTTGTAAATAATTTTTAAAATATTATTATAATCGCATTATTAATTATAATTATAATTGCAACTCAAAGGTTCGGTTCGGATCTAGGCGCAACCAGAAATTGATGTTGGGGTGTCCGGAGTTCTTTTTTTTTGGGGGGGGGGTTCACCACTAGTAGTCATTATGTGTAGGTAGTATTGAACTGGTATTATTTTACACTCGATAAAACGATAAGTAATTTTAAAGTAGTGTCACCTATATTCTCAGCAAAAATAATAATATTAAATTGGTTTTATAGAAGAAAGAGTATGGTTGTGCGAGGTGTGTTCAAAAACTATTGAACCTTATTTTTTCCCCTCTTAAACCAATAAAGTGCGGGAGACTTCCTTCAGTGTAGATGTAGAAGGAACACGCATGCGCAGACGTGATTTTGTTCTCACCCGCAGAAACCTTCAGTCGCTGGAAGTCGGCCAACAAATGAGGACATGTAGTAAGGGGTCATTGGATTAGTTTTTTTTTTTTTTTTTTTTTTGTAAAATGAGAGAAACACTTGAGCACCGATATTACATCAAAGTTTGCCACAAGCTTGGCGATACTCAAGCGGAAAATATTCAATCGGATTGGTACAGTCCGCAGCAAAAAACCCTGCAACATGAGCGTGTAAGTTTATTGTGAAACTGTCTAACAGCAAATTGAATCAACATAACGTCTAAGTGGCACGAATCACGCCAGGAGAGACCATGGCGTCCTCCACTTATTTTGGAGCAAAAGACTTCGTGGTTTCACAATAAACTTACATGCTCATGTTGCAGTTTTTTTTTTTTTTTTTTGCTGCGGACTGTACATTCAACTTTGAACGAAAATTTGGGCATGAGGAGAGTGTGTCCGCGAAATTTGATTCAGGTTTCCATCGCTAAACACAATATTCCTATGTGTCGTTCAGGCTCCCTACTCAACCGACATGGCTCCGTGTGATATTTTGTTATTTCCGAAGCTGAAAATGCCACTAAAAGGACCGGATTTGAGTCAAGAAAAGACATGCAGAATTCGACAACACGGTTTCTCACCATTCCAAAAACTGTGTTCTAGAAGTGTTTCCAAAATGGCGAGAGCGCTGGGAGAAATGTGTGCATTACCAAGAACACTACTTTAAAGGGGATTAGTGTTTCGGATTTCCAATTCAATAAATGTATTTTTCCCAACAAAAGATTCGATACTTTTTGAACACACGTTGCAGTGTGAGATCAAATTTTTAAGATACATCAACCATTTCTCTTCTAGAACAATCACAGTTTTCTTAATAAAGTGTAGAGATGTTTGATGAGTTACGAAGTTTGGGGAGGGGGTCCGGACTACCGCCGTAGGTACTCCCCTGTTCGGATCTTATTTTAAACAATAGGTTCTGTCTCATGTAAGCTGGCGTTAAACCAATCAGCCAATACTTTCTTTAAATGAAATCGTGTTCACGCGTATCTTTATGATTTGTGTAGGAGCCTTCATAGCATGCAAACCGGGTTCAATTCCCGGTGCAATTGATTTCTTTGGGGGGTTTGAATTCAATGTTAATCTGTACACTGACGTTTGATGCTGAAAGGGAAGGACGAAGTTCAAATCAACCAAGCGAAATCCTTTTCTAGAATCAATTAAATAAATGTTTTCCACAGATTGTTTATTTATTTGTTTACAGAAGTTTCGCCTCCATTTTCAGCATCGAGGCTAT
Organism: Thermobia domestica; assembly: GCF_964235325.1. Lineage (NCBI taxonomy): Eukaryota > Metazoa > Arthropoda > Insecta > Zygentoma > Lepismatidae > Thermobia > Thermobia domestica. The sequence continues at coordinate 6,972,324 of NC_137468.1, forward strand.
ACGAGATGTGGACTATCATTTAAGGAGAATACAAACCACTGTAATGGGTTGAAATTTCTATGTTCTCCCGCTGGGAATACAAGAATCATAATAAAGAGGGTGAGAAGGTTGCAAGATTTCAGCCTACTTCCGGTTGGAGTTTCTAATTCATGTATTATCATTGTTTTCTTTCTTCTTGCATGCAGTATGTAATAAGCAAATACATTACATACACAATTAATTATAATGTGAGTGATATATGGCGTTCATTGGGCAAAACACTCCAAACAGCAAAGATTCATCGTAGACTGGAGAAATGGTTATTCTTCGTTTCTCTATCATTTCTCCATGAAGCAAATGCCGGAGAGATACACTAACCTCATATACAAATGTGTGGTGTTGGAATGTATAACTCGTAGGATATGATGCATTACTTTTTTTTTTTTTTTTTGTAAATTTCAACACTTCCAGTGTACCCCTAAAAATGTAATAAAGAAATAACGACCATTTTTAAAATATTGAATTAGAACTGAATACTGTACACAAAATTTGCAATCGAGCAGTGAAAACGGCATCTTTCTATAGCCCATGGTTCCCGAGAACTCACTGTCGAAAAGATCGGCTACAAACATATAAACTTGACCAGAAATATACAAATGTAGCATTTTAATATATAGAACATTATATATTTTTTTGTTGTTGTTTATCTTCTAACAGTAAGACATATACTATTTGTTAGTCTGATATTCTCAGTGTACAGATATAAATAATATTAGACAACAGATCTGGCAACATTGTAAATTTTCGAAACCAAAACGTGAGAGAGAAAAATGAAGCAATAGAGGGAAGGAGTCAATGAAATTGAAAGAAAGATTAGATTTCACCACAAGAGAGAGAGAGAGAGAGAGAGCTACAAACAGGAGAGCTTGACGGCCTCTCTATGCTTCCTCTTATCTGCTTCCGAAACACCGTACGCTCAACTAATGTTATTTGAAAAATCTCTTCACCTTGTCGCCTGCTTTCCTGCGATTTATCGAAGTTAAAAAAAAAAAAAATATTGAGAATGCGGAGAGGCAGAAAGTAACGAGGGACTCCACACTGCACTAAATAAGAACTATATGCGAAAAAAAAATAAATAAAAACGCGCAAATCGAACATCGACGCACAAGAAAGTAAGGGGACTGATGTGTGATAGTTAGATTACAACCTTAATCATATTTTATTTTATTTTTTTTTGCTAGCTTATTTCCTCTTTTTTGCCCTCTTATTCCATTTAATCCCACCTGTTACTTGGTTCATATCGGACCTTGTTCCCTCCCTTTCTATTTTTGAGTCATTGCATTTTTTTCTTTTTCTTTTTTCTTTCTTTCTTTTTTTTAGCTGCTGAATCATGTTAGAAAGGAAATTGCAAATGTAAGTTTGAGATGATTTCGACGTCTGAAAAAAAAGATATAGGTATATATTTGTCAGGAAATTAGTTAAGGTAACTTTTACTCGGTATGGTTTATTTATATATACACTTGTGGCCGTCCTTGCACTATATTTCATTTTCAAAGGTGAACAGGAGAATTCTTTTTTAAAAAAATATCCTTGATACATTTGAGTTTCTAAAAAAGTTCGGTGTAATTTGTGGCCATGGAGAAGTTTCCGATGTGCAAAAGTGTGAAACATAATTTTAGGTTACCGGGCTACTTCCCACCACGTTTCGTTTACCGAAGAAATAAAACATACACACACGTACATCTGAAGTAAAACTGTATACTCATGTGTGTTTACGCCGCGCCGGGAGCTAGTACAGAAAATGTGTAATATGGTCGTGAAATGAATGAAAGAAACAGTCGATACGAAAAAAAAAGTTAGTGTACAATATGTATAGCAGCATTTGAAAGAAAATCTAAATGTATTGTCTTACACTCACAACAAGCTATAGAGAGTGAAGCATGTGCACTCTTATTAAAATTGTTTTAACTCTAAAATTATGTTAAAATCAAACGCATAACACTTGCTATATAGACGTCTGTGGTTCTGGGTACTTTTCGAAATAACTTCTTATTACATCAAGCTGAGAGAGGAGAATTGTGGCTCAGATAGAGAAGAGATATACAGTCTCAACGCTTACATAACGAGGCGACGGTGGCTCAGTGGCAAAGTGTTTACTTCTGGTACGTGGGGTCCCTGATTCGATACCCGGCCAAGTAAGTTTGTGGTCTACAACATCGTGTCCTTGGATTTTTCGGGACACTCTCGTTTCCTCCCACTTTCTCATTCCATCAATTCTTCGATCGTCATTCACTTCTTATATCTTTATTGGTGAATATTGTAATACTACCGTGACCCTGATAACTTTAGTGGTGAATCACATAAGAATATTAGCGTGATCCTATTAACTTCACTGGTAAATCACATAAAAATACTAGCGTAATCGTGATAACTTTATCGGTGAATCTTATATGAATACTAGCGTGATCCTAATAACTTTTTGCTGAAACTCATACAAATACTAGCGTTATCCTAATAACTTTATTAGTGAATCATATAAGAATACTAGCGTGATCCTAATAATTTTAGTAATGAATCATATACGAATACTAGTGTGATCCTATTAACTTTATTGGTAAATCTTATACGGATATTAGCATGAACCTAATAACTTCACTGGTAAATCTTATAAGAATACTAGCGTGATCCTAATAACAATATTGGTAAATCTTATAAGAATACTAGCATGATTCTAAGAACTTTATTGATAAATCTTATAAGAAAACTACATGATCCTAATAACTTTAGTGGTAAATCTTATACGGATACTAGCATGATCCTACTAACTTTATTGATGAATTTTAGAAGACTAGCGTGATCCTAATAATTTTATTGGTGAATCTTATAAGAATACTAGCGTGATCCTACTAACTTTATTGATGAATCTTAGAAGACTAGCGTGATCCTAATAATTTTATTGGTAAATCTTGTAAGAATACTAGCGTGATCCTAATAACATTACTGCTGAATTCAACTAGACAGCGTATACGTACTACTACGAATTATGTATTACTATACTTTGTTGGAAATATAAAATTTTAATAACATATTATGTATATATATACAAAGGCAACAAATAATTAGCTTCGTAATATAATGCGTTTACTAATTACACCGGAATGGTTTTCTGTAGAAAATGGACAAGCAGTTGTGAATAAATCTAGTTTTCTTTTTTTATTATTAAAAAAAAAACTTTTAAAGTACTTTATTCCGTGAATACAACAGGAAATACATTTTTCTGTTTTCTCTTTTGCCTTTTTAGAAAATAATTTTAAAGTCGAAACGTAAGGTACAACAAATCTGACATGAAACATCAGTTAATGCATTATTTTTTTCTTTTAGCTAATAAAATATTTAGCTAACATTTTTCCTCATTTAAGAACTTCTATCGAACTTCTAAAGATAGAACTCCCTTGTGATCTCGTAAAAGAAAAAGAGGGAAAATATAAAAGTAACAATAACGCTACGAAGAGTAATTCTCTTTGATAGTGTAAAGCAGAGGAGCACCCACAGGGGGATCCACCGGGTCTGGATTTCATTAAAACTTCTTAAGTCAATATACATACTTTTTAAATAAAACTATACTTGTGTAGCAGAGGAATAATTGAGGTAGCATGATAATTTCATCTTGCACTTAATCTGTACTATTTCTCTTCTTATAAAGATAATAAAGTTCTGTTAATTTTTCTGAAAATATAAGGGGAAGCACTTTACAATTACTTATCGTACTTTCGGGTGCAGAATAATACCCGTTCAAGGCTACAGAGACGTAGTGGCTTGTAGAATTGGACCCCTTCCAACAGTAAAATTCAAGATGCGGCCTTGTGTACGAGGGAGTGTTGCACACTTGAACAAGAAGTATAAATAGGACAGACTTCTCAGTTAGTGCACAAACTGACGTAAGCTTAGTGCTAGAGCGCTCCTCTCAAGCACAAAGAGTCCAAGTTCAATCCCAGACTATAAGCGTTTGGTATGGACTCATACTTTCTTTTAGGAGTGCCAGCTTGGATGTGTGGAACCCGTTTTACGAGAGTCAATGCGGAAATTCCAGCTAAGTCACTCTCACATAATATACTATCAAAAAAAGTGCCAATCGGATGTTTGGGAACGGTTAGCATTTTCATCTCAGAATGGAAACATTCTGGGTTCGAATCCCACGCTCGACCATTTCAACTTACGTTTTATAATTGGGGTTGTACAACATACGAGGTTGATTCAGAAAATAATGTTTTCAAGCCCACTACTTAGTCAATATTAATGCAAACATTCTGAACTATTTATCATTAATGCACTGGTACTTAAGCTATAGAATGTCACTTGTTTCATCTTCCTATTTCTTCTCGTTCCAGAGTAATGCAGCAATCTATGACATCCAGTGGTGACGTCTGGTTGAAACATGGTTATATGTGGATGTCATTGAATTTCTAACTACACAAGGTTGTGTGTCCAGAAACATTCATCGCCAGCGACGAGTCATAGTTACAGCAATACAACCCGGAAAGGAAGGGTCAGTCGATGCAGTACCGCTACATGTGCTCTTCTCCGCCAAAAAATTCAAAGTTGTCCCATCTGTTGGCAACCTGTTGTTGACATTCTGCCTCATCCTACCTATAGTCCGGATCTTGCGCCCTGTGACTTTTGGGTCTTCCCCAAACTTAAGTATCACCTTAAGGGCCAACACTACAGGTTTTACATGGAGGTGGGAGCAGCAGTTCGGCAATGGCGTCGCAAGCAACCACCACAATTCTTCGCCGTCGGCATGAAAACCTTGTTTCGCGTTGGCGCAAGCTTGTTGGTCTAATGGGGACTACGTTGAAAACTGATGCCACCACTTATAGCTGACATTGCAAGCTTTCCACTGATACCTGTGTCGGTGTCATCTCTTGAACACAAATAAACGCATCCCCTTGATGGCATTACCATGTGAATCACCCTCGTTAGGCTGCAATTTCAAATTTTCTCTCTCTCCGTTGCTTTCTGTAAACGATCGCATTGTTGACAGTTTAAAAATATAATTGCATTCAGTTAAGAGGATAGTTAATGATATTGAATTCTCATTGCATATAAAAATAATATGAAGACGTGAAGTGAATATATACTGTAGTTTGCACTGAAAGAATTTAGTATCAGTCCATACAAATTCACAAGTATTGATCAGTGTACTGTAGTGACTTGTTGATTTTAATATATATTGAGACTGCTTTGAACAGTCGTGGGCAGAAAGATGGAATAGGGTGTCTATAAAGAAATTTCTGTTATAAATGAGAATAAATATATATGAATAAAGATAGTAATAATATATATATTGTAGTGAGTGTGAATAAAAATAATTGGACGCGCGTGCACATATGTCAGAAGGTATTGATTATACATATAAATGCATAGTACATTAATCATTACGTTAGAACTTTGTGTGAGGATAGTGAGTCGTGTGAAAATGGTGGATTCTATCTTCACTTCGGGGCTCAACATTTAATAGTAATCGGACATACTAACCGATCACCCAGCCTGACGATGCGAATAGTGGTCATATAGCAAATAATTCCGAATAGCTTCCAATTAATCACAGAACATAATAGCTGTTTGCAGAATTGGTACAGTTTAAATATATGCGTTCAGCTTTCATTTGTGATACTACTCTACAACTTTGATATTTTTTCCACGTCGCGTGATCAAGCCAAGTTCACTACTGTTCGCAGAGGTGAAGTGGATAGGATTGAATAGTATAGGAAATTTATTACAGTAGATAAATATGTGTAAATTACAGTAGATAGATATTGGTACTTTACCCCGAACGATCGTAGGTTGTCATAGTTTCAAAATATCCGACGAATGTAAAATACCGCCGCATGTTAGATAATTTCCTTCAAGTATTGTTATATTATTAAGTAATATATGTAACTATTAACATCTTCTGTTATTATCCTAACTGCATGTAGCATGGAATCAAGACAGGTCGTAATCGTAACCCTAATTTATCAGTAAATCTATCCTCAAGTTCATAAACCTAAAATCCTTTTGTACCACTACATTTCAATCTTATCCATTATATTCTAATTTCTCAGATCTAAACAGTGTTCCACCTCAGTGAGCAAGTTCTTGATATGAAAAAGAAATCCCTTTGGACTTAGAAAATTCTCGTTTTTCAATACCTTGTACGCATATAACTATGAATGTGTGTATACCTTGTGATACAAAGAGATAGCGATTTAAAGCTCGTCAATGAACGAGTTAATAACTAAAATGACCTGATAAGTGACGTAGTTAACGTGGTATGAGCGACAAAACTCTGTTCTCTTAATCTAGGAAATGGAAAAGAATGTATAGACAAATAAATCTACAGACTGAATATGTGTCACTTATAATTCATAAACATGATCTCATGTGTGTACATTTAGATAAAATGAAGTTAAAGGCATGGTCATCAAAAGGGTGCTTTGATAATACGTGTGACTTCACATATCGTCTAAAAGTACGAGCGATGACTCGTTTTTCTTTCTTTTAGTTTTTTTTTTATATGAAATACAGACTCATTCTAACCACCATTTTAAGTTTTTTTTATGCAATATTGTAGAAAGATTTACATCTTATTTTATCAACAAATATTTAAATATTTTTTAGTCTATTTGTCACTAACAAATATATGTATCTACATTGCTGTAATTCAATATTATATGTGGAATGATCCATTTATAGGTATACTTATTTGCATGCTCATAACATTTTGTGTTTAATTTTTCAATAGATGTAATAAATGTCCACAAATTGTACTTAGATTATAGTTTCTTCAAGTCTGATTCACCTATAACAATACATTGTCCTGTATGTATGTGCTTGTGCGTAAATGAGTGACAATTTAGTCTTAAGTGGTAGCATTTAATCTTGATTTATTACTATAGTGTCTATAATAAGTGTGTAATAGCATGTTATATGTATTGGTGTATGACGGAGGTCATGAAAGATAACTAATTCTAAATTAGTCTTAATCGGCTCTGGGAGGAAAGACAAAATAACAGGATAAGCTCGAATAATGACAGTCTTTTCAGAAATCTCAAAACTTCTATTTGTGGAAAATATGTACATTACTTTGAGTTTTTTGGGGCAAATTTCGGGTGTGTGTTTTGTCCCCACCATGGATATTCAGATACTGGATAAAGATTATTTAACGTTTGGAAATAACAAACAATCTATTAAATTAAACTTCTCGTCACCTGGGCTGGATTAGGGCAACTCCCACTTGTGCAGTTGCCTGGATCCAGGTCAGGGTAGTATGAGGGAACATGTGTTTCGTCATAATCAATTCAGGATTGATTCTCAAATAACAAAATTTGGGTATGAATCACCTTTTCAGTAACTACTCAAGGTTCTTTATCATATTTCCATCATTATCCAGTATTCCTTCATCTCTAATTCCTTCTTCCTTTCTCATTTTCCTCTTTTCCGCCTTTCGCCTGCCTTCCCTTCTTCCTCGCTTTCTTTTCCTCTTTCTAATAAAACTGAAGAGGGGTCCTGACTAGGAGTTGTCGCTATAGACACGGTCATTAAATTTCTTTGATGTTTCTCTTCGGAAGTCCGATAATGATTAACCAATAACGAAATATACATATTACACATAAATATTCTAAAATTAATTCATTTTTATATCATATTTACTTAATTATCCAATTGAAGATTAACATATAGCGACTCCCCTTTCCCACTCACTACCTACGTTTTGCTTCAAGTCAGAATAGACGGCCAACGAATTCGAATCCAGAACCTCAAGATAGCGACGCATGAACCCAAAGAAGTAACTAAGTCAGCATGGTAAATTTGTTGAGTGGTAAATAAGGAAATACACATAAATAAGCGGAATTTTGTTCACAATTCAGGATTACGGAAATACAAAAAATACCTTCACGGACCTGGACACATACCTCATTCTCCGTCAATAATTCACATTGAAAAACCAACACAAATTGTTAATTATGATGCTAAACAAGCGAGAAAAACAAGTTGTTATTTGATCTTTGATCAATACCTCCGTTAGTAATTATCCGTAATTTGTAACCAAAATAAGACTAACAGCATTACGCAGCATGTGAATCGGACGTCCTTTTAAACATCAGAACCATGTGGTTTAGGATCAAATGCAGATGTTGGGTTGTATTCAATAAAAATGAAATCATGCACATACCATTGGAATTAACAGTGTTTTTACTATGACGTATTTGACACTAGACTTAGTGTTTTCAGGAAGATATTTATTTATTGAGCTAATAAAAACAAAATTCTGGTGTTAGATGAGAATATTTGATGACAAATTTAGTTTAGTGTGGTAATTAATGAAATTACCATTACTCTTCAACAAATGTTTTAATTGATTGGTAGATTAAAATTTAATGCGGAAGTCAACATAAAGACTTTAAGTTTAATGTCCTTTCTCAGTACCAAAACCATAGAAGACAGACCCTACTGTCCAAAGTAAGGTCCAAATCAATACTCGGGTTTGTTTCCGAGACTTTGAAAATAAAACTCTGGAAGAGTTATCGAGAAGAAGTTGATTGGCGAAAGTTTTAATGGGCACGTTAGTAGCAAGGCTATTTGTCTTATATATATATATATATATATATATATATATATATATATATATATATATATATATATATATATATATATATATATATATATATATATATATATATATATATACACAAACACACGCAAACAAACAAACAAACAAACAATGGCTGATTTAAAAAATGAGATCGTTCAATTTTATATTCCATGGTTAAGGCGGCTAGGCTAAAGGGGACGCTGATAATGAGAAATGAATGAAATGTTGGAATGAAGAAAGTGGGAGGAAATGGGAGAACCCCATGCACACAGTGTTTGTCCACCACAAAGTTCACTTGGCGCGAGCTGGGATCGAACCAAGGACCCCATTCACCAGAGTTGAACGGTCTACCACTGAGTCACCGCGTTTAATCTGTTTATAATTCACCTTCTACTGTACGTGTCCTTGATATTGTTCCCTTCTTTAACCTCAACTCACTCTTCATTACCACTAACATCATAATATTTTAAATCCGACTTGCGTGATCTTCAGAAAACAAACACATAAGGTAAATATACCATGAATGTCTTTAATTGAACAATGTTATAATTTACAGTAAAGCCACAATTATCCGGAAGCGGATTATTCGCGAATACAACGAAAAAAATGTTTAACTTGCTGGAGTTAAGCTGAATTATTTTCATAAGTATTAGCTGCGTAAGGACATTCCGTATGCAATTAAGTACTATACATTCTAAAACATAAAAACAAATTGTTGTAAAAATAAACATTTCCAATATAGAAAATAGGTTTCTGCTGTACTGTACATATTTTAAAAGTTTTATTATATTTTCGCAGAATAATACGGTTTTTATGCTTTTTTTTCGTGTTTGCACCTCATTTTTTAGTCTGTTTTGGGTTATCCGCGATTGTCACTATCCGCTGTGCCCTTCCCACCCCATTACGCGGATAATTAGGACTTTATTATATATTCAATGCTGCTGTTGTGTTTCTTGTACCATGATTAAGAGTAATTTGTATCTAGAAAGTTGGCAATCATTACTGAAACCCATTTGCAATAACACTAATAGCAACATTTCAAAAATAAAGACAGAAAGAGATTCAGCCATTTTCAATTACGAAATGAAAGTTTTAACATTTGGTGAGAATTATTGAATCCCATTGATTGATAGTCCTACTTCCCTCTCAACCATATAATGTAACCACATGAAAGAGCTTTGAGCAATAATCTCTGGAAATAAACAAAAGAAATAAAAAGAACTTCTCTTTTATCAATGTACCTGCAGAATCTGACGCGTAGTGCATAAAAGTAGAAGTGAACCTAAATTCTTTCGGAAATAACCTTTCACTGCATTTCCTCATAAATACAGTGGCCATCATATATCTTTCATTTATTATGCCCCCTTTGCATAAATTAACTGATTGGAGTTGAATGACCTTTTCAAAGTCGATGAGACAGAGCTTATTATTTAAACTGGAAAAAAATGAAATCTTTGAGTTTTACGTCCCACGCTTAGAGACGGTGATGGTGAGTAATGAAGGAAATGATGGAATGAATAAAGTGGGAGGAAACGGGAGAACCCCGAGAAAACCCACGCACACGGTGTTTGGGCATCACAAAGTTCATTTGAAGGGGGCTGGAAGCGAACTCGGGACCCCAAGCACCAGAGGTGAACGCTGTACCACTGAGCCACCGCGGCCTCCTTATTTAAAATGGAATTCGAACCATTACTTTTTGAGTTTTTATCCCAGTCACAGTACTTCTGTGCGAGATCGAATTCACGTTCTACTCCTTCACGCTGGTCTAGTGGCTGACGCGTGCGAATTTAATGCACGAGTTTCCGTCCTCGATTCCCGGTGGGAAAACACTGCAGTTCGAATCCGATACTCTGAAGCAATCTTATTAAGTTTCCACATTAAACTATAGTTCCTGATTTCATATAGCCTCGGAGCTGGAAATGGACGCTAAAAGATAACATAATCAAATCCACGATCTTGTGCATTCGAGTTCATAAGGAAATATTTATTCCATGCTAACTGTGACATACTTATACTAAATTTATAGCAGAATTCTTCTACTTATAGTATAAATGGTTGATTTAATAAATAAATAATACATTCTTTAATATATTTTTCATATAGTTACTAATAATATGAATTAATAATAGTTTAAATATGGAGGATATACGCTTCAATGGAAAGTCAAGATACGGATACGAGAAAGAAAAAAAAGAGATTGAATTCCATTGCTCGAAAAAATAAAATTCCTTCAACCGAATACAAAATTAAAACACTACAGTTGAAATGTTCTCTCAATTCCAACAACCCCCGATTCTCTAAAGAATCCAACACTTCAACGAATGCGAAGTTCCAAACCTCAAACTTCAAATGTTCTCTCAATTCTAACAACCCCCGATTCTCTAAAGAATCCAACACTTCAACGAACGCGAAGTTCCAAATCTCACACTTCAAATGTTCTCAATTCTAACAAACCCCAATTCTCTAAATAATCCAACACTTCAACGAACGCGAAGTTCCAAACCTCATACTTCAAATGTTTCTCAATTCTAACAATCCGATTCTTAAAGAATCCAATACTGCAACGAACGCGAAGTTCCAAGTCTCACACTAACAACCCCCGATCCTCTAAATAATCCAACATTTCAACGAACGCGAAGTTCCAAACCTCATACTTCAAATGTCTCTCAAATCTAACAATCCAATTCTTAAAGAATCCAATACTTCAACGAACACGAAGTTACAAATCTCATACTTCAAATATTCTCTCAATTCTAATTATCCCGATTTATTAATGAATCCAACACTTCAACGAACGCGAAGTTCCAAATTTCATACTTTAAATATTCTCTCAATTCTAACAACCTCTGATTTTATAAGGAAATCAAAGTAAAGAATTTACTTTCACTAAACATTCAGTGAACGACATGTTCATATGCAGCTAGAGGTATTCTACTGGGATGTGGATTGTGATACATTTTAGGAATAGAAAATTTGCTTCCACCTAAGTGAATGACATTATCTCTGCTTCGCCGATTGGTATATAGTTTCTTTTACGATCATTCATTTTCACTAATGATTCGCTTTCTTTAATACAAAGAACACGTGCGTAGGACGTAACACTGAAAACATTAACTGCACCGTATCAGATACTGTACAACTACGTAAAATTAATTAATGTATTTATGTGTCTTACTTGGATTCACTAGCTCACATGTTTAATTTTATGCAAGTCAAGATGTACAGAAAAAGCTAATTTTTGTCAAGTATGCACATCTATTACTTGGCACACCTGCATCCGGTGCAGAAATTATATTCACGCTGAAATGTTAAATTAATACAACATATTCGTGGCAACCGTGTTGATTTGAGAGAAAACTTGAAGCATCCCCCTCCCGCGAGGACGTTACCATAGCTACTTAACAGGGACTTGTAATCAATAGAGGAAGGGTCAATGATCCCCACCAGAACAGCCAGGTGGGCTCGCATCCAATGAACTCCAGAACCACTGCCTTATCTATAATCAAATACTTTATTTTATTGTAGACTAGCAAATACCCCCCACGAGTTACTGCAGACAATGTTTTTAGTTTCTCCTCCTGCATCTTTCATATAAAATTCCTCTGAGCTCGATGCCTCGCACGGAATTCGAACAGCTCGTGAGGTCATCTTAGTAAACTTCCTGCATCCTTTTTTTCTCTTCTTGGTCAAATTTTATGAAATATTGAAACACGTTCTTAGTTATTTTAACTGAAAAGACTAAATATCAAGTTTCATGTCAGTAATCTTAACGAATTCCCAGATATCGATATACTGTTATAACAATTGTAGCCCTCACACCTTTTTCTTCCCATCTCCTTTCTTCCCTCAGGGATAATAATGAAATGAAATCTTTGAGTTAAACGTCCTACTTTATCCATTGAGTTGAGTTGATTTTGAACTTAACGTCCCTTTCAGCAGCGAGGCTATATGAGACGGGATCTACTGATTAACGTGGAATCCGAACCACATGAGCTCAAGCCGGAATCGAACCCGGGTCTCCCACGCCAAAGGCGCGTACGCTAACCGCTTAGCCACGAAGCAGCTCGTCTTAACGTTAAGCTAAGGGAGACGGATGATTAATGCAAGTGAATGATGATGGAAGAATTGGTGGAATTATAAAGTGGGAGGAAACGGGAGTACCTCGAGAAAACGCACGGACAAGATGTCCATCACAAACTTATTTGGCCGGGGATTTAACCAGCAACCCTACACACCAGAGGTAAGCGCCTTACCACTGAACCACAGTGCCCCTTCCCTCGAGATCAAATATCATACATTGTTTAATTTTATTGTAAATAAAATGCCAAAATACCAAATTTCATGTCTCTACACTTAAAGGTTATGAGATGTAAAACTGTTATTATAACTGAAACCCACACCGCTTTTCTTTCCACAAATTTGTTACCTTCTAGAGGGGACTACAGTTGTTTAGGGCTAGAGCACTTACCTATGGTGCGTGGAGTTTTCTTGTTCAATTCCCCCTCAAGTTAAGTTTGTGGTGGAAAACATCGTGTCTGAGTTTTCTCGGTTACTCCCATTTCCTCGCACATTCTCATTCCACCAATTAATCTATCAAGCCTAAAAGGTCATAAACGTGGGACGTTAAACTGAACGTCTTCGTTTTCTTACCTTCTGGATCAGATATCAAACAATATTGAAAAAAATATGTAATTATTTTTGAATGAAAAGTACAAATAATAAATTTCATGCCTCTAACCTCATGGAATTCCGAGATATGGACATCTTGTTATAATAATTGATTCCGAAAGGTTTTTTTTAGTGCTACCTTATATAACAAATCCTATTTTTGTCCAAATATCAAATTTCTAGTTTATTTTTTTTATCTAGGTGCTTATCAATCAGTCAACGAGGAGGTTTTCCTTTTATATATATATATATATATATATATATATATATATATATATATATATATATATATATATATATATATATATATATATATATATATATATATATATATATATATATATATATAACTCTATAGACTATGGAACCCGGAGGTTCAATGCCGCGTTCACAAAAGCTCTCCACTGACTTCTATCCGTAGCCAACTGGATCCAGTTTGTACTTTGTATTCCTATTTCTGCGAGATCCATCTTAAGGTCTTCCTAATGGTCGTTTTCGGATTTGTCTTCGAGTTAAGACGTGGAAAGCGTTCACAATTTCTTCCATCCTGGCTACAAGATCTGCCTACCTGAGCCTCCTAGATTTGATGACCATAACAATGTTTGGTAACATATGGTATATATATTGGTATACTCATTTATAATATAGCTTATAAGTATGGTGAGTTTGCTAACACAAGTGTGACATGGCAATCATATAAGTATAAATTACTCTATATGAAATGTTATATTTGCCCAAAAGACATCTTTCATATTCCAGTGATCTCAATAGGTGGTTGCGAATGGATACTGGACAAAGATAAAGGTTTTGTTACCAACTGGAGGCAAAACTCTTCCAGAGGGAAATTTATTTTTTGGTTTGTTTGTTTATTTGCTTGTTCAAGATTAGCACCGCTTTTCACAACTGATGCCACATGAGGTGTGGATCTACACTTTAAGCTAGAATACGAAGCACTGTAATGAATTCAATGCTCTCCCATCAGCAATCGAAACCGGAATCCCGTACATCAAAGGCGTGTGCGTGACCGTTAGCCATTAAAGCAGCGGGAAAGACCACTAAAGAGTACAAGAGAAGGAGACGAAAACTAAACTGAAATTAAGTCAGTAAAGGGCAGTTTCACAGTGTAAGAATATAATTTTGTTTCAACATGATGGCCATCTAGTCCTCCTCCTTAGTCTAATGGTAAGAGCACATGCCCGTTCGATTCCCGCATGTGTGGGAGAGTATCAAACGCACTGCAGTGCTCCTGATCTCTCTTTAAGTCTCGTTCAATACTATGGCTTCGCAGATGACTAAAGATACAAATACAAATAGAAATGATATCTTTCAATTTAACGCCCCACCTTTCTTCCTCGTTAGACTAAGGAAGACTTAATGCACGTGATTGAAGATGTAAGAATTGGTGGCATGATATGTGCGAGGAAACAAGAGTAGCCCGAGAAAACCCACAGATCCGTAACACAAACTTACTTGGCCGGGCATTGAACTAAGGACCCCCACACACCAGAGATAAGCGCTCTACCACTGAGCCACTGTGCCTCCATAAATTTAAATCAATCAATCAATTATTGCATGTAGATATATCTTCCGTTATGTGCTATGGAAATATAGAAGTAAATTGACTGTTTAAAACGCATATCCCAGCAGAAGGACTACCAGAAAGATTTGGTCTTTTACAGCAACGATTACATTCATTCTTGATAAAAATTTAAAGAACAGACTTTTGGAAAATACAATCTGACTTTGTATGTTACAGTTTTGATTATCTCGCATTCAACATATTTAAACATATTGAGCGTTAAGCAGGGTCATTTTGACGTATGATTAGCGTCATACTAAAGGCCTGACTACTGCAGGAAACATGTGTTAGTTGAACTCTTTAGTACTCTCTAATAATGCGTTAGAACAACTCTGCATAAGGCCGATTAGGTTTATTCTAATTATTCAGAAACACTAGTTACTTTCACTTGAAAATATACTACTACTTGTGAGAATTGTCACAGCAAGAAAACACACCTGGAAGTGAAATGAAGTTTAAATTACAGTTTCATTACATGACAATACAGAAATGATTACAATATCAGATCTATACAAGAAGTCGCGGCGAGAATTTTAATTTGGTGACGATGGATCGCACTTTGGAACAGCGCTAAGCTGTAAAATTTTGTGTTAAATTAAAAAAAAAAAAAACTTTAGAACGACTTTAACCTTGCTACGAGAGGCTTACGGCGAGGAAGTGATTTCCCGCACGCAAGTTTACACTTGGCACACCGCGTTCAAGGAAGGACGGGAGGTGGTCTAGGGCGAACAACGCTCAGGATGGCCGTCCACATCAAAAACGGAGGAAAACGTAGCCCGTGTAAAAGCTCTTTTAGACAAAGACAGGCGTTTAAGTCTCCAGGTGATTGCAGAGGAGGTGGGACTAGTGAAAACGTAAGTTTTTGTAATTGTTACCGAAAACTGTCTTTTTCGACGGGAAGGGGGTCGTGCACAAAGAGTTTGTACCTGCTGGGACCATCATGAATTCAAGTTACTACAAAACAGTGCTTGAGCGTCTCCGATAGAAGGTCCACCGCGTTCATTCTGACATCGCCGACAGATGACTGCTTCACCACGACAACGCACCAGCTCACACAGTGCTGTTGGTAGGTGAATTTCTGGCCAAAGTACGCGTTGCAATGCTGCCTCATCCCCTTACAGCCCGGACTTAGCACTTGCCGACTTCTTCTTGTTTCCCGAGGTAAAAAAGGATGATCAAGGGGAAGCGTTTTGCGTCAATTTAAGAGATTCAAGCCGCCACAACCGCAGCATTAGAGGTGTCAGTCAAGGAGTTTTAGGATGCTACGAATAGTGGAAAAGTCTCTATACTTGCTGTATTGAGGCTCAAAGTGCCTACATTGAAGAATATTGACAGCAGTTGTAAATGACATCAATAAATTGTTTGAAAAGAAATAAGTTCGGGTATTTTAGAATGGACTCTGTAGATGCTGAAAGCCCAGAAATCTAATTCCTAATCCTAATTTTGACTAACATTTTTTTAGAAGTTTAGAGATTGATAATTTTTTATGCCAATATTCATGAACATTTTGTTTATGATAGAATGAAATAATCGAGATTTAAAGAAGGATTTTAATGTTGTAGAATAAATAATTTATGTTTATTTATGTTTGTAGAATTGTTTTAAGTCCTGCATTGTGATTAGGCGTTGACAAATATGAAGTGAATACATTCTTTAAACTTACTTGTGTTTATATAACACAAATGTTGTACACGACATACTTTAGTATTTAGGCTGGCTCCCCAGTTGGATATAGAATCTTGCTCGTAGTATGATTTATTGTGCAATGCCGCGACTTAGAGAATACAAGTCGTTTTGTTTCTTGACTAATGTTGAGGTCATACACTTATTGTATTTATGGTGAAATAGAATGTAGGTGTACCTACAGGAATATACTTTTATTATCATATTTATCAATGCACGAACTTACACGATGATGTTGTATAAGGTAGTTGACTTCGGTACGTGGAAACGTATTTAAAGACAGAATTACAAAGCAGTTTTTACTAGGGATGGCCACAAAGTTTCGGTTCCGGCAGAACCGGTTCTTGGATATCCGGTTTTCAGAACCGGTTCCAGATCTGGATCTGAAAACTCGGTTCCAGAACCGGATCTTAGGAACCGGTTCCATACCTGAATCCGAAAGCCCCAAAAGACCCGTGAAGGAGGCACAAAGTTCACCTTCAAAACACCGCAAAGGGTACCACACGCATATGTCCTCCCCCGCCTAGACCCGCTTGTGCCCCCCAAAAAAGAAAAATTTGGTTCACCAGGGTGTTTAGCCAGTTGAACCAAATAAGTTTGCCAGTTTGCCTGTTTAGTCAATGATTTTGCCAGTTACTCAGTTTGTATAGGCAAATAAGACAAGCGGCCGCTGCCTGGGCGCCTGTCTGTCAGTTTCACCATATCATCTAGCACACTGTTCACAACTTGCCAGCAGCTCGGGTTTAGAGTAGAAATGGCCACAAAGATCTGGAACCGGTTCCAGACCTGGGTCCAAAAACCTGATTCCAGAACCAGATCTTAGGAACCGGTTCCAAACCTGGATCCGAAAACCCGGTTCCAAAACTGGATCTTAGGAACCGGTCCCAGATCTGGATCTGAAAACGCGGTTCCAGAACCGGATCTTGGGAACCGGTTCCAAAGCTGGAACTGAAGAACCAGTTCTCGAAACGGATCCGTTCAGAGCCGAAAACCTGTTCCGCCAGGAACTGATTCTTGCCATCCCTAGTTTTTACAGATAAAGAATTCTTAAGTTAATCATATATAAATGTTCGTTTTTTTTTTTTTTGGCCATCTTTTGCAAATTAATTTGAGAAGTAATGAACCAAAAGGATAGTCACGGAAAAAAGTTAAATAAACTCGTTTAAAGTAGTCCGTGACAACATATACAGTCTTTATACAGGGTGTTTCTAAACAACACCGACAAAGTTTGGGAGATGATTCCTGACATCAAGATAAGACAAAAAGCATAGACCTACCTGGATGCATAAATGCTTCCTTTCGGAGTTATAGGCTGCCGAAATCATGAAAACAAAATGAACTTTAAAAGATCCATAGCTTCAAAACTATTGGACATACCGTAGTCGGGTCATGGCTTCACTTAGGAACTAGTATGTGCCCTATCCAAATATCCAAGTTTCAGAATCCTGTGGTACTTTCGCAACAATTTTTATAGAGGTAGTTGGTGAGTACTTCAAATTATATGCCCGTAACCAAACTTCCTCTATAAAAATTGCTGCGTGAGTACCGCAGGATTGTGAAACATGTATTTTTGGATAGTGCACACATTAGTTCCTAAGTGAAGTCTTGACCCGATACGGTAGATCCCATAGTATTGGAACCATGAACCTTTAAATTTCATTTTTTCATGTTTCCGGCAGCCTATAACTCCGAAAGGAAGCATTTGTGCACCTAGGTTGATCTATACTTTTTATCTTATCTTGGTGTCAGAAATCGCATCCCAAACGTGGTCGGTGTTGTTTTGAAACACCCTGTATATCTGGTATATCTTCTTTCAACATATTTTTTCTCACTAGACGCTAACAATATATTGAAGAATTGTTGCTCATATTTCGCATATTATATATATATATATATATATATATATATATATATATATATATTGTATACAAATGTTCTTAATAAAATTATATATTTTAGGTCATTTTTTGTTGATATTCAGGGAAAAGTAAGAGGAAATAAGCCACTATCGGAAACTGGAAAGCTAATATCTTTTGTTATCGGGCATATCACAAAATTGATTCATATTTCCAGATACATAAAAGGCGACGGATTATCAATTGAGAACAGAATACCTTGTAAGTTGTTGTTTTTTTTTTTTTTTTATCGGGATCTAGGATTCATTCTTTCAGACTTTTAAAGCCTACTATTGCTTTGTGTGGTATTCCATAATTGGCTGTTTGTGTCATATAAGGAAAATATTCGTTACCACGGCAAATGTGGACACACAATAGTGATGTTGTGAGTTTTTCTACTAGATGCTCAACCAGAGATCAACTTTATATATATATATATATATATATATATATATATATATATATATAAGATGTTAAAAAATAGCTAACAATCTTAGTTCGTAGTACATACATATAACGTTTTCTAGTATATTAGTATATTGACATCTTCTGAGAATCAATACGAAAAGCAGGAATAAACAGAAATAGTACACGGTAACAAGGCAAGAAATAAAAGAGCCATTCTGTCGCGGTATTGTCATAACGGAGAGGAATGTATTCATTACGCGGTATACCACAACAAAAGGCGATCCCACAACTGTTACAATCTATCCTCCTTACATTTTTTTTCGAAAACAATTTTTTTTTTTAAAAAATATAACAAGAAAAAAGTACTAGTAATTTAAGTTGTTCCCAAGTTGTGTTGGAGAATGTGTGACAATAAAAATATCACAATAGAGCAACTTGCAATCAAAGCATGAAAGATCGCGGGCCTAGTTTCTAAGTCATGAAAAGTAACCAGAATTTTTTTTTTTCATTGATGATGATGCATTCTGGAAAGCAGTGTAAACAACTTCAAAGGAAATTCTTGGAAATCGAGAACAGGATCTGCTACTTATAAACTCAATGAAGTTCGGATCTCATTTACGGTAAGAAAAAATGATTCAATTCTATATACATACTTACCTTTTCCTTAAATTCCTTTTTATCGCGAAGTTGAATGAAGAAATTCAGCGCATATCTTTCATCTTTTAAGTCCTGCTTACCTGAGTAACCGACTAACTAATTAACGTCTAGACCGAACTGCTTAAGCTACAAACTTGGAATTTGGATAAAGCATGGGATTTGTGTAATACCGCGCCATGGAAAATGAGCGCCAGGGGCGACAGTATACTACGGCGCCCCGATACACATATTCCAAGTAATTTTTCCTCCCTTATTCCTTTTTTTATCCCGAATTTTTCTCCCCCTTACCGCGGCGCCCGTGGCCGTCGCCTTTCCCCACGACACGGTACCGGATTTGAGACGTAAGATATCACTAAGGAAAGATTTTTGAAAATTTGAAGTGGAACGAAAGTATTGAGGGTTACAATTATTATGACAAGATGTCCATATCTCGGAGACTTAAAATTAGCGTCATGAAATTTGATATTTAAACGTTTCATTTAAAAATAATAAAAACACATGTATCAGCGTTTTTCGATACTTGGCCTAGAAGAGAAAAAAAGGAAGAAAATGAAATGAAATCTTTAAGTTTTATGTCCAACGCTTATGCCGGTTAGGCTAAAGAAGATGGTGGTGATGAGTAATGAATGAATGAAATGGTGGAATAAAGAAAATGGGAAGAAACGGGAGAACCCCGAGGAAAGCCACACACACGGTGTTTCTCCGTCACAAAGTTCACTTGGTGCGAGCTGGGATCGAACCAGAGACCCCATGCACCAGAGGTGAACGCTCTACCACTGAGCCACCGCGGATCCCAGGGAAGAAGATGGTTAAGGATTGCAATTATTATATGTGTCCGTATCTCAGAATCCCTTAAGGGTAGAAATATGAAATCTGGTCTTTGGACCTTTCATTAAAATAATTACTATGTGTTTCAGCGTTGAAAATTTGACCTAGAATGGAAGATAAAGAGTGGGGTTAGTTTACCAAGATGTCCATACGAGGTGTTAAGATTTTATGCGGAACTTTGACTTTAGACGAATTCTGTATGAAAGATGCAAAATAGTCACGCACCAATATATTTTTGATGTGATAGGGTACAAACTTTGTTGGACGGGTCTACGTAGCACTGAACGGGTATTATTCTGTATCCGAAAAGGCAATAAATAATTCTAAAATACTTCCACCTATATCCTAAGAAAAATACAGAAATAGACTGTTTTGATAAGAGAAAGAGTACAGATGAAGTGTAAGATCAAAATTTCATGCTACACCAATCATTCCCCTCTTAAACAAATATAACTTTATTGAGAAAGTGTACAAATGCATGTTGAGTTTGGAAGTTTTGGAGGGTCCGGATACGATAAACCCTCCCGAGGGCGCTGGTGCAGAAGGAAGAACAGACAGCATTGTATTCAGTAAAAGCTACGGCCATTTGATAGTTTATAATAAAGAGTTTTACTTACCAATCTTCGACTATATGTTTTAACCAGGAATATCCAACAAATACCCAGTGGCCAGCCAAATGAGCAACTAATTTGAATTAGAGACGGTGATTGTGGAATCAGAGATCCCTGATGTTTACACAGACTCAGGGTCCTCACTACCCATATTGAGACTAGTACTCACTAAACTCCGGTTCACACTTGCTTTAGCTTAGGCTCGCGGTCGCAATTTCTAATCTCATTAAGACTTGCGATCTCTGGGTAAACGATATTAAGTTTCTAAAAATTGAAACGACATTTAGCATTTAATGTCCCATGATTGTGCCCTTTAAACTGAAGGGGACGGATGATTAAGAACAATGAATGGGGAAAAAATGTGGGAGTAGGACAAATCCGCCACTGGACAAAACCAACAATTGCAAAAATGGACAAACTGCCCAACTTTCATTTTGATTAAATCACCCAAATGCGAAAATGGACATAATCCCAACATTAATTTTAATAAATCCTCCAATGGACAGAACCCCTGAACTCGAAAATATACTAGGTGGTTCCTCGTAGCGTAGTCGGAAACGCTCTTGAATTTGATGTGAGCAGTCCCGAGTTCGACTCCCGATGACGATACTCGGTCGAAAAGATGTAACAGCTTTTCAGGCCAGCGATCCTGAGTGGCGTTTCTCCTGGGTTTTCCTCATTCACACCAGGCAAATTACGAGATGTGCCTAACTTAAAGGTTCCAGATTACTTCCTTCCTTTTCTATTCCTTTCTTTCCTACTCCCCGAGGGACCTCTTCCGTCACACATGACAGGCTAACATGGCCGTATATGCCGAAAACACAGAAATCTAATTCCTAATTCTAATTCTAGTGACGGGCTAGCATGGCCATAGATGCCGAAAGCCCAGAAATCTAATTCCTAATCCTAATCCTAGTGACGGGCTAGCATGGCCATAGATGCTGAAAGCCCAGAAATCTAATTCCTAATTCTAATCCTAGTGACGGGCTAGCATGGCCATAGATGCCGAAAGCTGAGAAATCTAATTCCTAATCCTAATCCTATTGATGGGCTAACATGGCCGTATATGCCGAAAGCCCAGAGATCTAATTCCTAATCCTCTTCGAAAATGTGCACAGCTCCAACTTTCATTTTGGGCAAATTCTCCAATGGCTACCGAGAAGTAACTAGATCATAAACAGACAAAAAAGCCAAGAAGCCAAGAATTTACGAAAATTAAATAAGAAATTAAGAGTATAATGGAAGAATAATTGATAAGAAGAAATAAAATAATTGCTTAGTTAAGGGGATAGTGTTTGGAGCTTTTAGCCATTTTAGCGTTTCGGGGTTTTCTCCATTGGGAGATTTGTTCAGAATGGAAGTTTTTTTTGTCCATTTTCGGAATTGAGGGTTATATCCATTGGGGGATTTGTGTAGATCCGAAAATGTGAGAGGAAATCAGAGAAACCGGAAAAAAGGAACATACATGATGTCCAGCACAAACTCGCGGGATCGGGGATCAAACAAAGGACCCCGTTGCACCAGAGGCGAGCGTTCTGCACGATCCATTCTATAGTCTCTCATGCTTGCTGCTACAGGCAGTTTGCGCTTATTAAGCCCGAAAACAAGAATCTGATTTGAATAGGCGATATTGCTAATTGATTATTTGTGTTCATTTCTTTGTCAGCAGCGAAGCTATATAGCATGAGAACTACAGTCTAAAGTAGAATCTGAACTACTATAGTGCGTTCGATCTGTCCCACTGAGAATAGAATGAGTAACTTCGTGCACCTGGCTACTAGAGCAGCGAGGTGGGCGCGTATATGTTGAATATATCTGAAAGTAAAATTCTGGACACTAGTGTTCGACATTTGCTACAGCAATAATTACTGTCATCCCTTTGCATTAACTAAAATATGAAACTTTCACGAAATTGTATAAAAGTGTAAAGAAATAATGTTCTCGAGTTGCTGTTGTAATTGTCTGATCTTACAGCTAAGTGGTGGAAGAGTTTCGAATTTGAGATATGAGATGTATCCTTAAAGCTTTATTTGTAGAAATACAATTAATTTTAAAAAAGTAACTTTGTAACGTTATTCCTGTTGTTACATATATTTTTGCCCGCAGTTCAAGTAAGTCAACACGATTCGGTACTTTAATTTATACACTTAATTAATTGCAAAAACTAACAATTGCATACCTTCGAAATTAGGCTCATCAAATATATATATAATAACTAACTTTTATTCTCAAAACTCCATGAATAATAATCTTTTTGTTGTCATAGCAACACGAAACAATTATCTCTAGTTATAGCCACTACCAATACGTGAACATCAATCTTTATCAACATATATTCTACATTTTTTTTTCTTCTTCTTCATCATCATACCATATTGTGCACTTTTAAGCACCGTTGCCCAAAATAGCTACAATTAAAAATTGAAGTAAATTATAGATTAGACATACAATCTCGTTGTAACTTATGCTTCATACCGAAGGACCAATCATATTTATTCCGAACGGAAAAGTAGAATAGACAATGGAGTATGTTGTTTAATAGTTCATGCTAGCTCACTTCTGATTGACGCTACCAAATGCCCCATTTATCGGACGGACATGAGAGCAGGCTTGCCAACCGCATAATAATTTATAGTAATATACGATAATTCAAAGCTTCATGTTATATACAATAATGCCCTTGTGATAATAGATGAACAATATTGTACGATAATTTGAGAAGGCACATTTTTTTCGCAGTTTTTGAATACACAAATAAATTGTAGATGTGGATTAAATAATTACAGAACACACACACATTGAGAGTTTTAACAGTAATTCCCGCTAAAATAAATCTATTACCGCAACCCTGCATCCATTCTTTAAATTCAATTACTTTACGAGGAGGTGGAAATATTGTTGTTATTCAGAACAATGTTAGTAAGGATAACAAAATGGTGGAAACAGTGATGCCGATTTGGACTTCGAAACTAAAGATTACTAGATATCTTTATTATATATTATTGTTATTATTAATTGTATTATCCTTACGTCTAAAATTATCGTGCGCATAACGAATATACAATATATTTTTTTGTAATATACGATAATTTTAAAAACGAAAATCGATAATTTTGTTCTGAGAGGTTGGGAATTCTGTATAGGAGAAAATGGCAACGATATGTTAGTTGGTGTAGTGGACAATTGGTGAAATTATTGCTGGTAAGTGTACTTAAAGTCTCCCATACGTTGATGTAACACCATACTTTGGACACAAATTCTATAGTACGTAAAATGATTGTACAGAATAAATTGGTTTCAGACTCACATCGAAACATATATTTCGTCGCCGATAATTACGCCGATCTCACTTTACTTCATACACTGTTAAAAATGGTTTCTTAAATTCGAGAAAAAATATCCTCGTATTTGAGAACGCCCGTTTCTTATCTGTGCTGTACACCGAGAAATACATTCTTAAAAGTGAGATTTTTTATTTCCTTACATGATTTTGAGAAATAATGATTCAAATGTGAGGAATTGTGTCTCATTTCTGAGGGTGTAAATGATTTCTCAAATTTGAGAAACAAAAGTATTTTTTCTTAAAATTGAGAAAGCAACATTTGAGAAAATGAGACATATAACCACAATTGTGAGAGAAACATTTCTGAAAAAAAAAAAAAATGAGAAATGTCTTTCGCAAAATTCGAGAAACGGTGCACAAAAACAGGGTTCTCAAATACGAGAAGGAGAAGGGAAAGGGTATAAACAAAATATAAACATGCAAAAAAAAATCATACTATTAGTACATACAGAATTTATATTAAAGAAACATCTACAGTTATACTGTTTAAAATATAACACATTTAAACCTTCATTTCAACGCAAGAAAAGATCACGAAGACTTGTATGTTAAATGCGTTACTTATTTCTACTGTATCAGACAGTTGAACATCTTCCTTTCTATCACTGTCCACTTTCTCAACACTTTTCTCTTTTATCGACGTGGGTTTACTCAAGATTCTGCCTTTTCCTCCAACATTATACCAACTTCTTGATAATTCAGATTCAAGAATTATTGGTCTACTTCAGCCTAACGGCAATAATTTCTGCTGGAATGTAACGTCCCACGTTTATGCTACGAAGCTTAGAGAGACGTTATGATGATAATGAGTGAAAATGGTGCAGTGAAGAAGTGAGAGACTCCCGAGAAAACATACATACCGTCGCATGAGAACCAGAGAAACGTAACTCCATTTTCGTAGGTTTACAGGCGAGAGGACAAAAATATTATTTTCTTAGAAAGATGTGTTTTTAATAAGATGGTAATTGAGCTACATTACAACAGATGATAGACAAGGAGAATAGATGGCATTACGTTCCATTTACACCAAGTGGGGCTTCCAAAATTATGTTCAAACATGAAGAAAACGAAAACAGCATTTTTGGAGTTACGTTTCTCTGGTTCTCATGCGACGATACGATATTTAATCTCACAGCCCACTTGGCAGAGCTGGAATCAAACCAGGGACCTCATTCATCGGAGGCGAGTTCTACCACTGAGTCATCGCGGTCAATATGCCTACTTACCTGCCATAAACAAGTTGCCTACATGAGGAAACACCGTGTGCGTGCTCTTCCTAGGATTATCCAGTTTCCTCCCACAAAGAACGTACACAGGAATTTATTTCAGAAGTGGTCCAAATTTAATACGAGGACAAATTGTATTAAAATTGCCCCTAAAATTAGATGAAATTTACATAAAAGTAGCGATTTCGAGGAAGGTCCGGAGATCCAGGACTCACTCACCGTCCATCTTCTTCATTACGGCAGGGGCATGCAACAGTTTCTGCCAATCATAAATATGAAGAACTCCACTTCTAAGAACACAATTCAGATTGGAAACAAGGACTCAACCCGTATTCATGCAAAAACTGTCAAGAAACATTAGTCCACATTTTCATTACATTATTATTACCCACCTCTACCACTGTCTTCCTTAGCCTTGGAGCACAATCTTGGGACTTTAAGGCTGCAGACTACTAAATATTTTTGAGAAACTAATATTTTTTCTTTTGCCCTTTTTTCGTAAGTGGAAAGAGGTAATAAAATGTAACTTACCACAATAATAGATAATATTATTCTACATCTGAAAATACGAATTGGAAGAATTTTCAGTGTTGCTATCCATAGAAATTACAGTGTGACCAGAATTTGAATTACTCAAAAATCTAGGTAAAGGCAGCGAGTAGAAAAATGAACTCAACGGCAATTGATGACTTATCGTTCTGTCTATGTTCCTTGTTTACTACTTTTTAATTAATATTTCTATTTATTTTAAAAACCTTACATAAATTACTACAAAATAAATAAGTTATTACAAAATAAAGGGAAACATTATTTAAAAAGTAGTAAACAAGAAGCATAGACAGCACGATAAGTCATCAATTACCGTTGAGTTCATTTTTCTAGTCGCTGCCATAACCTAGATTTTTGAGTAATTCAAATTCTGGTTACACTGTATTTTCTATGGATAGCAACACTGAAAATTCTTGTGATTCATATTTTCGGGTGTAGAATAATATTATCTATTATTGTGGTAAGTTACATTTATTACCTCTTTCCACTTACGAAATATGGGCAAAAGAAAAATTATTAGTTTTTCAAAAATATTTAGTAGTCTGCCCCCTTAAATTTAAAAAAGTATGAAATATTTGAGTTTTATGTCCCATGTTTCTGTCGGGTAGGCTATAGGAGACGATAATGATGAGAATGAAAGAGATAGTGGAATGAAACGAGAGAATTCCGAGAAAACCGACTGTGTTTATCCATCACAAAGTCCACTTGCCGCGGGCTGGGATCAAACCAAGGGTTTCACGCACCAGAGGTGAACGCTCTACCATTGAGATACGGCAGATTCTACGTTAAGAACAAACGCGTACAGTACTATACCACAAATAACCTGCAAACGTACTAGTGATGAAAAAAAGGAGGCGCCAATCTATGATAGGTGATCAGTAGAAAGTACCTTTGCATTATTTCATAATAATAAATAGCTGTTTCTAATTACACAGATGACTTATGTGTTCTTTGTTTCCGTACATAAGCTATTTTGCACCTTTTAATGAATGGAAAAGGATGTAAAACATCGATGTGTCTCTCCATTCTATTGAAATATAGAAATCAAAGTGCTCTGTTACGGGGGACGGGCCTCTAATCCGCTTTCACTTGTTATTGCTGCACTCATTATGTGAATTGAGTATTGAGCTTTGGTACATAAAGGAACCAACCTGTCTACTATAGCCTATATAACCTATATAAGGGGGTTCAGCGTTCTACATCCTAACGAATGTATAACAGCATCGTTTTAGTCTACGGTAGTATGTTTATAATTCACCCGAACTTACGTTCGAAAGCTGATATACTGTATATGCTGCTCGCCTGCTCCTCACCACTGTCACATGATGTGTATTCGTACGCCATCTCAGCCGCATCACCGTACTGCGTACTCATATCCATTCGCATTCTGCTACAACTGAAATCCTTCATCTCGTTTCCTGAATAGTAATTGAGCCCTAGCAATATTACTCCCTAGTAAAATATAGTAATATTTCGGTAAGACTGTTACCGTTATTTTTTTTAATCATCTATGATATTGCAAATCACGCACTGTTTCATTTTCATTTTCAAGAAATGAGAAAGTCTCATAAATAGGAACCTGAAAATTTGCCTTGAGCTCACAAATGAAAACACGTTTGAAAATAATGAAACATTTTCCCTCGGATATGAGTAAAAAATTTCTTATTTTGTTTTGAACACGCATTTTTTTTTTTTCATTGCTGAGCAAGGAAATTTTTAAGGGTGGGGAAGATCGACCATTATCGTTGGGAGCAAGAATGGCAATACAGTGTTATTACACTTGTAAGTTGCCATATTTAACGTTAGCTCATCTATAAGAATGTTTTTAAAGCTTCCTCGCTTTTCTTATATTCACAATGTATTAAAATCCTCGTTTCTAATCCATTTTTTTTTTTTTTTTTTTTACATTTATAAAATTTTAATTTCCCGCTATTGAAGCCACGCTATGTCGATCTCTGGCGTACAGTAAGACGGAATCATAGGGACAATAGAACAGCGTTCGTAGGTCTCTTAAGAAAATTTCCCTCAACTGACAAAATTTTCCCTTTTCTTATCAAACTTTCCCTGGTTTGTTGAGTGTCCAATTTCTACGAGAGAAATATTGTAATAAGATGAATTCACCTATATTAAAGGACGTGCCACCCTCATTTGTTTTATTCATTTGTTTTTTCTTCTATTTTTTAAACTTTTCTTTCACAAAAAAAAAAAAAAAACACACACAAATGCATTCAGCCAACAATATGCTACTTTGAACAGACAGACATACAGACACACACATACAAACAATTGTGATTAGAATTCTAAGAACAAAGAAAAATTTAAACATTTCTATTGGTTAATCAGCCAGCGTGAGAATTTCCCTGGATTTTCAAGTTTTATCGAAAAATTCCCTTTTTCCTAAATTTACTTCTGAAACTTCCCTAGATTGGGGAAATTTCTCTCAAACTACCAATACTGCAACAGAACCAGTTTTAACAATGAAATCAGCAATGGCTTCCCGTTTCTAGATAAGGTGATGCGTAGTGACGCCATTATCTGTGCGCTATCTATCAGATTACACTCCATTTACCGTATGAGAAACTTGATTGCTTTTCAGTTCCGGTGCTGCTTAATATAGAATTACCCTATGATCAGCGGCCAATCCATGACCTGTACTAGAAGTACAGTATCTGAGGTTCTGCCCTTTGTTGTTCAGCTCGACTCTACAGTGGTTACAATAAATCAGTTTTTTTTTCAACCTGGGGGTCGCGAAGATAAGCGGAAGATGATTAAACTGACAAAATTCGGTTTTAATCTATTTGCTTTAAAGACGTTACTGTATCCACTGGTATACAAGAAGTGGATTCTACTATTATATTAATAGATGGATATCATAAGACCTCCACAATAGGTATATTAAAAATCCCACACAAGCTTATTACAAACCGAAAATTATAAGGGGATCGCTGGCAAGAGGATGTGATAAAATGGGGGTCGTGATAGGAATTGGGTTGAGAACCACTGCAATAAATGATGTTACTTTCTTTGAAAACACATTAAGGCAATTTTTTCCTTTTTTGTATTTTTAATTACTGCTTTGACATTTTAATCATTACCACTAGGGATGGCGAGAACCGGTTCCTGGCAAAACCGGTTTTCGGCTCTGAACGGATCCGGCTCCGGAACCGGTTCTTCGGATACAGTTCTGGAACCAGTTCCCAAGATCCGGTTCTGGAACCAGGTTTTCGGATCCAGGTCTGGAACCGGTTCCTAAGATCCGGTTCTAGAACCGGGTTTTCGGATCCAGGTCTGGAACCGGTTCCTAAGATCGGTTCTGGATCTGGGTTTTCGGATCCGGGTCTGGAATCGGTTCCAGAACTTTGTGGCAATCCCTACGCTAAATCCGAGCTGCTGACAGGCCGTGAACAGTGTGCTAGATGAAATGGTGGAAGCTACAGACAGGCTCCCAGGCGGCGGCCGCTTGTCTCATTTGCCTACCTAAACAAAATGTGTAACTAGCAAACTCATTGGCTAAAGAGGTAAACTGACAAACTCAATTGGCTAAACAACCACTGGTGGACCAATTTTTTTTTCTGGGGTGCACAAGCGGGTCTGGGGGAGAAGGGCACAAGCGCGTGGTTCCCTTTGCAGTGTTTTGAAGGTGAACTTTGTGCCTCCTTTACGGGTCTTTGGGGGCTTTCAAATCCAGATATGGAACCGGTTCCTAAAATCCGGTTCTGGAACCGGGTTTTTCGGATCCAGGTCTGGAACCGGTTCCTAAGATCTGGTTCTGGAACCGGGTTTTCGGATTCAGATCTGAAACCGATTCCTAAGATCGTGTTCTGGAACCGAGTTTTTGGATCCAGGTTTGGAACCGGTTCTGAAAACCGGATCTCCAAGAAACGAAACTTTGTGGTCATTCCTAATTATCACTCTTTCCCCTTATTTTCGAACAATTCTCGTATGACGTTATAGTAAGTAAAACTGCTTGATTGATCGACTAAGGAGAGGTCAGGGCGTCAACGTCTATTGCTAGCTTTTCGGGCTTGTTTGCTACCATTTAATTCAAACTGCCTACGACGCTGGAGTTATAATGTTGAAAAATCTGTAGCCAGCGTATTCTCTTAATACATATATATTATTTCAATTCTGATTTCTTTACATTTGATATGTTTCATTTAAGCTTAAGTAAGATAATTATTTATAACTTTATATATTCTTATAATACTCATGTATTTCATTAAACGTAAAACTAGTTTGGTTCATTATAGGTAAGACTAGTTTAATAGTTCATTATACGTAAGACTAATTTGGTGATTCATTAAACGTAAGACTAATTTGGTGGTTCATTAAACGTAAGACTAGTTTGCTTGAATATATGTAAGACTAGTTTGGTATGTTGGATATTCTTCTAGTGGAGTCACTTCGAATTGGCTTCTTGCATAGTATATCATGTTCGCATGCTCTCACAATACGTAATAGAAATATGTTAAGTAAAGAAGGGGAGATGATCAGGTAGGATAGTGCAACAAACAAGTGAATAAAAATTGAATAATTAAAGTATGTTTAATTGTGAAGTTTATCTTATGCAAATTATATCAAATATGGAAGTAAGTGTATTTCGTATCTAGACAACAGATTGTAAGAAGTAGTGATTGAATAATTAAACTTGCAATGTGATTACATTGACTAGATTGGCTTATTATACTTTAATACTTCGCATGGCTATGATCGATTCTGAACGAGTATTGAATGACGACTTTCTAATATGACTCTCATGTATTACTACTTAGTGCTTCCGTAATATCTTGTGTTTGCCTTGCTTACATGATAGCTCGGTTATACAATTGTCCCATCCTTGTCGTCAATTGTGTGCCAGAGCTATCATATAAGAAAGGGAAACACAGTGGACACCGCGTATCGTAGCAGTTAACGCTCTCGTCTTTGGAACGAGCGGTCCCAGGTTCGATTCCCGGTGAAGACAGTCGGTCGAAAAAGTATAAAATCTTTTCAGACCAGCCATCCTGATTGAGGTTTTCCTGTATTTTCCTCATTGACACCAGGCAAGTGCCGGGATAATATCTAACATACAGGTCCGAAGCCACTTCATTTCTTCCTTCTCTTTCCTCGGATAGTATGATCGCCGAGGGACGTCATCCATCATATGCGATGGGCTAACATAACCATTGGTGCCGTAAGTCCAGAAATCTAACTCCTAGTCACAAGGCAAACACAAGACATTACATAAGCACGAAATAGTAATACAGGGGAATCAGTCACATTAGGAAGTCGTCGTTCGATGCTTGTTCGGAATTGATCATCTTCTTGTTCATCTCAACCGTAAGTTGGTGGGCAACATGGAAATTTTAAAAACTTTTCTCTCCCTTGGGAGAGCTGTTTTATACTTTGATGTTGCGATCACTTCTTAACTGCATCTAGACATTCTATCCTTGGTCTTCCTTTTCCTGGCTATCCTTATGCCTTCTCCTCGATCAACACGGTGGTCCAATCGGAATACCGAAAAAGATGGCCACGCATGTTGTTTCTACTTTTTCCTATTATCTTCCTGATCTGTCGTCCTTCATTAGCTTCCTTTAGTGCGTCTTCCTTGCTTTTCCTTTCAGTCCATGATATGAGCAGCATTCTGCGTAACACCATACTTCAAATGATCCAGCTGGGATATTTCAGTTTTTTTTTTTTTTCAATGTCCATGTCTCTCATCCGTAAAGCACCACGCTCCATACCAAGGTCTTAATAAATCTTTTTCGAACATTTCTTGATGTTAGCAGTCCTCTTTTTCTATTGAATTCATAGCCATGTTAAATAATAAAGTGTAATGTTTGTGTCTTGATACGCAATATATCTATTTCCATATTTGATACAATGATATAAGAAAACTTCACAATTTCACTTCTATTAATAATAATTCAGGTAGAATCGTATAAAACAATGATCATCGTTTCTCCTAATTGCTTGTTCTAATTAGCTACACATTTGGAAAGCATTTTCAGCCCGGATAACAAAACATTTCACTTTAACACAACTCTTTGAAAATTTCTTTATTTTCAAACTTGTTACACTAGACGATTGAAGAAACATTTAGAAGAGAGGGGGAGTTCACTAAAAAAAAATCACTGTGCATGTCACAACATGAAGCTATAGAAGAATAAAGTACGAAAATAATTCCAGCAGAAAACGGTAGATAAATGACTAGATAAATGACAAGTTGGTTTCTATGTTCAGCATGTAGAGAAACGATGCAAAGGAATTGATAGGGCAAAAGTATCGTTCTCATCAGGCTTCTGTTCCAGGTAGAGGGGGTGGGGTGGGATGGGGAAAATAAAAAAAAACAAAGATAAAACAGAGAGCTGTTTAATCACCGAGGCGTAAATTGAGGAGGAACCAATTGTCAACACATTAATGCTTCGTTGCACTCGTAACGTCCAATCTAAAGCGATTTCCTCTTTTACACGATGTCAATTTAATATAAGTGTCGCTGCTACACAGTTCGTATTTTTTATAGTTATCTTTTCAATTTCCGTTCTCTCTTCTTGTCGCCTATACACTTATAAACGATGAAGCACAAAAATAACAGTTTCTATGTATCTATTTTATTTTATTGCTCCTAAGAAAAGGAGGGGAAAAAAGGAATTTTCTGTGTATGGAAAATTTCCTTATAGGAACTTGTGTGTCTTTCCAAGGAGCAAACTTCAACTGAAAGGAATGTCTGTTAAACAAACAAACCACTTTCTTCGTAAAACTTGTTTCATTCAACATTAAATATGACACAACACTTTTTTTTTCTTTTTCTACAGAGTACTCTAGGCTTTCTATTAATCTTGCGTCGTAAGTATAAGTACTCATGACGCATAATACGGAAGATGTTCAGAAACTAAGATTTCAAAGCCTGCAGTGAAAGGTATATATATATATATATATATACAGAGGGTTGATTAATTCATGTGTCAATTTCATTTGTTCACTGTGCAAAAGTGGTATGAGATAAAGCCGTGCAATTTGGTGTAACTTTAGACGAACGACACAAGTTTTGTTTCGGCATAAAAGCATGTCACTTGTACTAAAGATTGAAGAGATATAGGGTCAAAGGTCAAATTTCGATTTTTTTTTTCTTATGGAACTGCAATGGTAAATTCTGAAAGAGCCTGAAAAAACGTAAATCGAAGTGATAACAAAATAAAAGCTGTATGGTATGATTCTATGTCGCAAGCCGACCAAATATGCGTCAATCAAGTGTCAAGGTCAGAGGTCATGATCAGATCAAGGTCACATGTCATCTTGAGAACCCATTTGAATACACTGAAAACAACGCAATGTCCGTACCTCATCATGTCAAATGAGTTCTCAAGGTGACCTGTGATCTTGATCTGATCATGACCTCTGACCTTGACACTTGATTGACGCATATTTGGTCGGCTTGCGACATAGAATCATACCATACAGCTTTTATTTTGTTATCACTTCGATTTACGTTTTTTCAGGCTCTTTCAGAATTTACCATTGCAGTTCCATAGGGAAAAAAAATCGAAATTTGACCTTTGACCCTATATCTCTTCAATCTTTAGTACAAGTGACATGCTTTTATGCCGAAACAAAACTTGTGTTGTTCGTCTAAAGTTACACCAAATTGCACGGCTTTACCTCATACCACTTTTGCACAGTGAACAAATGACACGAATTAATCAACCTCTGTATATATATATATATAATTTCATACAACCAATACAGCCAACAGATAGTACATACATTAGGTTATATTTCGACTCAGTTTCCATATCGGTTGAGGCCCTTGTCGCATCGTGGGATGAGTTCGAAGATTCCCTCCTGGTAGAAATCCTGATCCGTGTTCATACACGTTGTCACGAAGTCTTTCACCTCCTCATCTGAAGCGAAGCGACGACCCCCTAGGTGCTCCTTCAAGTGCGGGAACAGGTGAAAGTCGCTTGGAGCGAGGTCTGGGCTATAGGGAAGATGGTTGATGATGTCCCAGCGAAACTGCTTCAACAGCTCTCATCATTGATGACGTTTTCTTTACCAGCCGCAAATTTTCGACACCATTCTGCTACATGCTGACGAGACATTACAGGTGTAACGGGATAAACGTATCTCCCGCAAAACATACCCTCCGGTAAAAAAAAAAGTACTAGGATAGTTATACCCCCCGGAATACAGTCCTGGGACAGAAATACCCCCTTTAAAAATGCTAGGAAAAATGTACCTCCTCGGTAAAATAGTCCCACAGATACTCCCCGGTAAAACTGTCCTAGGACAGATATACCCCCCGGTAAAACTATCCTAGGACAAATATACCCCCCGGTAAAACTATCCTAGGACAAATATACCTCCCGATAAAACAGTATCAAAAGAGACAACAGTCATATTTTTCAATGAATCTTATTTACAAAAGGAAATATTGTTCACTCACAATGGGGGGGGGGGTAAATCTATCCTAGGATATTCTTACCCCCCCTGTCGGTTTTCCTTAAACTCAAATAAAATAAAGACAAAACATAAAATATTAATAGGCTCTCCTACGTAAGCTGCCGGGGAATTTCAGCCACGGTTACATGTTCCACCCACAGAAATAGAATAACTGAGCGGACTTCTTCGCGAGACCAGTTCTTCAAACGAGTCGCCATTTGTCGTTACCTACAACTAGCGCCATAGACGGCGGCTGGTTGAAACTTTGCATAGTTGCCAACTCCATCTATTAAAATTTCCGCACACTCCTCATTCCTCTATAACAGACGAAATCCCATAAATATCGGCCTTGTAACCTTAGTTTCTGAGCCTCCCTCGTACGTCATTAAAATATTAAGGGAGTCGAGCAAATATACAGTGCAATCATTAAAAACCGTTAACAACTAAAAATAAAAGGTATGGACTAACACACTAAACTTTTTTTTGCTCTCACTTCCTAAAATGAACAATACTCATATCATGGGAACATTTATTTATAAATTATGAACAAAATTATAATAGAAATTTTCGAGAAACCTGAGCCGAAGAAGAGTCACCTCCTGAGGAGAAAGTTACTCCTGCTTGATTTTTTGAAATTCGAAATAATTTAGGAACTTATTCTAGAGTAGTATATGAAACATTTATTTATGAAAGATGAACAAAATCAAAGTCACTTTTGAGAAAATAGTTCGACAAAACTTTCCCCTCAAGAGTAAACTACGCTTTCTGAATTTGTTTCAAGAAAAACAATTTATATCGTAGTAGGTTGTTGTTGATTAAATATTAATTTATGAAAAATAAACAAAATCATTAAAACTAATTTCAACCAGCTTGTAAAATTTTCATTTTTACCCTTTACCCATTCAGTAAAGGACCTTTACAGGAAGTATCTGTCTCTTTGTTAGCAGAAGATAAACAACAATTGCTGTTTAACAGTGTATTTTTGTATTTTTTAGCTCCCGGTGTATGCTTGCTGGGACTTTTAGTTTCACTCCCATTATATATATTTATGGGAGTGTTCGTATCTAAACCAAACTTGGTGGACCAATAGCCCATGACAAAATGAACCCCCCCCAAAAAAAAAACAAAAAAAAACGCTATTTTGTGGCAAGGATTGGCCAAAAACAAGTTCGACGCGGCTCGCCTTGAATGCAGTATTTTATTTCTCGGTAAATACTGGTCGGATCTGAACCAAACTTGATGGAGAGATAGATCATGGCCAGGGAAATAAAACTCCTGTTACGTGATCGGGATCGCTTAGAGAGAGGATCGGCTCGACTCACCTTGTATGTCATACTTCATTTCTAAATAAGCTGGCTGGAATCTGAATAAAATTCGGTGGCCAAGTGGTCTATCGCATAGGAATTGAAGATCGTTATATTTGGTGGCCAGGATTGGCCAAAGACAAGCTAGGCTTGATCATATCTACGCAAGCCAGGAGTTTCTGAGTTTGGTTCACCTCGGCTCTTTTCTTTTAAACATACCGCACGATTAGGGATGCGCTCGAGTCGAGTCGAGACAGAATTTTTCAGACAAAATTCGAGTCGAGACACAGCTCTTCCAATAGAAAAATATATATTTTTCGAGTCGAGACATCACTTTAACAGCACATTTTCGAGACGAGACAGTCTCAAATCTTGTCTCGTGCGCATCCCTACGCACGATCAGTTCACTTTTGGCCAGTTTGGCCTTTAAGATTCCTAGCTAAAGATCCACTCGTAGCTTAAAAGATTCATGTCCAAATATTGTAAATAATGCTTATAATGTTAAAAAATATATATTAACGTTTCCATGTACTTAAGGGTTATCACACAATCTTTATGTATCTTTTTGCTTCAATTTCGGTAACTAGACATGATTCCCATGTGTGTTAAAAACGTCCAACATTTTCATATCCCTTATGTTTTCTTTTCGATTTTCTCGAAAACTATGCATGAAAATTTACGCTCAGCTCGAGCTCGATTCCATTTACCTATATATGTATAAAAATGAAAGTGGCTATGTTTGTAACTTAATAACACTTGAACCATCCGACGGATCTCGATCTAATTTTCAACATAGATAAGGTTCGAGCCTGGGATGGTGTTTATCGTTTCACTTTGGCTGTGCAACTTAGGGGAGGGTATATATATATATATATATATATATATATATATATATATATATATATATATATATATATATATATATATATATATATATATATATATATATATAAATGATCGAAAATAATGGATGTTAGTATCAAATCCATGGTTTTTGGGATCGCTGAGACGAACAGTGACACTTCCCATGCTTTTTAAAAATGAAATGAAATCTAAGTTTTACGTCGCACGGTTATCCCGGTTAGGTTAAAAGAGACGGTGATGATGAGAGATGAGTGAAATGGTGGAATGAAGAAAGTGGGAGGAAATAGGAGAACTCCGAGAAAACCCACGAGCACAGTGTTTGTCCACCACAAAGTCCACACGGCACGAGCTGGGATCAAACCAGGGACCCCAAGCACCAGAGATGAACGCTCTACCACTGAGCCACCGCGGCCCCCCAATGCTTTTTAAATCCAAAATCAGTTCTTTATTATGTCCAAAATGAAACGTATTCTCCCCGTGCGAAGAACTAGTATTTTGCTAATGAATTAATATATAATAAACGCCAGCAGGATTTTTTCCAGGGTGGGAGCGGTGACAAAATATCAACAGACAAGCAAACTCGCGAATACTACTTCTAATGCTTGAGGAAAAAATAATTATTATTGACGGGGATGATACAACTTCATTAACTGCAGTAAATATGTTAAATACTGTAGCGGGTAAGTAAGTAAATCTAATACAATTTGACATGGATTTCGAAGAAATGAACCCCTTTCAAAAATCCAGGGAGCAAATGCCCCTCTCTTGACCACCCGCTTCGGGTGCTCATGTAACCACCACCATTACCATAGGTATTCTGCCATCATTGGGAGGTAATTTGCTGCAACTGAGAAGCTTCCATACTCCACGGTCTTCTGCTAACCTCTTCGTCTTCAGGTTCGATTTTTTTGTTTTTAATTGTAGTCTTCTTTGCCCTCTCCCTCTCTTTCCTGCCACTATACCCTCTAGCATGTCCCTCATGATACAGTCATTTCTTACCCAACGTCCCAACCAGTTTCTCTTCTTCTTAATAATAATATCTGCAATTGTTCTTTGCTCCCCCACCATTTCTAACATCCATTCTTTCGTTTTCCGCTCGACCTAGCTAATTCTCTACATTCTTCTCACGTAATATATGTATGAAATTTGGACGTTATATATTAGTTAAACAGAAAGTGAAATTTAAGAGTAAAATGATAAATTTGGATGAGATTGATTTGGAACATAGAGCTACATTAACTTATGTACTGCCCAAATTCGTTACTGTTACCGAATTATTTGCAAGAAACAAGAAAAAATATGGAGAGCACAGTAAACATACTTAACATAACATAGTAACATAACCGCCCTTCCCCCCTTTAGAGGAAATTGTGCTTCGGAAGATCGAAAACCTAATAGATATTTTAGAATAGTTACCGCAAAATTTGAAATTACAT
Source organism: Thermobia domestica (assembly GCF_964235325.1). Classification (NCBI taxonomy): domain Eukaryota; kingdom Metazoa; phylum Arthropoda; class Insecta; order Zygentoma; family Lepismatidae; genus Thermobia; species Thermobia domestica. Next base: position 7,010,407 of record NC_137468.1, read on the forward strand.
TTGAAATGTCGCTTATACTTGCCCCTCCTTGGAAACCACAACATGGACGCCCTTGCTTAACATCCTTAATTATTCGTACATACACTGGATTTAAGGTGTAGAAGCATTCAATAAGTGTGTTATTGCTATGCAATCTCCAGCCGTGTACACATCTTCAAAGTAACCAGTTGAGAAAAACTAGCAAGCAGTGTATAAGAAAAGGGCTTAAACACTATAAACAACGGTGGGAAAGAGTTTATCCTCAGAAAACCTGCTCCTAAATCTTAATCCAATCAAACAAGCTTCAGGAAGAATTTTGGTCAGCATAATCCATCAACCATTCAATTGAAGAAAACAACGGCAAACAAAAAAGCTCTGTTCTGAGAGGTAAAACTTAAAAAGAAGAAGAGGAGGAGGAGGAGGAGAAAACTCTGTTTTTATGTTACGTTTGAACTAAATTGGTGCCTCAAAGAGTTAAAGAAAAAGGCAGCGAAGAACAAAAGAAGACAGATATTATGTGTAAACAACTTCAATAAAAAATCACAAAATATATAAAATCATTTATGCGTTTGCCAAGTGCACAACGATAACGATCCAAAAATCCAATAATAGACACGTTTCCAAAAGACTAACTAAATACAGTCATTGTTTATATGTAACCAGTTAGCAAACTTTATGGAAAAAATTATATGGCGAAACAAAGAAGTAGTATAAAGAGATATTCCAATATTCAAATCACGTATAGAAATGAAATTTTGAAATTTTAGTTTAGTGTCCTCCACTTACAGGCTGAACGAGAGAGAAAAATGAAAGAGGCTAGCAAACAATTGGAGAACTGGTGGAATAGAAGTTGAAGAACAAACTAAATGGTGGAAGAATACGTGGAATGAAATTTCGGAACGCTAAATAAATGAAAGTTGAAGATGAAAATAAATTATGGAAAAATTGGTGAAATAAAATTTGGAGATGCAAATACATAATTGAGGAATTGATGAAATGAAAGTAGAGATAAACAATAAATGATACAAGAAAGTAGAACAAAATTTGGGAATGCAAATAAATGATTGAGGATTGATTAAATGGAAGTTGAGAATGAAAATAAATGAAGGAATAATTGGTGGAATGAAATTTGGAGATACAAATAAATGGTGCAAATAGTGGAATGAAAGGAGAAGGAAACCCTTGAGAGAATGTATTCTTTACATGTGCACTTGGTATGGAATCGAAACAGACATCATTTCGTCAGAGGTAAGCTTCCAAGCTCATAGGATGAAAGTATAGATGGGATTTTGGTTTCTAGCAACTTCCGTATTCGTTTTGGTCCATTGCATGAAGGTGCTTCTACATTGCATAAAGGTTCAAGATAATAGATTCATATGAATAACGGCGAATCCTGAGTTTTAAGTATGAATATAAGTGTCGATAGAAATGAAAGAAATTTGTTATAAATGCATTCTCTTTGCATTAAGTTAAATAGAATAGTGGAGAACTATCAACAAATTAATTAAAGAAGTGAGTTTTGTTTTATAGTGTGAAACTCGATTTTGGACAAAATGTCAGCCAGTAATGATAATAATAGACTAATATGAATAAACTAAAGTTAGGTTCCTAGTACAACAGGCTTTGCGATGCTAGAGCCGTTATTGATCAGCTCACCGTTATTGATGGCTTTCTAAACCAGAGTTCGCTACTTCTATCCTTTAAGTAGCTCCGCACTTGTCCTCACGACACTGGGTAGACGCCACAATGCCAACATCATTAGATGAATGTGAACGGTAGCCTATCTTTTCTCTGACCAAATCTGACACTGTTTTACTTCACTGATCTTACGAGAAGTTGTATTCTAGTGTGGCTGGGTGAATTATTATTATTATTATTATTATTATTATTATTATTATTATTATTATTATTATTATTATTATTATTATTATTATTATTATTATTATTATTATTATTATACTTGAGTGTATTAGAAAATTGTATAGATAATACTAAGATTACTTCTTGAAGTTTCTAAGATTACTTCTAAGATTACTTCTATATTTTGATAGAAATGAAGAATCTGTGAAGACTGATGATCAGTTATAAGGCATACTATACATACAGTATATTAAATTATGTAATGAAATTAAGTACTGTTTGCCGAACTTTTACTGTAAGCACTTTGTGATTTGTTAGACTTCGTAATCGCTGTTGTGAGATACTATTTAGCCCTCGTACAAAGCAAATAGCCTATTAACTTTGCGCTATGGATGCAGTACATGTACAAGGAGGCAGAGAAATGACAAGCAAACTCTGTATTCGACCATTAATTGCTGTTGTCATTGTGTGATTGTTTGTTTGTAAACCGTGCAGAGGAATTTCCAACGGACGTTCACGAGCTCTTGCATTATTGATTACTTTACACGTTTCCACCTAGGGCCGGTCTCACTACACCTGTTGGCACTGATTACTACCATCGAGGGCATACGCTAAACATAGAATATTAATTTACAATATACTCGTATTAAATTGTAATTTTAAATATTTTTCCATTCAGGAACTGAAAGTATCAACTATTATTATTATTATTATTATTATTATTATTATTATTATTATTATTATTATTATTATTATTATTATTATTATTATTATTATTATTATTATTAGCGTTAATTACCTGCTTTGATGAATTAAAATTAAAGAAAGGGTAATATATTCTGTTACTCAGTCACTTTTTATAATTAGTGAAGCGCTCTCTGATATCGGTCATTTTCAATCATTTTTATATATATCTCCTCTCCCCTTCCTCCAAGTTACGGGGCTGAACTTAGATTTAATTGGCATCGGAAGTGCCACTGTTCGTCTCAGTGACACCGAAAACTATAGATTCGACACTAATATCGGTCATTTTCGATCATTTTTATGTATTTCTCCCTCCTCTTCTAAGTTGCACCATCAACGTGAAATTGTACTGTAAGCACTATACTAGTAATTGAAACAGTATTGTCTCAATTAGTAATGCAGACATGGCACTCAGTTAATTAAACTTTTCAATGGAAAAATGAAATGAAATGAAATTTTTGAGTTTTACGTCCCACGATTATGCCGGTTAGGCTAAAGGACACGGTGATGATGAGTATGAATGAAATGGTGGAATGAAGAAAGTGGGAGGAAACGGGAGAACCCCGAGAAAATCCACGCACACGTTGTTTGCCCACCACAAAGTTCACTTGGCGGGGGCTGGGATCGAATCCGGGACCCCAAGCACCAGAGATGAACGCTCTACCACTGAGCCACCGTGGCCCCAAAACTTTTCAATGGATGTAACTGTTTACAAATCTCTCAGTTCACTCAATCCCTGTTCTTTCGGACACGGTTTGCATGGCCGTTCCGAACTTGGATCGTCTTCTTTCTTTTACGAATAACTTTCAAACAATATGGTACTTGAGGCTTTTCCTATTCGCAAATTTTAAGTTGGACCTCACTTGGGAACCTACAGGGATTCTGGGACAAATATTTGCACATTGAAAAGCTGTACTTTACAAATAAGGAAACACTCTTTTTAGCGTTTTGACATCTTATGTTTTACCTTTCGGATCATTGGAAGTGACATGGACTTTTTGATGAAGGTCGTGCTAACATTTTAATTCCCCCGCCATTTTACGCAGGGTTGGTATTGAAACATAAGACCTGTTCCATCTTGCTTCTTTTAACAATAGCTTTCAAACGATATACTACTTGACCCCCTTACCATTTGAAATTTTTGAGTTGGACCCCGTCTGGACCCTTCGAGGGACTCTGAGGCAACTTTGTTTCCCTCAATGCGTGGTACTTTTGAAATGATCAAATACATGTTTTCTTGTTTTGACATATATTTCACCGTTTCTGAGTTTTAGGGGTGGCAAAGGACTTTATGGACACCCTGTATATATAACACTACAGTAATTAATTCTGCCGAAGTATATTTAAGTATACCTATTTGAAAGAAGAGACACTAAGAAACAATACGAAAATGGGTGCAATATTAGGGCGCACCCGCCTACTTTAATGTTGATGTTCACCATTATTTAGATTCAAACTTTCTTAATCATCAGACTGAAGTAGGCGGGGTGACCAGGGTCACAGACCCATCCGGTGACCAGCTTGCTCCCGGAATTTAATCCTATCGATTGTTTATTTGGACACCCATGAAATCATCAGTGTATGGAACTCTATTAGCACATGCTTGTCAAGGTCCTGCCTGGTTGCTTGATTGTGCAACACATATCGGAGATATTTGAAAAAGTGAGGCACAATTTCATGAGGCTTACGTTCGAGGTTGGCGGTCCCCACTTTGAACAGTTACTGTGACATATGGGTATGTACGGTACAGGAGCAGCTTTTTTTTTTTTTTTAACTAAAACGTAAGCAGTCTGATGTAATGTTATACAAAATAAAGTAGTGGTGTGTTTGTACCAAACTTTCATCAATTTGATTTAATATTATGCAGACAAAACAGGATACATAACCAAGACACACACCATTTGTTACTACTATTTTGTACTTATGAAAGGTATACGGACACTTCAAGATGGCGTATTGACTTTGTTTCCTATCTCAAAATACTTACAGTACATTGGACTCCAACTATATAAATCTGACGCAAAATGTTACAGACCATATATATATATATATATATATATATATATATATATATATATATATATATATATATATATATATATATATATATATATATATATATATATATATATATATATATATATATATATATATATCCAGTTATGCATATTTCTTAGACTGACTCCTTTTATAGAAAGTTAGTGCTTTACCTTTGGCTTAGGCATTTAACTAAACTACTGGGGTAACGAAAAGGGGAGAAAATTAAACTTAAAAGAAAAGTAGGGCCCCGGTGGCCTAGTGGTAGATCGTTTACCTGTGCTGCATCGCGTCCTTGGTTCGATCCCAGGTCGCGCCAAATGAGCTTTCTGGCGGACAAACACAGTGTGCATGCGTTTTCTCGGGGTTCTCCTGTTTCCCTCCACTTTCTTTATTCCATCATTTGATTCATTTTTCGTCCTTTAGTCTAGCCGGCATAAGCGTGCGACGTAAAACTTTTTGAAGATTTCATTTCACTTTTAAAAGAAAAATAACTTTCTTTAAAATTCACTAAAACCTACAAAATAAAATATTTTGAAAACAACATTAACAATTTCAACAAAAATTCCAAAAAGTCGGAAACAAATTATTACGTAATATAAACTAGTTTTGATTACAATTTTATGAGCCATTAATTTATTTGGCTTGGCACAGACTTCAATTTTTTAATAAATAAAAGTAATGAATTATTTTTTGCTTCTAAGCGTTTTCTTATTATATATATATATATATATATATATATATATATATATATATATATATATATATATATATATATATATATATATATATATATATATATATTTAGCGTTTTCTTAAATTATTTTCTACTTTTTAGAGCTCTTATTCTTTTATACTTTTAGCTCCTTTATTCTTTTCTACTTTTAGGGAATTTATAATTTTCTACTTTTAGCGATTTTTATTATTTTCTACTTTTTAGCGATGTTTTATTATTTTCTACTTTTTAGCTCTCTTGCTAAAATTTGTTAATATTGCTTTCTTTTATAAAAATATTTTATTATCATGTCACTTCAATTAAAAGCAGTATCTTAAGGAGGGCAGATTGGTTCAAAATTTGTCTCAAAAATAGAAAATTTTGTGGATTTCTATCATTACACATAGGGAGAAAGAGGATAAAATATATTATCCGTAAACCCATATTTTCCTCGTCATTTCAGATAACCCATTATAATTCCAGATTTTTTCCTGTGCAGTGCTGCAACCCAACTTGATCAGCTGTTATGTGGGTTACCTAGCTACTCAGGCAAAATTATAAATCATAAGTCTGATGGCCGGAAATACAAAGAAACCCGTTCACAGTGTGGAAACATGTCTTTAAGAAATAAATCTTACAAAAAAAAAAAAAAAAAAAAAAAAAAAAAAAAAAAAAAAAAAAATTGAACTTCATATTTTTTTTCAGTGAAGCAAGCAGACGCATCTAGTATATTATTGAATTGTGTTATTTAAGGTTGAAAATCACTACCGCAATTTGTTTCCATTGTAATGATGATTCCACTGTGACGGTGTTCTTGTGCAGAAGATTTTTAAATGTACAAAGAAATTAGTTTTTCCCCATTTGTTCTACTTTGTGAGATCCAACGACTGGGATATGCCTCATCTTTAGATATTTTTTCCCGGTTGATTGCTAATAATATAGTAAACTTTTCCGTTATTCAGAATTATAACCGTACAAAGGGTTGTCAATTTCCGCATTCCTTGCAATAAAGGCTCAATTATATGGGATGACGTACGTAGGTCGCTTCGCAAAAGCCAAAGTTGTAATAAAGTAGCTTAACTTCCTTTTAAAGTGTTTCTCCCGTATTCGCTACGACAGGACCACATTCTGCACAATCTACTCCTAAAAGGATTACTATCTATATATCGACATAGCATAGATATTTCCGGGAAACATAATATATTACGAAAACTCTTGTTTAAATTATATAACACAAACAAACACACATTCATGAATGGTTGCATATATTTAGGAGTCAAGTGGCTTGGCTCGATTTAATTCTAACGGAGAAGAACGAAGATTTTATTGTTTTATTCTCTCCTTGAAACATGAGGGGTTCTTAACGTTGATTGGTTGGTTGATTTTAGTTTAGCGTCCCTTTCAGCAGCGAGGCTATATGAGACGTGGACCTACTGATTAACGTGGAATCCGAACCACATGAGCTCCCGTCGGGAATCGAACCCGGGTCTCCCACGCCAAAGGCGCGTATGCTAACCGCTTAGCCACGGAGGAGCTCTGGGTTCTTAACGTATTTAAACCAATGGACATAAATGGATTATACTGGGTTTCAGCTCTCGAACCATAACTTTTTTTTTTTATACAAAGAACAAGTAAGACCATTGTAGCATACAACACGTGAGATCTGCGTTAAGCACATTGGTTTGTATCCCACGTTATGTTATAAGCCTACATCCTGTATACCCTCGCTGCTGAACGGGACGCTAAGCCCCGAACTCCACTCCATTCCGCACACAAAGTGAAGAGGCACAGTGGCTCAGTGGTAAAGAGCTTACCTCTGGTACATGGGGACCCTGGGCTAGTACGTTTGTTGTAAACAACATCGTGGCCATGGGTTCTCCCGTTTCCTACTACTTTTCATTCCACTAATTCTTCCACCATCAATCACTTGTTTTAAGTATCGTCTCCATTAGCCTAAAGGGCACAATCGTGGGACGTTAAACTAAAAGATTTCATTTCATTTCATTTACAACTTTAAGAAATATGGTTTTGGTTTTAGGAAACCCAACTCCTTAACAAACTGAACAACATCCGATCGCGACAGTAGTTGAAAGTGTCCGCATTTCGTCATTGTGCTTTTATACAGCAAGGTCCCTATGTGTCTTCACACCATGCTGGCTGTAACTATGTGTTTCTACTACACGTGCTTGAAGTAAACAAACAGACGACAGCAACGAAGAAGACCTCGTCCATCATCACCAATATTCGACTGGTGACGTAGAAGCCAGCTGTCAGCAACATTTTGGTATAAAAAAAGAGAGCCCACCTTAGGAAGTACCAGAGAGTCCTGTGAGCGTAAACAATGTTGTCCACCACGAACTCGCAAGATCTGAAATCGAACCAAGAAGACTTTTCGCACCAAACGTGAATGAGTCTCTGTGTCCTCAATTCTTCAATTCTATTTAATGTCATCATAATCCTCCACTCGACATTATACCTAATAACATCCATGGCTGCAATTTGCTGCTTTTACTTGGTATTTTTTTATTAACCAATTGACAGATGTATTGATAAGTCATAAGTATATGTAACAATGAAAACCTCATTATGCAAGTATTCCTTTGTTGCAGGTCATAAGGAAGCATTAATGACGTAAAGATAACAATAATTTCCTAGGTATTAAATAATCTGTACACTGAATGAAATATTCTATCAAATGTGTTGGGAGTTAATGAATTCCATGTCATAAATTCCTTATCTATCTATTTTGTATCTATAAATCTATCTATCTATTCATCTAGCTAGCTAGCTAGATAGATAGATAGGTGGCCCCGCGTAGCGTAATCGCTAACGCTCTCGCCTTCAGTGCGAGCGGTCCCGGGTTCGATTCCCGGTAGGGACACTAGGTTGAAAAACTCTAAAACACTTTTTCAGACCAGCAATCCTGAATGAGGTTTTCCTGGGTTTTCCTCATTCACACCAGGCAAATGCCGGGGTGGTACCTAACTTATAGGCCCTAGGCCGCTTCCTTCCTTCCCTTTCCCCGGATAGTGTGTGTTCTCCGAGGGACGTCATCCCTCAAATCGTGACGGGCTAAATGGCCTTAGATGCGGACAGCCCAGAAATCTAAATCCTAGATAGATAGATAATGATATTAATTAAAATAATTATGTTTGTGACTTCGCACCGCTTGAACCATCCGACCATCTCGATCAAATTTTCAACATAGATAAAGTTCAGGCCTGGAATGTTTTTATCATTTCACATTAATGATTCAACTTCCGGGACGGGGAAATATTTGCAAATGACCGAAATTGACCAATATTAGTATCGAACCTATAGTTTTCGAGAGTTCGCTGAGATGAACAGTGACATTTCCGATGCCATTTAGAGCCAAATTTAATCGCGCAACTTGGGGGAGGGTGTATATTATATATACTATATATATATATATATATATATATATATATATATATATATATATATATATATATATATATATATATATATATATATGATCAAAAATGAGCGATATTAGTGTTGGATGTACAGATTTCGTGTTCGCTGAGATGAAGAGTGAAATTTCCGTTCAAATTTAACTCACATTAGTAATATTTAAATTTTAATGTCATTTTTACCAAACACATGACATAAGGGGTTGTGCCTTTAAAGATTTTATTTCAACCCAGCGAAGCGAGTAATCAACGTTAGTATCAAATAAAGAAAGAAGTTATAATTGACATGGATCGGATAAAACGCCTCCTTTCAGAGTTATAAACAGGCGAAAATTGTAAACGTCACGTTTTAAAACACCCTTGTTTAAAAATTATGGAATTTATCGCAAGCGATTCAAGGAATTACAGGGAGCCGTATGAGGTCTATATAAATATCCGTGTTTCAGAATCCTCCTTTATTGGAGCAACGAATTGTATCTAGAGGAAGTTGGGGTACGGAGATACACTTTTTAAAAGTAATAATTATTTGTTCCTTACGTGTGTACAAAAAGATTCTGAAGCATACGATATTTTTAGATAAATATACAAACGAACACTTACTCGACACTTAGTGCTGTCAGGAGTCTGTCAGGCCTCAAACCTTGGCCCGCTTTTATTTTAAATTTTAGCTAGTGATATTCCCAATTTCCTGAAAAATTCATTCAGCCTAGGATATGCAGATGTCTTAAAATTCGGAAGACGTGTTAGTAATGCCAATGACTCACTATCTTTACAAAATGATATAAATGCTTTTTCCAAATGGTGTCAACTCAATGATCTGAACCTTAAGATAAATATAAGTTTTATAATGTCATACTCGCATAAGAACACATCCCTAAATACAACTGTTGCACTGGAAACGTCAATATTAAAAAGATCGAAGCGTTTGAAGACCTTGGGGTCACTTTTGACACTAAACTAATATTTTCCATTCATGTTTAAAAAAATTGTGAGCGAAGCTTATAGAAAAACCTGGGGTATATGATAAGAACTGGAAGAGATTTCAAGAAACAGGACACTAGAATACACAGCCGAAATCTAGAACCCTGCAAACAAAAAATATAGCCGTAAAATAGAAATGATACAATCAAAATTCGCAAGGTATTTAGATTTCAAGGATATATATAAAATTCGAAAGATATCAAGCTTCAATTAAATATTATATTCCTCGATAGCAGAAGAAAAGTTCGGTTACTCTGCCTTTTATACAAAATTTTAAACAGAAAAAAATCCAAGTGTCGCAATTATTTGAACTCTGAAATTTAAAGTTTCCAACGTCAGAAGACGTTTAAAAGTTCGCTTATTTCACTGTAGAACATCAAACACCAATGTAATGAAAAGCTCACCTATTTGGAGCATGTGTGACCTCTTCAAAAATTTTTGTGTGGTTGATCCAAATATTGATATATTCAGAATGTCCTTCACTAAATTTTAAAAAGTAGTAAATTGTTTAAGTAACGGAACCGATGATTCACCAGTCATTAAAATTATCACTTTCTCTGTTTATTCTACTCTTATATGTTTATCTGTTTTTGTGAATTCTGTAAATGTGAATTCTTCTCTCTATAAATAAATAAATAGATAAGGTAGAGCACATAGTAGCTACTGTATAATTCTTTGAACCCCTTGTGATAGGTCTAATAGTTTATAAGCCGGGACGTTTTAAAACGTCGTGTTTCATATTTTCGCCGGTTTATAACTCTGAAATGAGGCGTTTTCCGACTATGTTTATAAAAACTTTACTATTTCATTTGATATAAAGAATTACACCCTAAATTTAAAACACTATATTCGCCCTATATATATATATATATATATATATATAGGCAATATGCATGTGTGTGTGAGAGAGAGATGTATACAACGCACCCTCCTCAGCAACAGGTCGCCATAGAAACGAGGAGAGAAGCGCTCACGCGGAAAGATCAGACTCCATCATTGATCACCGTAACTAGCATTTTTTCTTGTCCTCTGAGTTTTCCCTCCCACTCTTCCGCCCTCATGCTCCTCTCTCTCTCTCTCCTGTTGTTGCACCGGCATTGAAACTTCATCCTATCATTTCCTATTTTCAATCTTTCCCTTTTCTCCACTCCTCTCTCTCTCTCTGTCTCTCTGCATTATTTCTTGTATCCCTATCTCTCATCTTACCAATCTGCAGCTACGAAAACCAGGTTTCAAAACACTTCCTCAAGAATTCGAGGAATGCAGAATTTCATTGTCACCACGCCAACGTTTCTAATACGTTCTGGAAGGGTTTTCATGTGGGAGGATAGGTGTTTCGGAGGGACCTTTGTTTTCACTAAATACACTGTATTTGTGCTATGCAGTTTAAGTTCGACGTGTGGGTAGCCACGAGGCACTACGGAACTAGACCATCAAATTGATTCCGTTACTTCTTTTTAGACTTCCCAACCATGTTAGCCTATGCATAAGTATCGGAAGTCTGTCGAGAGGTATCAGAGCGAAAACATTTGATTTGAATTAATTTTTAGTTAATGTCCCTTTCAGCAGCGAGGCTATATGAGCCATGGACTTACAGCTTAACATGGGATCCGAACCACATAAGCTCCTGCCTGGAATCTGTATGGCTAGAGGCTGAAAGTGCTAAAAATTAAGCACATGTAATGCGAGACAAGGAAAAGAAAAGGAACCGAATTTGTTTTCTGTTCTTCGTTTGTCGTGTTGATGTTGAATATTGGCTGTGTTGTACTTATCAAAATAAAAGTATAGAAATGAATCAAAGAGTTTCTGGTAGAGTAACAGTTTATCTTGGTAGAATATGCTGGTTGCTGTATAGGACAATGTGGATGATTTATGATCTTAAAGATATGGAGCTACTGATATGGATTCTAGGTCGTGTTATGGCAGGGTTACGGAACATATCAGTGAATAGGTGTATGCTAAATCGTTACAGAATCGAACCCGGGTCTCCCACGCCAAAGACACGCCATGCTAACCACTTAGCCACGAGGGCACTCAGAGACTGAAAAGAGCAAGAGATAGGAAGAAGCTGTTTCTTGACACATTCAGTGTCACGAGATTAGGATTCATATCCTTTCTCAAGCCTCTATTCAAATAAGAAGAGGTAGAAATATACTACGACTTCCGGTTTCAACCCTGATTTCCATAGAGAAATAAAAAAAAACCGCAAGAGATAGCGCAAAATAATGTTCTGATTTAGATTCAATGGTTGCTAATTCTGCGGGAAGAAGGTAGATTGAAAGTATTCGAGAATATGATCCTGAGACGAATATTCGGACCAAAAGAAACGGGAATAGTGAATGCCAGGAAACTTCATAACGGTAACTTATACCGTTTACCAAACATTGTTAGGGTCATCAGGTCTAGGAGGCTCAGGTGGGCAGGTTATCGTATGTAGCCAGAATGGAAGAAAATAGGAACGGGTTCGAAATTTTAACTAGAAGACTAATCGAAAAACGACCATTAGGAAAACCTAGACGCAGATGGGAGGACAATATTAAGATGGATCTCGCAGAATACCGAATAGAAACTGGATCCAGTTGCCTAAGGGCAAAAGTCAATGGAGGGATTTTGTGAACGCGGCATCCAAACTCCATGTTCCTTACGACATAGAGTTAGTTAGTCCTAAGAAGTTTATCATTACCCTTATTTCTCTATTCAAGCTTGAAGTGGTACAAACCTATCATTTTTAGATTCGACATTCAGCACTATTATGTACACTTCCAGGCGGCCACTCTTGTTGCCACCCATGAGTTCAACCTTTTCACCTTACTGATTGCGCCGAGCTGCTGAGTGACAGTACAGTACATCTGTGAATTCCATCAAGAGATTTGCGAGGGTCCGCTTCCACAGTGTTCCTGAAGAGCTAATCAGAGCGCGTTATGGGCCGGTAGACGCGGGGTTCATTTTTCAATGTTGCGTCACTGGTACGAAATTTCACAAACTAACGGCGTATGGTGCATTCATTCACCATTCTTGGCCCAATGCACTGTTGAAGTTTTCCGCAGCTAGATGTGCAAAATGTTCCAGTTTGAACTGAAAAGGGAAAATTACTCATAATTATGTGTTCTTTATGGTGCACTTTCATACTGTCTTTTGACTAACTGGGCACCCCAACATCTTTTCTAACTTTATGGCGTCGTACACGTGACTTCCGCTAACTTATTGGTTGCGTTACCTAGAATTAAAACACGGACATTTCAATTACACCAACCCAATGCATCTGAGAATATGTGTGAGTATGAAAATGATCCCATCTCAAAGTTAACAATTGGTCTATTCTTTGTGCTTTAGTGGTATTTAATAGCGAAACCTGTGAATGATAAAACTAAATTCCATCTCACATTTTGGATTCTATTTGAGGCGTTTACAATTTAATAGGATTGTGTTTTAGGTTTGTGTAACAGTAAAATCTTAAAGATAAAACGTAATGCAACCGATTATTTAGGGTTGTATTTCAGCCACTATCAACTTTAATAGCATTGTGTTTCAATCTTTGTGTAACAGCAAAATCTGAATGATAAAACTTATAGAGCTCTTTTTTTATTTGGGGTCTTATTTGAGGGTTTGTGTTTGAGGTTTAAACTCGCTAAATCAAGCATCGAAAACAAGCATTCTATAGGAGCGCACCCATGGAAGGGGTCCACAGGGTCCAAACCCTCCTAAAATTTCCTAATTCAACATACATTTGTACACTTTCTCAATAAAAGTATATTTGTTTAACAGAAAAATGAATTATGCGCATAAAAATGTAATCTTTCACTTTATCTGACTCTTTCTCTTATAAAAAACAATCTAGTTCTATCATTTCTTTCTAAAAATATAGGTGGAAATATTTTACAATAATTTATCATCTTTACGGGTGCAGAATAAAACCCGTTCAATGCCATATAAACGTAGTGGTTTATCGTATTGGAACCCCCACTACCACCACCACCAAAGCTTGGATCCCTCGCAACAAAATTTTCTGGGTGAGCGCCTAGTGCTCTATATCCAGAATGCTACTTCGAGAACGACAAAGGGTGTCTATTTATTTTGTCTAAGTGTTGTGACTAAAAACAGGTTCTGGCCAATGTTCTATAACGTACTGTGGCTAAGGAAACGCAAATACCATTACGGTAGCGTGTCAAGAAGACAGTTTCAAAATAAATGTATACACACATAAGAACAGGGCCGGATTTAGGGGGGGTGCGAAGGTGCATGTGCACCCCCCCTTCGTTGTAAATATACACTATCTAAAATGAGGAGCTAGGAGTGTAAATAGCAACCCTTTCCGAAAATTTCTGCCATCATGTTTCCGTTTGGGGCTTAAAAGTAAGCAGAGGCTTGGAAAAATAATAGTTTAAGTCGATTTTGTAAAGGTTGAAGGAAAAGGATTAACAAAGTAATCAAAATAACATTTGTCAAATAGGAAAGAAAACAGAAGCCATTAGGAGAGAACCTTCTTTCCTGCATATCCCTTACGACCCTCTTTAAAATACTTTCCTCTGTTCTATACATCAGTGTTGTCAGGGGTAAATATTGTCACATGTTACTTTGAAGAGTTTCGGTGTGATTGGTTATTTTCAAGGATGTTATAAATAGAGGATCTGCCCATAGGTATCTTCATCCTATTAAATCGATGAAGCCTAAAAAACAACCGAGCAGAGACGCGTCTGATTGGCTACTCTCGTTTCCGCCATCGTCTGATTGGCTACTTTCGTTTCCGCCATGATTGTTGGCTCAAAACATTGCGATCTTATTGGGCGGAGTGGGCAGAGTAGGGGTGGTGAAACTGTGACGTATGGCTTCAAGATTTTGTTGTAAGGGCAGATCCTCTATTTTATAACATCCTTGGTTATTTTGGTAGTTATCGGTGCACCCCCCACCTCAGACAACCCTGGATCCGGCCCTGCATAAGAAGTAATTCGTAATAAGTGAAGGTACTATTCATAGAAAACATCAGAGTCTATATGGGGACACGATAGCTAAGTCGTAGAGGACTTACTTCTGGTAAGTGGGGTTCCTGGTTCGACCCCCTGGTCAAGTAAGTTTGAACTGGACAACCCGTGAGTGTCCGTGGGTTTTCTCAGGGTATTCCCGTTTCCTTCCACATTCTCATTCCACCAATTAATCCATCACCATTCACTTGAGTTAATCATTGTCTCTCTTAACCTCAAGGGCATAATCTGGGACGTTAAATTGAAAAATTTCCTTTAATTAATTTCATTTTCATCAGTCAATAATAATAATAATAATAATAATAATAATAATAATAATAATAATAATAATAATAATAATAATAATAATAATAATAATAAGAAGAAGAAGAAGAAGAAGAAGAAGAAGAAGAAGAAGAAGAAACATGGCCTGAAACAAGGAGATGCGTTGTCGCCATTATTATTTAACTTCGTTCTGGAATACGCTATAAGGAAAATCAAAGATAGCAACCAGGGCCTAGAGTTGAACGGTATTCACCAAATTATGGCATATGGTGATGATGTAAATTTAATAGGGGATGATAGAAGAACAATAGAAAGAAATGCAGAGATCTTATTAAACGTTTGCACGGACAGGGGTTTTGAAGTAAATGCAGAGAAAACTAAATACATCGAAGTGCGTCGGGACCGGAATACAGCAAATTATGGATGTGTTAAAATATTAAATAATACTTTTGATAAAGTGGATACTTTCAAATATCTAGGATCAATAGTAACAGAGGAAAATCATATTCACGGAGAAATTAAATGTCCACTAAAAGCAGGGAATTCGTGTTACTATTCGGTTCAAAATCTCTTGTCGTCGCGAATTCTGTCGAGGAATTTGAAGCTTAAAATATATAAAATGATAATCATGCCTGTTGTTCTGTATGGCTACGAAACATGGTCGCTTACTCTGAGGGAGGAACATAGACTGAAAGTATTTAAGAACAAGATCCTGAGACGAACATTCGGACCCAAGAGGAACGGGAATGGGGAATGGCGGAAACTTCATAACGAGGAACTACATAATTTATATGGTTTACCCAACATTGTTCGGGTCGTCAAGTCGAGGAGGCTTTGGTGGGCGGGTCATGTAGCTAGAATGGAAGAAAGTAGAAACGCTTTCAAAGTCTTGATTGGAAGACCAATCGGAAAACGACCATTAGGAAGACCTAGGCACAGATGGAAGGACAATATTAAGATGGATCTCGCAGAGATTGGAATACAAAGTAGAAACTGGATCCAATTAGCAAAGGATAGAAGTCAGTGGAGAGCTTTTGTAAATGCGGCATTGAACCTCCGGGTTCCATAGGCCATAGAGTGAGTGAGTTAGTTTATAATAATAATAATAATAATAATAATAATAATAATAATAATAATAATTGCTGATATGCAAACAAATATTTTAAATTAAAATGCATTTCAAACAATGTAAGTAGTTTTCCCATAATGCACTGTAAGTGAGACGTACTTTTAACTTCATTGAAATAGTTAATTGTTATGAATCTTTTGTCTTTCAACTTTCATCTTAATATACATCTTCAATCATTGTTTTTCTTCTCCTTTTCTTTTTGTGAAGAAGAAAAAGGAATTAAAAGGAAGTAGTAGTTAGTTTTTCGTGTATGAAGGAGAGAGAGAGAGTGTGTGTGTTTCCTCTCGTACTCTGTGCCCGAAGATTTAAGTTTCAGCAACTTGATTAAAACTGCTAATTACTATGGCAATAGCCGTCTGTCTTTGTGTTCGTGCCAAGCGACAAACTTCCGCCCCCCTCCCATTCTTTCATTCGTCTCCGGGTACACAGCTACAACAAATTGTCCTAGTTTGTTTCAGTGATGCTATCTCCACAACGATTTACATAAGGATTTTTCAATAAAGATACTTTAGAACCATTTTTCTCCTCCTTTCTTTTTTTTTTTTTTTTTTTTAAAAAGTAACACTGTCATATGTACACCACGTGAAGGAGTTTGGTTTGTATGAGTTATATTTACTCAATTAATATTGAAACCGGAAGCGGTATTAGATTTCTACCGCTTCCAGTTTTAGTTGACTTGAATTGATTTTGAGTTTAACGTCCCTTTCAGCAGCGAGGCTATATGAGACATGATTAACGTGGATATGGGCTGCCGCCGGGAATCGAGCCCGAGTCTCCTATGCCAAAGAGGCATACGCTAACCACTTAGTCACGAAGGATTTCCGGTTCCAGTTTTAGTAGAGAGATTAGAGTAGAATTGTAATATATTCTTGGAATGCTTAATTGATTGCAGAAAACAGCTTCTAGCTACCTATTAGCGTTTCTGCTATTGAAACCGGAAATGGTTGATGATTACCACTTCCGGTTTGAAAGAGAGCTAAAAGAGAAGATGGTATATATTGTTAGAACGCTAAATCAATTCCAACCACTTCTCGTTATCTCATATCGCTTTTGGATAATATAGATCAATATTGAAACCGGAAGTTGCACTGGATTTCTACCACTTCCGGTTTTAGTAGAGAGATTAGAGTAGAGATGTAATATATACTTGGAATGCTTAATTGATTGCAGAAAACAATTTCTTGCTATCTGTTAAAGTTTTTACTCTTTAGCGAAGAACGCTAAAACCGGAAGTGGTTGATGTCTGCAACTTCCGGTTTGAAAGAGGGTTAAAAGATAATATAGTACCTATTCTTAGAACGCTAAGTCGATTCCAACCGCTTTTCGCTATCTCTCAACGCTTTTGCTCTACGGTAGATCAATACTGAAACCGGAAGTTGTACTGGATTTCTACCACTTCCGGTTTTAGTAGAGAGCTTAAATGTATTATTGGACACTTAATCAATTCCACGAAACCACTTTTCGCTATATATTACCTCTTTTGCTTTATAGTGATCAACATTAAAAGTTCCAACGCTTATAGTGATCTATCATCTCCGGTTTGAATGGAGAATTGAGGGATAATGAACTAATTTTTGGAACGCTGAATTGATCCTAAAATCAATTTCTCATTATTTCTTACCATTTTTTGCTCCGATACCTGTCAATAGACAAACAGACGAGACGAGACAACCGGACAGATGGACGAACAAAGCCGTTCTATAACCTTTCCCACCCACCCTTATGCGTAGAATAGTTTGGAGGTCTACAAAGATTAGGACACTCTTCCTTGTTTTATACTATCTCCTTTAATTAACATCTTGAGGTTTTCCCTTTCTCACAACCAGCTTATTCTTCACTACATTTGGCTGTTCTTTCCCTCAACACTTCACCTGCTATTCACTTAAATAGGTTTAAACAAATTTTGAAAACATTCCTACTTTCTTGCATATTGGCTACATGACCTGTCTACCCGAGCTTCCCAGACTTGATGACCCTACCAATATTTGCTAAATGGTATAAATTATACAGTTTCTTGGTAAGAAGTTTCCACCATTCCCAATTCCCATTGCTTTCGGGACCGAATATTCGTCTCAGGAGTTTATTCTTAAATACTTTCAATCTACGTTGTTCTCTCAAAGTAAGCGACCATGATTCACAACCATATTATATATAAAAGCTTCACACGTAACAACAACAGATTTGGGACTGAATAGCTATACGAATTTCCTGCTTTCAGTCGACAGTTATATTCTTCGTGGTTTTGGTCTGTTAATATTGATCCTAGATATTTGAAAGTATCCACTTTGTTGAACGTATTGTATTCGATATATTCTAGTTACTATTAATATTATCTGTCATTGATTTGTGGTATTTACAATAAATATTGCAGATTAGTACATTTAACGTGAGCTTTTCGTAAATAAAATGACAAAAATACTGTGAATATATTCATTTTCGCAACACAAATTGCCATTCTTTAATAAAAATTATTTTGCCATTTTCAGTGTTGTATTTTGTCATAACTGTCAGTCTTCAGAGACACAATGAAATTAGGAATCAACCTAAGGGAGGTGCTCTAAGCCCTGTTCAACGTCGTTCCAGTCCTAATATGGCCTCTAAGTAAAACACGGGCTCACTCAGTTACAAAATATTTTAAGTGTAATATCTATTGTAAATATGGCAACACTGTTTCTCTTCGTGGAAGAAGAGAAAGAAAGAGAGAGAGAGTTTAATATCTTGAAGTGTTTTCAAGAGTAAATGTCTAACAAGGACACCAATTATGATTATTACGCGGAATGAAAAAAAAACAAAAAAAAAAAACGATAAAACAAAAATGGAGAAATGTTTTGAAGTATTAAAAATGTCTATACTGAAGATACTAGAAAGAAAATCTATTCTTTTAGATATACCGTTACAAACCATAATTTAGTTATAGAAAAAGTGGAGTGTGAAGGACTAGCTTTTAAGTGGTAGAGAATATGCAAGAAATATAGAATCTATGAACAGTCAGAGATTTCTTTAGAAGTAAATCTAGGTCAGCAACGAATAAAGCCAATGCAATTAGTTTTTCTTCTCCAGAGAGGAGAAAACACCTACTTTTCAACTATTTTATTTTACGTTTGATTCGGAGAGTTAAATTGGTTTTCTGGAGAAGGACTGGCATCCAATGCATAACAGAGGGAAGGGTCTCAACAGGAGATACCAAGGATGATCCTAACTATGGATTCTTGGTTGGGTTCTAAAATCTGACCCTGACTGGATGCGTTGGTAGATTGTCCAGAATGGCCCAAATAAAAAAAAACTGCTTGTAATTGTTGTTCTTCGTGTCAATTTCTCCAAACAATTTAGGTCTTTATCTTTCTGCATGGCAGTTGTGTTCAGAAACACTTGCCAGTGTTCAGAATCGAACCTACGTGTGCTAGAGAGGCGCTCAAAATGAGAGAGACGAGATATTTCTAGGTTAATAGATTTTTAAAAGAATTGTTAGGAGTCATAATTTGTTACCTACTAGGGATGATATACATCGCCCGAAAGCTCTTGCCATTAGAGATACGAAACAATTTTCAAATCACGGGTAAACCCGCAAACTGACCCTATAGGCTATGGGAATAGTTTGTTGGTGTTTGTGACCCTATGTATGGTATATTGGACAGAGGTAACTATGAATGTTACGATGCCCCTGAGCACATCATGTTCCTGTTTAGCTCACTGCTAGAACTTGACTCGGGTAACAGTTTGATAATATCACTTTGCACCCAAACTTTGTATCCATTTCGTCAGTGTTGCCAACAACTTGTAAATACAACGTGGCAGATGGTTTCTGTACCACTCGATGTATATCCATGAAACATGGCATAAACACGATTCGTCACTAGAGAAAATATATTTCGTACTTATTTCTCTCTCAAAGACCCCAGTTTATCAGTGTTGCTAACTAAGTATAAAAATAAGAAATTGTAAAAGATGTTCCGTATGATGAGACGATTACAAGCTTGGCAGAAACATCACAAGAACTATAGCAAAAAGGTGTTGAGTGTGGCCGTCTCCTAACCATTCTAGGTTGTCAGTGTTGCCAACAAGTGTAAACATCACAATATTGAAAATGGCGCGAATGCCATTGAACGAATATGTGACAAAAGTGACAGAATGGAAAACATAGTATGAGTGTCCCCGTTTTGAAGCACCCGAATGTGGCAGTGTTGCCAACCAATGCGAACATTCAAGATCTTCGCGTGAAGTCTGCAGCATTGACGGATATAATTAGTGTGTGACCCATACTAGATTTGTAGTATGTTAGTGAACCCACAAACCCCTATGTTGTCACCTTTATCCGCCAATGTGGAAAGTACTGGATAAATAGGCTAATCTTTACTGCCACGAATACGTTGCTGTTTTGTCTCTACTTGTCAGTAAAATAGTTATGGTTGAGAACAAAATGTTTATGATATGAAGACTTCGTAAAATACATATATTCCTGTTATGAATACTGTATAATATAAAATCATATTATTATGTGGAAAATGTCAAGTGTGTTAACGGTAAAGTATAAATGTTACAAGGTAAAGTAAAATTAGTGAAGTATGTTGTCTATATGGTTACGCCTAAATGAAGCAACAACTGATGGTACAGAAAACTCTCTCTTTACGTATTTATAATACGTTTTACGATATATATACAAAAAGAAATCATATACAAGAAGAAATCATATACAAGAAATCATATACAAGAAGAAATTAAATGTCGATTAAAAGCAGGGAATTTGTGTTACTATTCGGTTCTAAGTCTCTTGTCGTCGCGAATTCTGTCGAGGAATTTGAAGCTTAAAATATACAAAACGATAATCATGCCTGTTGTTCTGTATGGTTGCGAAACATGGTCACTTACTCTGAGGGAAGAACATAGACTGAAAGTATTTGAGAACAAGATCCTTAGGCGAATATTCGGACCCAAGAGAAACGGGAATGGGAAATAGCGGAAACTTCATAACGAGGAACTACATAATTGATATGGTTTACCCAACATTGTTAGGGTCATCAAGTCTAGGAGGCTTAGGTGGGCAGGTCATGTAGCTAGAATGGAAGAAAGTAGAAACGCTTTCAAAGTCTTGACTGGAAGACCAATCGGAAAACGACCATTAAGAAGACCTAGGCGCAAATGGGAGGACAATATTAAGATGGATCTCGAAGAGATAGGAATACAAAGTAGAAACTGGATGCAATTGGCTAAGAATAGAAGTCAGTGGAGAGCTTTATATAATTTCTTTCCAATTTTCCAATCTAACAGGCACTGTGCAATAAAACCTGGGTGTAAATACATAATGAAAGTAGTAATGTATTGTAAAGTACTGCCGAAGCACGTAGAAGGTAGAGCAATTACTCACGGGAATAATTTTCTATCACTACAAATTTTATTACAATACTTAAAAGTACAACACATTATGGTACAATTTCACTAAAAATAAGTATAGAAGTTCTCTAATAATAGGTTAAGTAGGTGTCCCAAGAGCAGATGGCCAAAAGAAGCATTTCTCACAATGTTCCACTGAAACTATGTGAGCAGAGTTAGGATTCTCAATACTCCGCTGCAAGCAAAGAGAGCGGTTAAAGTTCCGCAGAGTTCCACTGAAACTATGTAAGGAGGGTTAGGATTCTCAATACTCTGCTGCAAGCAAAGAGAGCGGTTAAAGTTCCGCAGAGTTCCACTGAAACTATGTAAGGAGGGTTAGGATTCTCAATACTCCGCTGCAAGCAAAGAGAGCGGTTAAAGTTCCGCAGAGTTCCACTGAAACTATGTAAGGAGGGTTAGGATTCTCAATACTCCGCTGCAAGCAAAGAGAGCGGTTAAAGTTCGGCAGAGTTCCACTGAAACTATGTAAGGAGGGTTAGGATTCTCAATACTCCGCTGCAAGCAAAGAGAGCGGTTAAAGTTCCGCAGAGTTCCACTGAAACTATGTAAGGAGGGTTAGGATTCTCAACTCCGCTGCAAGCAAAGAGAGCGGTTAAAGTTCTGCAGAGTTCCATTGAAACTATGTAAGGAGGGTTAGGATTCTCAATACTTCGCTGCAAGCAAAGAGAGCGGTTAAAGTTCCGCAGAGTTCCACTGAAACTATGTAAGGAGGGTTAGGATTCTCAATACTCCGCTGCAAGCAAAGAGAGCGGTTAAAGTTTCGCAGAGTTCCACTGAAACTATGTAAGGAGGGTTAGGATTCTCAATGCTCCGCTGCAAGCAAAGAGAGCGGTTAAAGTTCCGCAGAGTTCCACTGAAACTATGTGAGGAGGGTTAGGATTCTCAATGCTTCGCTGCAAGCAAAGAGAACGGTTAAAGTTCCGCAGAGTTCCACTGAAACTATGTAAGGAGGGTTAGGATTCTCAATGCTCCGCTGCAAGCAAAGAGAGCGGTTAAAGTTCCGCAGAGTTCCACTGAAACTATGTAAGGAGGGTTAGGATTCTCAATGCTCCGCTGCAAGCAAAGAGAGCGGTTAAAGTTCCGCAGAGTTCCACTGAAACTATGTAAGGAGGGTTAGGATTCTCAATACTCTGCTGCAAGCAAAGAGAGAGGTTAAAGTTCCGCAGAGTTCCACTGAAACTATGTAAGGAGGGTTAGGATTCTCAATACTCCGCTGCAAGCAAAGAGAGCGGTTAAAGTTCCGCAGAGTTCCACTGCAAACTAAGCGGGAAAAGGAGAACATCGAAGTCCCATTGCAGGCTGGGCGGTTTTGTGGTAAGGACCTTTCAAAGCTCCGCTGCAAACTATGAGAAAGTGTTAAGTTTTCAACAGAATTCCGCTGCCAGCTAAGTGGCAATGGAAGGCCTTAGAACTCCACTGGAAGTTAGAAGACCTGAGTTAAGTTAAGGTTCTCCCAGAGCTTCACTGCAAACTAAGCGGGAAAAGGAGAACATCGAAGTCCCATTGCAGGCTGGGCGGTTTTGTGGTAAGGACCTTTCAAAGCTCCGCTGCAAACTATGAGAAAGTGTTAAGTTTTCAACAGAATTCCGCTGCCAGCTAAGTGGCAATGGAAGGCCTTAGAACTCCACTGGAAGTTAGAAGACCTGAGTTAAGTTAAGGTTCTCCCAGAGCTTCACTGCAAGCCAGCGGAGCAGTTTTTACCGGCGAAGGACTGACAGAAATCCGTAGCGTTGGTCCTTTGAATTTCATAGCTGCTCCGATATAGCGATGGTGTTGGTGTTCCTCCTCCTTCACATGATGAGTTGCGGCACTGATGTTCTGTCGTCTGCATCTCGTTGTGGCTTGTAGTAAGTGTACGTGGTATTTTTCGTAAATGTAGGCACACTTTAATGTTTACAAATATAACCATGTGCGGAATATGACAAAGTTTTTAATAATGGGAGAAATATGTTGAAGAAGCAAATTGTATTAGATCGAAGGAGAAAGGAGAATCTAATACCTGCAGTGATCTTTGACGCACAAAAGATTCTTTTCAATTCTGGTTGCTATTCCTTTTAGAACTTCTCATGTAGGAAGGCAGTCGTTGTCTTTGGCTCGTCTCTTTGACTCAATGGTCAGAGGTGGATGGTCGTCTCTCGGTATCGTGTGGTTGTTCTTATTTTCCAGTACTTAAGAATTTTATGAGAAAAAGACTCATAAAATGCTTCGTGTGGAGTGTTGTACTGTATGGTGCGAAAACGTGGACATTACGTAAAGGTGACGAAAATCGACTGGAAGCCTTCGAAATGTGGGTGTGGAGAAGAATGGAAAGAATTAGTTGGGTCGAGCGGAAAATGAATGAGAGAGTGTTAGAAATGGTGGGTGAGAAAACAACACTTTTAGATAGTATTAGGGAAGAGGAAGAGAAATTGGTTGGGACATTGCCTAAGAAGAGATTGTATCATGAGGGACATCCTAGAAGGTATGGTGGCGGGAAAGAGAGGGAGGGGGCGAAGGAGACTACAATTAATGGATGATATTAAAACAGAAAGATTATACGCGAAGACGAAAAGGTTAGCGGAGGACCGTAGAGCATGGAAGCTTCTCAGCTGCGGCAAGTGACCTGCCAATAAAGACAGAATACCTATGATGATGATGAGGAAGAATCGACCCTCCGGCAGCGACTTCGTAGTCTCATTTTCCGAAGTATTTATATGGAAAGAAATACTGGTATCATCTATAGCTTATACCACAGAAGATCCGGAACTTCCTAGTTGCCTTGTCCATACACACAAAGCAGATTTCAGGAATGGTTTTTAGAAATTGTATGTAAGGTGAGAAAAGAAGAGAAACTACCACTTAGAGCTGTGTGATATCCTGATTTGTATATTGAAAATCGATAAACAGAATACCGAAACTTGATTCACATATCGAAGTTTCGATACATCGATTAGTAAACTCATTCCATATTGAGAGATCAATCAAGTCGCTATACGAATGAAACATCGCACAAATCTAAGTTTTGCATCGGAACGAAATGAGGAACAGACATCCAAAACTCACCTTTTAGGCATGTAAGGCAAATCCATTAAAGTCTGGAATTAGATTTATTCACGACAACCATCTTTCTTGTCTCTTATGGTCGCTTGAAAGCGAAACCAATCCAGCGAGCTAGAAAAAAGTGCTGTTCTATTATTGAATCACTGCGGAATTGTATTATTGGTTCTTTAATAAGGTTTTATCAGGGATGACTTAAGTTTTCTTACGGAAATGGAAAATATCGTAATATCCAAAACCATCAACCGGTACAGCCCTATGCTTTATTGCATTTTTTAAAAATAATTTTATTTGTTTGGAATTCTAGAGCAACGATTGTTTCTGAAAATCATGTGTGAAAGTTGTAAATCTATCAAGAGAATTATAGTCAATTTCTGTAGAACTCTCCACAAAACATGCTTCTATATTTGAAGTATTGAGAAATGTTTAGGATAAAGCTTTACAGCTTAGATTGTTGGTGTTTGTTTGGTTCTTGACTGCGGGTTATTTTGAATTACTTGTGGCGTTGAAACTGAATTATGACTAATGTTAATATATATCTGTTGCTGGATTTGAGATCGTTTATCTTCGCTCGCAGGTTCGGTTCTTCTCCGATGAGAGTTTTATGACCTGCTTCAGCGCAGGAAGCTCTTCTTGTTTGGAAGATAACTTTAGAGTGCTGGTTATCCACTTCATACCTTTTGTGGCATCAGCAACTGTTCGTTGCATAATTTATGAGATGGTTCCTAATGGTAGCTTCATTTCTGTTGGTTGTGATCGAATGCAAGTTTAATAAGTATAACCCTCCTTGTTTTCGAATGTGATCTTGTTCTACGTTAATATTTGCTTCGTTGTTGCACGTTTTGACATGTAAGCACTGACATTTAGTTTTGTTGGTTTCAGCTGTGATAATTGGCTGACTTTCCTTCTTAGATGGTGTAACTGACTTGAGGTACTTTCAAGGAGGATCACGTGTGTCATAAGTACTTTTCTCCGATTTGGTGTAAGGTTAAATGTGCATTAACGCCAGCTACTGCTTCCCTTTTGTGCCCAGCGACTTTGCAGGTGGCATAGACAGCCTGTTGATTTGTTTGCCGCATAGCTTCCTTATTGACCTCTTTTTCTGCACCGATAACATACAGTCCTCCTGAAACAGAAGTATTCGGAATGCTCATACTGAACACTTTCAGGATCACATAGTTTGTGCATTGTTTTTCGATGCTTTTACACGATAGCACTGGGATTTACTTATTATGTCGTAGGTGAGAAGATGGCTTGTTACAAGGATGTTATAAAATAGAGGATCTGCCCATACAACAAAATCGTGAAGCCATACGTCACAGCTTCGCCACACCTACTCTGCCCACTCCGAGCCACTAAGATCGCAATGTTTCGAGCCAATAATCATGGCGGAAACGAGGGTAGCCAATCAGACGTGCTGGCTTAGACGATGCTCGGTTGTTTCTTGACTTCATTGAGTTCATATGATGAAGATACGTATGGGCAGATCCTCTATTTTATAACATCCTTGGCTTTTTATTTACTTTTAAATCACTCGACAGCAGTCTTCTTATTGGTCGATTATCGAATCGTATTTAATTGACATTTGTAGATTTCACTGCATGTCTATTACACGGACCTCTTTTATGACACAATAGAAGACACGATGGCTCAGTGCTAGAGCGCTTATCTTTAGAGCATGGGGTCCCTGTTTCGATCTCCGGCCGAGTAAGTTTGTGATGGACAACATCGTTTTCTCAAGCAGCTCCCACATTTCCATTCCACTAATTATTCCATCATCATTCTTTCGTTGTCTGAGACTCATGTAACTTACAGCCTGAAGTCCTAAACGTAAAAGTTTTGTACAAAGAGATTTTTCCGTAATTGGTTATGGAGTCGGGAGACCATTTTCTTTCTTATTGGACACCCGGTGCAACTAATAGTAAGTACCGTAAACTGGGGTTACTGGGAAAATCTGGGGCTATTTAGAAAAATGACTTTTTTTTTGTTACAATCGTATAATAATGAGAGAACTAATGAGATTAAGATATGTCGTTTTCTTTCACACCCATGAAAAGTAGGCATCTAAAAGAGGCAATATGGATGGTCATAAATGCTGTGTCTGATTTATAGACTGATATAAAAATTATCACAGTATTGATACGTTTTTGTGTGTTTTTTCAATTTTCTGTAAATTGTCCCTCTGTTCCCGTAACGAAAAGTGATTTTTACCTGGTTGTGCTAAATATCATTCATCACATTTCCGAAGTTTGCTAATGAGACGAATTAGTTTTACATTTCTATTTTCTTTCTGGGACAGTCTGTAGTTCATTTCTTTAATTTCCTTTCGTTTTTTACTAAAATTGATAATATTTTTCAGGCGATAGATAACGATGACATTATATTAAAGTTTTGCCTGAGCCTCCCTACAACCGCAGAGAACAAGTTATTTTTTCATATGACTTAGCAGCAAAGAATTTCAATATGTGAATTTCTACCAGTAGACCTTAGCTTGGCATTTATTTTTTGTCCTTATTTTACTGTATACATTATTATTATAACAGTACCAGATGATATTTTTACAAAGAGTTAACGTAAATGTACACTTGTAAAAATGATAACAGGTAATTTTGTGAACCGATGTAAGGCAATTACTGATCTCATATATACATAAAGTTTATAAAATTATGCAGGACATGTTTTAGAGTCTTAAAGAAGCCTCAAGAGCTTATGCGTGTATTGACATTTACCAAAACTTTGCATATTGCGAATTTTTTAAAAAATGGTTTTGTAGGCCTTCAGGAAGGCGGCATGCTTTGTACTGAACTTAATTTAGATTGGTTCAACAATTTATTGTGTTCAACTAAAAGATTGTGCAAAACTTTCTTTTTTATGATATTTCAAACAGCCTAGGAACACATTGCTATGAAAGAAACAAAGGCATGTGGCATATCAATCTTCTCAGGAAAATGTGATCATGCAAACCCCATCTTTCACACAGCTCTTGCTATTATGAAAAGACATATATTTTCCAAGTAGCCTCCAAAGCGTGGCTATTTGGAAACAGCACATTCTGGCTGCTGGGAGGCTTCAGTCTCAGTAAAATTTTGTCATGACTGCAGGAAAAGGTAACATGGACTAAGCTCTAGAAACATCACAAGAAGAAGAAAAAATAACTGCAATGAATAACAAGGGGTAGTATGAAAAAAAAAAAACTATCCAAGTCAAGGATGTTATAAATAGAGGATCTGCCCATGTGTATCTTCATCCTATTAAATCAATGAAGCCAAAAAAACAACCGAGCATTGGCACATCTAATTGGCTACTCTCGTTTCTGCCATCGTCTGATTGGCTACTTTCGTTTCCGCCATGATTGTTGGCTCGAAACATTGCGATCCTATTGGGCGGAGTGGACAGAGTAGGGGTGGCAAAACCGTGACGTGTGGCTTCAAGATTTTGTTGTAAGGGCAGATCCTCTATTTTATAAGATCCTTGATCCAAGTAGCCCAAGTTTACGGTACTTTCTTTACCACGAGTGCTTTCAATCTGGCTGAGTTCTTGAATTCATTATCCATGTTGATGGATGTACCGAAGGTCTGTCCAGTTTATGGGAACAAGTTAGAGGTCTGTCCTAACGGTGTTACGGTTGCAACATGAAAAGGAGAAGCATAATAGGCAGAATCCTATACATTAGAATACACTGTATGAAGATCGATGGATCTAAAACGTCTCCGAAAATAACACCGCTCGGAACAGTACGTCATAATCTTTTCTGACATAAGGTTCAGCTATAAAACAACGAAATATTCTTCAAGAGGTATTGCTATATCTAAGAAGAGTTGCAGCAATGTGATTGGTTGGATGATTTGTAGTTTAGGGCATCTTTGAAGCACCGAGATTGGACCTATAGTTTACAGTGTAATCTAAACTACTGTAAATTGTTAAAGTATCAAGGTGCTCTCTTATCAAAAATCAAACTGGGATTCTGTGCACGGAAAGGGAGCACATTAGATTCCATACCAGCAGAGAAAGCTTATCAATGTAATCAAACCCAACAAGACTGTACTGTCACTGTCTTCACCGCCGCCGGTTATTTCACAATGCGAAGAAGGAAATACTCAAACCCAAACATATATTAGATGTGCTCAACAAATGTTTTTGCTATTCGGGCAATTAGAACCCACCTGCTGAAGAGAAACTGACATGAGTTTGAGAAACATCAAACAAGCTGTGTGCAGGAATCTTAACCAGCAATTAAGTTGAAATCGAATTAAAAGTTTACCTGTTTACGCTCGCATCGAATAAAACATTCAAGAACACATGGTGCACAGCAAATCGGATGCATAAGTAGTGTTTATCAGCTGACAAATGGCAATATGTTGTAGCCCTGGACGAAGCCTAGATTTCGTAGTTTTAAACTTCTGAGCAGATGCATACCATTTACGCTAAGAATCACTAGTATTACAAAGGTAAGATTCACACGAGCTTTTCCTCATGTATTTATTGTGGCGGCAAATTTTTTGTTATTAAGATGAGCTTTTATTAAACAGAGAATGTCAAGATATATGTAACATATTACTGTGTTTCGTCTAGCCGTTCAATCTGTTGGACATCCTATCTTTGTACAATGATGACGTATAATCCAAGGTGCACATTAACCAAGACAAAGCATCCAGCCATATCGCTGAAACAACGATTGTATAAATGCGCCTGAAACCGGAATTTGGGGTATATCAAAATCGAAAATTCTTGTGAAAATTTCGGATGAACTCTTTGCATTTGGATGATAGAGAAAGCAGTCACAAAACATCATCAATCCAAAAAGGCCTGTAGCCTGTCGACTCACAGTAAGAAGTGAATCTGGGGGGAGTTAGAGGAACTTGTGACTATTTAAGGGAAGGCTACAATGGAATATTTAAAGTTGCTCTATTGTCTACGTATAGTCAGGGCCGTCATAAAGAGTCCAATTACTGATAGAAACAAGATTTCATTTATTAGCAAGGCTTCGGATTTCGTTTTCGTAAATGTAAACCGACCTTCTGTATACTGAATATGTGTTTATTTGATTCGACTCATACAGGGTTTGGCTATTCATGTTGAGTTTCAGCGTTAGATTGCTGGACTCACTTGCTGCCAATTTGTTTCAAATGCTGAATTTGTAGTCATCGTTTCGTATCATTTTTCCATTCTTTTGATCATCAATCCTGTGAAATGTACTTAGAAAGGCGACAGGTAACGTGCCTCTATAACGTGTAATTAACAGCATTGCTTTCCAGTGCAGGAAACATCACAACATATCGAGACTAATTATTTTACCGCTGCTTTGTATTACCGCACATCAATCCATGCTCTATCTACTTTAAATTGACTGAAAGTGAGGAAGGACAAACTCACTGGTGACAAAGCCTAAAGCGTTTGAATACATTTCTGCTTGTGACATGCCTTGGAGTATCAAGGTCTTTGCGGTTCACTCACTCGACGTCTAGTTATGACACGACGACATCTGGGTTCCGCTCGTCTTGGAGATCCACCGCAGATATACAGAGGGCTACGTCCGATTGTGGTAGAGTCCATATAATCCATTATCAATGCACCATAATTATATTTGTAGCATATAACATACTGTTTTTTTTTTTTTTTTTTTTGTCACGCAACTAAATAAATGCATAACTAAAATTTAGAGTTTTGGGGTAAGGTTAGGTTAGGTTAGTTGGCTACTAGCAGTACGAATAACACAAATGGCACCACAAATCTAGTTTGATAATATCAATAAAGCTTTTGAAGTTAATGTGAAACGAAACATTAAAATAATGCAAATAAAATAGAATGTCAAAGAGTCCGACGAAGGATTTAGGTAGTTGCCTAGCTTCGTTATGTATAAAGGCCTCGGTGGCTCAGTGGTAAAGCGTTCATCTCTAGTACATCATGTCTCTGGTTCGATCCGAATTTGCGCAAAGTGGGTCCTGTACTGGATAAATGCCGTGTACATGGTTTTTTCCTCTGGTTCTCCCGTTTCCTTCTACTTACTTCATTCATTCTCATCATCACCGTCTCCTTTAGCTTACCGTGGGACGATAAACTTAAATATTTCATTTCATTCTTATTTTTGATTACACATAAGTTCGCGGCAGTTGTGTTTACTTGACAACTAAATTATAACAAAGAATATTCTAAAACGATTCCCAAGAAATGAAAAAAAAAAAAAAATGAATAAGGCGACTATCCAGTTAGTGTCCAAAAAACAAAGATGAATTCAGTGCCATGCCATGGAAAATCAGCGCCTGGGGCGAAAGCATACGACGACGGCCCCGTACTTATGAGTGAGGACGCTAGATCAGCCGCGAAGTGCCACCATGGCTGTCGCGGAAGCGTAAGAAAATTTTCAAAAATAAACCCTGCTTTTCCCTGATTTTATTACTTTTATTACTTTTTTCTTTTTTTCCTTCCGAATTTTGCACCCCCTTACTTCGGCGTCCGGGACCGTTGCCCTGTTCGTCCCCTCATGATACGGCACTGGATGAACTCAGCATTGGCAGGGGGCGCGGTGGCTTAGTGGTAGAGCGTTCACCTACGGTGCTTGAGGTCCCTGAGGTTCGAACCCAGCTCGCGCCGTGTGGACTTTGTGGTGGACAAATACCGTGCTCGTGGGTTTTCTCGGGGTTCTCCTCTTTCCTCCCACTTTCTTAATTCCACCATTTCATTCATTTCTCATATTCACCGTCTCCTTTAACCTAACCGGCATAATCGTGGGACGTAAAACTTAAAGATTTTATTTCATTTTCATTTTAAGCATTGGCATCTTAAGAATAACGTTGCTTCAATGTAGTCAACTTTCAAAGGTAGTCAACATTGGAACAATAAGTAGTGAATGTGTTATGAGAAAATGTTGCGCTGGAAGAAGATAAAATGAAATCTTTCAGTCTAACGTCCCACGATTATGCCCTTTTAGGCTAAGAAAGACGGATGATTAAGGCCAGTGAATGATAATGGAATAATTGGTGGAATGAGAAAGTGGGAGGAAACGGGAATACCTCGAGGATCCATGGACACGATGTTGTCCACCACAAACTTACTTGATCGGGGATCAAACCAGAGACCTCAGGCACCATATTACAGAGCTACCGTGCTACCCTGTATTGAAACATGGAAACAGAAACGTTTAAGAGTCTTCATCCCGGCGAAATTAAAATACCGCTAATTTTACAGTAATTATGTGATATCTTCAAATAGATAAAAGATAATCGAAATGTGAAACAAGAGCGCCCTAGACAATATCATTTTACATGAGATACCGTTATCACGACTCACTTATCTGCTTTCGATTTCGAGCCATTTTGAAAATTGGCATTTATTTTCGCGTTTCTAAACAGCTGAAAACATAAAGCTACTAGGTGACTTGTGATAACGGTATCTCACGCAAAATAATATTGTCTAGGGCGCTCTTGTTCCACATTTCAATTATCCTTTATCTATTTGAAGATATCACATAATTACTGTAAAATTAGCGGTATTTTAATTTCGCCGGGATGAAGACTCTTAATGTATAATAGTCTATGTATTTGTGTAAAACAAAATAATAATGCTTTACGAACAAATCTTTCCCGCCGTTTATCAGACATGTTTTCTCTTAAAATATTGTACATTCACCCTACATTTTCCGGATTAACTACTAGAAAAGCTCAAAAGAAAAGCAACACATCATTCACCCATCCATTTGCAAAAGACCTGATTTATGCAGCGCTTTCTTCACTTTACACATATGGAACTTTTTTTTTTCAGATATGTATTATTTGTGTTTGAAAGTTTGCAAATCCTAATAGCTTTTCCAAGCCACATATATATGTATTAAGTAATGGCGTCTGGGTAGAATGATGCTATATATATATATATATATATAAGGAGGTAGTGATGGGTGTTAGTAGTTGGTACTCATCCGATTACGAAGGAGGGTCTTACTGCTGGATTTTTGCCTCTCGCAACAGAGATTATTGAGGGGGGGGGAGAGAAGTCGTTGCAAAATTACAAACATAAGGACGGAGAGCTCATGTGGATAATAAAAGCAAAAAATGTAGGAAGGACAAAATGAAGAAAGCTAAATACTCACACAATAGGATGAAGATTCAGATAATGGTTATAAAAGACACTCTACGTTCTTATGTTCAATAATAATAATAATAATAATAATAATAATAATAATAATAATAATAATAATAATAATAATAATAATAATAATAATAATAATAATAATAATAATAATACGAGGCTGGATTGGAAAATTTGTGGCCTGGCTAGAAATGAAGCAATTATTTTATGTTTGTAAGTTCGATCTCAGCTCGTGTCAAGTGAGCTATGTGGTGGACAAGTATTGTGTGTGGGGGTTTTCTCGGGGTTCTCCCCTTTCCTGCCACTTTCTTCATTCCACCATTTGCTTCATTTCACATCATCACCGTCTCCTTTAGCCTAACCAGCATAAGCGTGGGACGTAAAACTTAAAGATTTCGTTTCATTAGCTTCGTAGTTAGAATCGTTGGCAGTCACTATGTAAAATTTCATTTTTCTATTGCTTCAGGTGAGGAGTTTATAAGTTGCTAAGCCGGTAGAAGTGATGGAAATTTGTGACATGTAGAAAATCACTAGTACAATACGCGCGTTCAAACATCGTTTGCATGCATAGCAGAAATTCATTCAGGTGGGTTCGAACTGTTGCCGCACCCGCCCTATTCGCCTGATCTGGCCCCCCTCAGACTGTTACTTGTTTAGAAACCTAAAAAAAGTTTTTTTGAGGAGGTCACCGATTTTTTTTCGGATGCAGAGGTGAAAAGTGATGTGCTGGATTATTTTGCAGGGCTCGAGGAATCATTTTTTTTTAAAAAAATAGTATAAAAGCGTTACTGGACAGATGGCGTAAATGTATCTCGGTCGAGGGATTTTACGTGGAAAAATAAAACACAATATATGCATTTTTATTTATTATTATTATTATTATTATTATTATTATTATTATTATTATTATTATTATTATTATTATTATTATTATTATTATTGTTATTATTATTATTATTGTAATTTTGTAGGTCAAACCACGAAGTTTGCAATCCACCCTCGAATAATAATAAAGGCTCGGTTTTCTATAACATGTCATATTTTTATCCCGGCATCTTGTTAGATGTCTAATTAAATATAAACACATTTCTGTATCTTTTGAACACAAAAATACGGTTTTTGTTGGTAATATAAATGCATATTTGAACCATATTTTAGCTTTAGGTTGCATTTAGGCTCAAAGTAACATAAAAAGCATTAGTCGTATTTTAGATTGCATTGCTAGCAACAATGTTATTTAGAGCCTTTCTCACAGAAATATTGAACCTTATGTAACAGAATAAAGTTTAATGATTGATTGGAAATCTTTGAGTTTAACGTCCCACGGTTATTCCGGGTAGGCTAAAGGAGACGCTGATGATGAGAAATGAATGAAATGGTGGAATGAAGAAAGTGGGAGGAAACAGGAGAACCCCGAGAAAACCCACGAGCACGGTGTTTGTCTACCACAAATTCCACACGGCGTGAGCTGGGATCGAACCAGGGACCCCAAGCACCGGAGGTGAATGCTCCAGCACTGAGTCACCGCGCCCCACAATGTTTGATTGGAGTTGATTTGTTTAGCTAGTAGTGAGGCTATATAAGACACAATCTATTCCTTAAAGTAGATGTAGATCATTTATCGAAAGCTTAATACAATCACTGAGGACTGAATCCGCGAACATATGCAAACAAAGCTAGAGCATTAGCCACTTAGCTATGAAGGGGTATGCGACCTGCAGTACTTGTCCAGTCAAATATGAAGTTCAGGAAATAAGAGAAACGATAGACTCATAAGATGATACTACTTACATATTTTTAATTACACACAGATTATTTCGGGACTACTGAGACGAGATCGAAAATCGCCGTTTCAGTCTCGATCTCGCTTTCGTCCCGATCAACAGATGCTTCTCTCGATCTCGAGGGCCAAGTCTCCGAGATCGAGACTACTATTTTTCAAGCCGAGACGAGACCGGGATTGTATGAAGTCTCGTCTCGTTTCGATACCATTCCTAATAATTAAATACCGATGCTGTCAAATGACTAAATATAGTGGCTGCCCTAAGCCTTTATCCTCTGTGCTAATTGCTTGCCTACCTTTGCTCTGTTAGGTTCATGTGTTTTCCAGGCTATCAGAAAGACAATTTCCCTGTTAAACATATTACTTCTAGAATGTCTACAACACTGAGAAACATACATGTAGGACTAGTTATATATTGATTGAATATATACAGTTATTGTCAATGACTATTGATTTTTCAGTTCATCAGATTGGTTTTTGAAAATAAATAACGTAAATTAAACATAACTTTCTTACAAGGCTGTCTATATTCTTTATTATAAATTAACGAGAAATGTTACAGTTTCGGAAGTATATCACTTCCTTCTTCAGACTATTACTCCAACTGAAATCATAGATAACGTAACATAATTTGTTATCTCTACCAATCAAGAATCATTTTTTTTTATTTTTCATTAAAATTCAAAATATATGTCCATTGTTGTGACAATTTTAAACTCTTAACAGAAATAATACATTGTTAATTAATCTTTATATTTCTTTTAACATATATTAACTAAATTAAATACTAATTAACATTTTGAAAAGGGAAGAAAGAAGAAAGAAGAGAAGTAGAATATAAGGACAATATAGGGTTAAATTTTATTTATATGTTTTTCAATATTCACGTAGTTAATTAGTAATCAATATTCAGGTAGAAAAGTTAGTATTCAATATTAGGTAGAAAATTTCAATATTTAGATAGTTAATTAGTATTTAATTTAGTTAATATATGTTAAAAGAAATATAAAGATTAATTAGCAATGTATTATTTCTGTTAAGAGTTTAAAATTGTCACAACAATGAACATATATATTGAATTTTAATGAAAAGTGATTCCTGATTGATAGAGATAAAAATGATGTAATATTATTTATGATTTCAGTTGGAATAGTAGTCTGAAGAAGGAAGTGATATACTTCCGAAACTGTAACATTTCTAGTTAATTTATAATAAAGATTATAGACAGCCTTGTAAGAAAGTTATGTTTAATTTATGTTTAATTTAAGATGGATACAAGGCCTTTTTATAAAAAAAAATAAATAACGATGTCATATGAGGGTACGAAGATTCATGGTCTTGTTGACATCGAGACAAATTTATTGAGGAAAGCTGCTTGGCAATGAATAGACAACTAATGTCACGCTTTGTTTGATTATGCTTCGTTCCAACGACATCTAGTGGTGTGTGTATGAACTCTTATCTGTAGTTGTCTCTTCAATTAAAGAAATAGTTGTTTATGCGCTTTTCAATTGTGCCATAATATGGTCAAAATTGGATGTAAATCTGTGACATCTACGATCTCACTATTTTCATTCGCGTGAACCAGTTGAATCATGTGAAGAACACTATAAAATGTGGAAGAGAAACATTTGACTAAGAGTCGAGGCACGTGTTCAACTACTTATTTTGAGAGAAGAGGGACATTCTCTGCGAAAAATCATTCAGTAATCGGGCGGAGCAGCGCGTCGGACTCTTGAAAAGTAGTCACAAAGTGGTGTAGATATTACACAGAAACGCAGTAGTCATCCAAAAATAACAACCTATCTTTAAGGAGAAGTTCACTAGAAAAAACAAGCAAACGGAATAGACGTTAACCACTCTGGAAGAACCAATAGAACTATGGAAGAGCCACTTCCATTCGGCATCAAATAGAACGGTGGCCCAGTGCCCACAGAGCTATGGTCTTGGGGATAGGATTGCGGTACATTCCTTCAAACAGGAAATGCTACAA
The DNA here is from genome assembly GCF_964235325.1 of Thermobia domestica. Taxonomy (NCBI): domain Eukaryota; kingdom Metazoa; phylum Arthropoda; class Insecta; order Zygentoma; family Lepismatidae; genus Thermobia; species Thermobia domestica. The sequence goes on from NC_137468.1 coordinate 7,046,811, forward strand.
AAACATACTCCTGGGCAATATATATATATATAATGACTGGAAAGATGAACAATAGAAGATGACATTTTGAACAAACAAATCTAAATTCCAACTTTTCGTCTTCCAATGCTAGAAGTTTTTGCGTCATCGTACCGAAAAAACGTTTTAATTCCGACCGTGTAACACGTAAAGCAAGGCACGGAGAAGGTTGTGTCATTGTTTGTGGATACTTTACAGACAACGAAGTTGGTAATTTAGTTCGAATTACTGGAATAATAGACAAACACGTCTATCACAACATGTAAACTAGACATGGAATTGCATCAGGAACGCCGATTTGGGGCAGTAACTTTATACTGTAACATGATTACCATCCCAAACATTCTTCCAAGCTAAGCAGTAGTTATTTGCAATGCAAAGAAGACGCTTTACATCACTAACAAATGGAATACTGGCCACAGTCATCAAATTTGTTAGCCGTCGAGGTTTTGTAAGATGAACTTGACAAGATGATTTTGCAAGATGACTTGGAGTTGTATAGCTTCGCAACATTTGGGTAAATTAATGAAACAAATGTCTGGAATTTGTATAGCTCTAATTCAGGCTAAAGGTCGACATATATATATAGTTTCATTTCTTTGACTTCCTTGGAAGAAGCGGTTAATCGGTTATTATTTCTAGGTGTTTATTATTATTATTATTATTAACTAACTAACTAACTAACTAACTAACTAACTCTATGGCCTATGGAACCCGGAGGTTCAATGCCGCGTTCACAAAAGCTCTCCATTGACTTCTATCCTTAGCTAACTGCATCCAGTTTCTACTTTGTATTCCAATCTCTGCGAGATCCATCTTAATATTGTCCTCCCATCTGCGCCTAGGTCTTCCTAATGGTCGTTTTCCGATTGGTCTTCCAGTCAAGGCTTTGAAAGCGTTTCTACTTTCTTCCATTCTAGCTACATGACCCGCCCACCTAAGCCTCCTAGACTTGACGACCTTAACAATGTTGGGTAAACCGTATAAATTATGTAGTTCCTCGTTATGAAGTTTCTGCCATTTCCGTTTCTCTTGGGTCCGAATATTCGTCTCAGGATCTTGTTCTCAAATACTTTCAGTCTATGTTCTTCCCTCAGAGTAAGTGACCATGCTTCGCAACCATACAGAACAACAGGCATGATTATCGTTTTGTATATTGTTATTGTATATTGTATATTGTATATTATTATTATTATTATTATTATTATTATTATTATTATTATTATTATTATTATTATTATTATTATTATTATTATTATTATTATTATTATTATTATTATTATTTAGAATTTATACCTTGCCACCAATGATCTTAACAATCATGAAAAATTGAAGATCCGCCATGCAGTTAAAAAAAACAAACGCCAAGAATGAGTTGTGTTTCTTAGGGATATAGAAGTTCCGCTCCCTACGTTCAAAAAAATCTTTAATTTAAAAGGTAATTAATTGAAATATGTTAAATTCCATATTTTAGATCGGGAAGATAAGCAGTAATTTGTTGTACACACAAACGTTTTCTACTATATATGAACAGGTCCGTAGCTAGGAAGTAGCCACGAGGGCTGAGACACGTGACCAATTTCAGCCCCTGCTGAAACATTCAGTTGATTCTTTAAATAAATGTGTATTGCAGAACTTAGCAGTCAAAAATGTAGGGTAAACTGCAGTTAGACCCTCCCCCTTAAAGTTATTTCGGCCCTGCCTCGGACAGATCTGGATATGACATATGAGATGCGACATTTTTAATTCCTAAAACCGCAAAACTTAGCTTCTCCAGTAACATTGGGCACCGAAATTCAATGTTGCCTTTGAATTATTATTATTATTATTATTATTATTATTATTATTATTATTATTATTAGTAGTAGTAGTAGTAGTAGTAGTAGTAGTAGTAGTAGTAGTAGTAGTAGTAGTAGTAGTAGTAGTAGTAGTAGTAGTAGTAGTAGTAGTACAGTTAATTTTACTGTAAGAATGTCAAAAACAAATTCAACTTAAACATATGATCTAGTGTTCCATTGTACCATTAATTAACAAAGTATAATAATAACAATAATACTAAAAAGTGAAAACTAGACCTTAGTGTGTTTCAGATGAGAAATCTTTGTTGTAAAATTTTCTCACCATATTGTTCTATAATGCGTGCGAAAAAGGACGGAGGAATAAAAAAAGGAATCATCTTTTGTCACCTCACGAGACAAGTGGAAGAGCAGTTCCATCGCGTGGCAAAGACTACTAAATCGACCCTTGCATTCAACAGCACACCTCGTAAACAAAGGAATTAAACCGGAAATATCCTCTGTATCTCTCCCTCTTTCATATTGTATAAGTGGACCGAATGTATGGAAAATGGCGTACCTGAAGTATACCATCGTGGAGGAGACTTCGATATCAAGAAAGGAAGTTCTGGTAAACAAGGGTTGAAAAATGTTAATTTCGAAAGCTGTAAAACTAGCAGGTAAAAAGAAAGAAAAAAAAATAAACGGAATTTGAAGCAAGCTAGCAACATAATTATGGGACATCCAAAGACAGTTAAAGTAGTAATTTAGAAATTGTGTAGACCCTATTTAAATATCTATTATATTTCCAAATATCACGGCACCGGCATAAACAATGGATTTTATAAAGGAAGTTCAAGGTATGGGATAAGTTTTTAATACCTGAATTTTTCTTACTTGTTTTTAAAAGCATTAATTTACCGAATACGGGGAATTATTCGTCTCTTCTCTTTGAAATGACCTGAAACTTTTAATGGTTTTCATTTTAATAATTTACTAATCTTTACTGATTTTACTGATGGTAAAAGGCGTTCAAAAATCGGCTAAGGCACTGATATAATCCCGAATATCTCGTGAATGTGGAAACACATCGATGCCCGGTGAGAAAGATTTAACAGAAAATCGACCTTGACAAATGTAATGACGTACTGGTGGTAGCGAAGTGGTCGCTGCGCAACGGAAATCTCCACAGTTAAGGAATACGTGTGTGAATTTTCCACCTGTTTGTAGGGATCCTTGTAATGTGACGACCACTCCACCACCATCGGCACATTATTGTGTTTGGGTCGACTCTCTGTGCAATCTTTGAATCCTACAGCGATATCTTTCCACATTTACGGGATATTAAGCATTATTTCAGCATTTTCGCCGATTTCCGGACGCCTCTCACAGTAAAATGATGCCGCTTTTGACCCATGTTCATTAGGCATTTTTTGATCTCTATTTTAGCATCTCCTTCAGTTTGTCAGTCTATTATCGTATATATATACAGGTATATCGTCTATTATCATGTACTCAAAATCTACTAGTGAAATCCTCACACCTAAACAATTAAAAAAGTCCATATGAACATAGGGCGAAAACGCGTTGTTTTAAAGTTACGAGAGGCCGAAATCGAGAAAATTGTAACTTTGAGGCTGCCTAGTTTGAAAACTATGAGAGGCATGAAATGCGGTTGAAAGAACTATTAGATGAACTAGTTCACTCTCTATCTAAATACTTACGTTACACAGTTAAATTATACCGGCGCACATGATTTTAAAGAGAGAGGTGGAAGAGCGGAACCTATACCGCAGCTCCCTCTATAATATCTGTTGCGCCGATACGTCGCAACTCTGAAATATGGTTATTTAGAGAGACAGTGTACTAGTTCCTCTAATAGGGCCTATTTCTTTAACCGCCTTTGATATTTCTCATAGTTTTCGAGCTAGGCAGCCTCAAAGTAACAATTTTCTCGATTTCGGGATTTCATAACTTTGAAACAATGTGATTTCTCACTAAGTTTATATAAACTTTTTTTTATTGTTTAGGTGTGAGGATTTCCCCAGTGGATTTTGGCTACATAATAAATGAACACCGTATATATACACGAGAGTAATAGGTATACGAGGTAAAAGAACGGACGAAGAACCAAGAAGAAGCTTTTTATCTGTCAAAGATACGCGTAATTACTGAATTGCTAAAAATCACTCCAATGGTCATTATGGTCATCATCTCATTGATTATTTGGTAATTTTCTCATCAGGAGTAAACAGCTTAACGGCAGTCACGGCTATTTGGTGTAGCCATCCCATGAATATTGAGTTCAACGGTTAATACTTTTTCCCCACTAATACGGTTTCATTTCCGATTCACTGTTCCAGATATAAGTGATCTAATTAAGTGACAAGTTCAATCACTCGCACACACGGAGCAATGAATCGTAACACTCCTCAGTAGTAGCTGTGAGCTGCAATCGCTGTTCAAATTGGTTTATGTGTGTAAGATATAACATGTATCATCAAACATATCTAGATACGAATCACTGTTCAGTTTACGTATCATCTCGTCTCGTTTAATTAAAATTCTGTATGTTATTCTTTGTTATTAAAAAAACACACACAATGGGTTATTGACTGCAGAGAACGTATTTTTTTAATGTTTGAAGTATTTTTTCAATGCCTCTCAAAAAATATATATACGTTTCGATTGGAAAAGCAAACTCAAGTTGAAAATATCCGGCACGATATTCGAATATTAAGTAAAATAAATATAATGGAATATTTGTCTGAAACAAATTAATCGTTTTAATGTGTACAAATCAGCTTCTTATATTTCTATTTACACACAAATCATTCATTCCATATTATTGTTATCGGCACATGTATGATACAGGTAGGGGGTATGGACCAGTTAAGAAATTTTTGCCGCGACACTCTAGTCATATCCTTTCCTCTTATCTCGTCGCCTTCTAAAATGCTTGTTCCATTTCCCCATCTTCCTTTCTTCGGCCGTTTTCATGGTTATAATTGGTTTAAAATTATAGGAGAACTTAATGTTATGCATCCCCCGCTCCTTCTCTCTTTAAAATGAACTTGACTACCTTCCATGACGTATTGGGATTTGCTTTCTCGTACACGTTTGGCTCAGACCAGCTACTGCACTCTAGAATGATAAGGTAGAGACAGTTCATTGTTTCTAGTACATGCACCCGGTAAAGATGACCATTTTGACCTAACTTCACTCAAATGCATTTGTTCATTCCATTAACCCGACAACTCGACGTCAGACTCTTAACATCATTTCGACATCATGCTCACTCAACTTTACACTCACTTCTTGGGACTCATGTCGGGTTAGCGTGAGTTTTGAAGTCATGAATACTCACCTCATGAATTCAGGTTCTTTTGACCCCCACACTCGTATAACTGGTTTTCAACCCTATGGGTAGGGGATTTGTCTAAGTGAGAGTACAGTATATTTTTCCGAATGGCGAATCTCTCTCTGCATAGAATCCTTTTGCGAAGAAACATCCCCCCCAAAAGAGGAGAGGTTCGTCCCAGTCCCCTATGGATGTATTCCACGAACCACTGTTTCAAGTAGAGAATGTGGTAACCTCACCTGTAATCTAAGGTAGGCAGGTCTGATTTTCAGGAGGTTCCTAGGTCTTAAGTTAGACTCTACCGTACCATTGAATTCGGTTCTGTTTGCTTTAACGTTCCAGTGCCAATAAACTCATATTCACTAGGAGAGTTTCCATTGTCGTTCTTCGGAAGGGTGTTAGTTACAGAAGTGGCAGGAAATCTGTTTCGAGTGATGCTAATGACTTTAATGCGGATAGTTTATAACAGACCAAGCTTTTGACAGAAAACCTACACTCGGAGATACTATACATCCGGCTCTTCAAGGAATCCCATCCTCTTTTGGCTCAGGTCAGCTACAGCACTCTAGAATGATAAGGTAGAGACAGTTTCATTGTTCCTAGTACATGCACCCGGTAAAGATGACCATTTTGACCTAACTTCACTCAAACATATTTGCTCACTTCCGTCATTGAGAAATATGTCGAAAATTGCAGATACTCTTTCCTGTGCACTGATATTCTTGTATTTACAGCTAACAAGTTCCACTGCTGGAGCCTTGATCCTAGAAATTCCGTTTCTTGTTTTGTCAGCTGTACACGACGCACTACGTTATGAAGTTCACATTGCTGGATGAGCTGTGGCAGTGTTGAACGTCGGATCCGTGGATGTTGATGTTAATCTTGACAGTTCGTCATCAGACTTTTCTGGATAAGTATCTTCCCAGTTGGTAGGTGCCTTGGTAAGTGGAAGCTCATCTCCGTGAGGAATAGGCCTGATTGCATATTTAACGTTCGGGTAACATTGTGTATTTGTCCCTTTTAGAATGTCCCTTAACTACTGTGAGACAGAAATAACAGTCGTACAGATGGTTGGTGAATTCTCTCAGCACCATTGCTACAACAAATTTCATGAACCTTCTTTTTCTTTAGCCCATTCAAGCAAAGCAATGTAGTACGATACACAAATATTGTGGAGTGCTTAAGTTTTGTCCATCCAAAATACACATTACAATTTTACGCTCGTTTTACCGATGCTGTAATGGGTTTACACTGTCCTTTTAACTACAAACTGACCATACACATAGCAAAATCTATTTGGTAGATTATCACATGAACGGCGCTCTTTTGTCACCCTAACACTGGTCAGAAACCACACTTCAAGATAGAAAATGTAAGAAACCTGCTAAGGAAAGAATAGGAAATAATCAAAGAAGTGGGGCCAAAGAGTAGAGGAAAACTGAGATTGTATTTGTTAACTGTTGTCAACAATGGGTTTCCATTTCGTTGTTATCCGGGTTCAAGTCCCGGCGGGAGCTCATGTGGTTCGGATTCCACGTTAATCAGTAGGTCCACGACTCATATAGCCTCGCTGCTGAACGGGACGTTAAACTCAAAATCAATTCAATCCATTTCGTTGTCTTTCACTGTCCTCCATTGCATTATTTTTGATAACAATTTAATGAAGACAATGGAAAGAAGTTGGAAGATTATACGTACATCTACTCAGATATACATGGACCATACGTGCTAACAAATATACAAGATATGATCCAAAAGTACAGTGTATGTACTTGCACGCCATCTATCAACGTTTTATCCTTTTTAACTAGTAAGCCTGGTAGCCTAGATCTTTGGTACAGTCAGTATCGAGTTAGAACAAGTTGTGAGATGCCACACTCCAGAGGCATAAGAGTGAGGATGTGTTAAGAGTGTTTGTCGCGCGTTAACATTACGTTTTTTCTAACCTGCAAAAAGGTCCCAAAGTGGCTCACGAAATGTCAAAATCAATATATGGCGATAAAGCGGTGGCAATGAAGACTGCTTACAAGTGGTATGAGCGATCCAAAAGCGGCAAGGAGTCGGTTGAAAACAAGTAACGATCGAGACGTCCTTCGAAGTCAAAAACAGATGAAAACTTGCAAGGAGTAACACAAATGGTTTGTTCAAAAAGGCAAATGACTATTCAAGAGCTTTCCGAAGAACTAAATATATCGTATGGGTCTGTGAAAAGAATTTTAACCGCCGATTAATTAGGCAAATGGCTTCCTTCTTCAGCACGAAAACATGCCACGCCACGCCTTGCTTTTGATACGCGATTTATTGGCCGGAAAAGTGTTCCTGTCTGTCCACATCTACCTTACTCACCAGATTTAGTACCATGTGACTTCTGGCTCTTCCCAAAAATTAAAACCATGCTTAAAGGAAAACGTTTATGACACAATTTCTGACATTGAGAGGGCCATGACAGAGCAGCTGAACGCTTTTCTATAAGAAGTCTTCCAGAAATGCTTCCAGTCATGGATTCAACGTTGGGATGAGTGCATTGCTATCCAAGGAGACTACTTTGAAGGAGATTAAATAAAATTCCATGTAGGTTTCTAATAAAATTCCATGTAAGCTTATTGCTTTGTTTCTAATAAAATTCCATATAAGCTTATTGCTTTGTTTCTAATAAAATTCCATGTAAGCTTATTGCTTTGTTTCTAATAAAATTCCATATAAGCTTATTGCTTTGTTTCTAATAAAATTCCATGTAAGCTTATTGCTTTGTTTCTAATAAAATTCCATATAAGCTTATTGCTTTGTTTCTAATAAAATTCCATGTAAGCTTATTGCTTTGTTTCTAATAAAATTCCATATAAGCTTATTGCTTTGTTTCTAATAAAATTCCATGTAAGCTTATTGCTTTGTTTCTAATAAAATTCCATATAAGCGTATTGCTTTGTTTCTAATAAAATTCCATGTAAGCTTATTGCTTTGTTTCTAATAAAATTCCATATAAGCTTATTGCTTTGTTTCTAATAAAATTCCATGTAAGCTTATTGCTTTGTTTCTAATAAAATTCCATGTAAGCTTATTGCTTTGTTTCTAATAAAATTCCATATAAGCTTATTGCTTTGTTTCTAATAAAATTCCATGTAAGCTTATTGCTTTGTTTCTAATAAAATTCCATGTAAGCTTATTGCTTTGTTTCTAATAAAATTCCATGTAAGCTTATTGCTTTGTTTCTAATAAATTATTCATTGTACGTTTTGATCACACTTCGTACATTCACAGCATATATATATATATATATATATATATATATATATATATATATATATATATATATATATATATATGACATAGCACAGAAATTTTATTCTTCGTCTCGTGAATACCTTGAAGTGATTAGTAATAAACATTTCGTTATAAAAAAAATCTTGTTGACTAGTGTAACCATAGCCGAGACAGATAAACATTTGTTCCTCGTTGCCTTGGGGAACAAAGTGTTTAAGTTGTGTTAATCGAAAGTAAACTCACTGGGATGCTACAGTCCATGAAGAACCACGATTGGTCAAATGGTGCGTGTTAAGTGAGTGATGCGTGGTTAGCGCATTGTGTTATTTATGCATTTCTACACCAAAGATTGCTACCCGTCAAATGAAACAGCAATGTTTGGTAAACTAAAAAAATGGTATGTTCCCTCCGCAAATCAAACCTAAGGTTATTTGCATTATGGTCACTGTATGATATATATATATAACCAAAAGCATGAGTATCGATACTACACCGCAGTACATCCTTAGGATGTATAAGTGAAAACCAAGTAATCTTGGTTTGCAATCGGGAAATCATCGTGTTACATTCTATGGCTATCATCAACGTTGAGTTATGAAAAACAAAAAAACTTAGGCAAGTACTCAATAGGTCCTCCACGTAGTATGTAGACCCTGTCCTTCCGTTGGCAGAACTCATACGTATCTTTCCGAAGTTCTGTCAGTGTCTCAGCGATGTAAACTGGTGAAATAATACAACATGCAATAGAACCAAATGGGCAAATTTATAGTCTTAAACAAAATATTCTTCAATTTTTATTTTTAAAAAAGTCAAGAATATCCCGTGAACGTGATCATTCTAGAACGGATACTTGTGAAAAACAAGAAACGTCACTAGCAATCTTTCAAGAGACAAACTAACAGTGAAAATGAAAACTAAAACGTCAAAGACGGAAACTGACAGTGCTATAAAACTAAGGATTAGAAAGCAATCTCGTTCATTCTTATCTGATATCTATTGTCTGTGTGTCTTCTTACGTCGGTATTCTTTGGTCAGATGCATATTGAACTGTGACTCTTTAATCTACAACGCCGATATCTGGCGACGGCCTTCAGATATTTGAAAAGCAGTTCTGAGTGGCCGGATGGACGTCCATGTATCAGCCTAGAGAAGTAGAATTGGTAGTGCGTTGACGACCAGAATCGAACTACGGACGCCAGCAGCCCGAGTAGTCCTGCATCTCACGTTCTACGAAGACGTCAAACGGCTGAGCACAAGAGGAAATGAAGCTCCGAAATAACAATCCAAGGACACCTGCTAACCGAATGAAAACACCTAAGAAACTTGGTGCGTGTCTCATGTGATAATTATCGTGCAATGTGTAAATCTGTGATCACCGCATCGATATATGTAAGTAAGCAATCTTCATTTAGGCTCTATTCATTCTAAATCGATGACTGAGGAAAATTAAATTCAGATTTTCTAACCGCACACATTAGTCTTGCATTGGCACGTATACTAAATTTTAATAGACCAGTAATAGAAATTAAGTTGTTAAGAATGTTTCCTCTTATAGTCAAAGCGCAGATTACTGGGCTAGAACTTTTCCACTAATTGAATTCGGTCTCTCTGATCAATGCTTCATCTTTCATAATCATCATTTCTTGTTTCTCCAGTAAAATATTAAAAATCCAATTTTCTTATCTTTTATTTCAAGCAAGTATACATAATTAAGCGTGTTCCGATGCGTCATTTACGAATATTAGATTGGGTAAATTGGTGATTAATCGTGAAAGATCAGATATTCTTTAATTAAAGTTGAAATTTGTAACACAATTCAAGTTATAAGTAACACAATATAATTTAAAGTTACAGCGATTTAAAGTTTTACAATAACGGCAAATCTTACAATAATAAGATGGCGGTAAAAAAAAAAGTTTGAACAGTATGAAACGAAGAAGTTATCAATTTAATCAAGGCTTAAGTGTTCAAGTTTGCATGATGGAAACGTATCTTATAATTAGAGGTGAGGTGATTTTAGTTTAGCGTCCCTTTTCACCAGCGAGGCTATATGAGATGTGGACCTACTGATTAACGTGGAATCCGAACCACATGAGCTCCCGCCGGGAATCGAACCCAGGTCTTATAATTAGAAACGGGAATTTTACAAAAACAGGTGGGTCTATTTAGTTTATCCAACGATTATGCTCCGAATCTAAGGGAAATGGTGATGATAACGAACCAAATAGTGGAATGAAGAAAGTGGAAGGAAACGGGAAAAACACAGAGAACCCACACATAGTGTTTGTCTACCAGAAAACCCACTTGGCACGAGCTGCGATCGAACTGAAGACATTATGCATAGCATAGACTCGAACTCTAAGATAGCTCCGCGTAGCGTAGTCGATAACGCTCTCTTTGGGCCGCGGTGGCTCAGTGGTAGAGCGTTCACCTCTGGTGCTTGGGGTCCCGGGTTCGATCCCAGCCCCCGCCAAGTGAACTTTGTGGTGGACAAACACAGTGTGCATGGGTTTTCTCCAAGTTCTTCCGTTTCCTCCCACTTTCTTCATTCCACCATTTCATTCATTAATCATCATCACTTTCTCCTTTAGAGTAACCGGCATAACCGTGGGACGTAAAACTAAAAGATTTCATTTCATTTAATTTTTTCGATAACGCTCTCACCTTTTGTGTGAGCGGTCCCGGGTGAGATTCCCGGTGAGGACACTCGGTCGAAAAATGCAAAAGCTTATTCAGGCCAACCATCCTGATTGAGATTTTAATGTCTTTTCCTCATTCACACCAGGCAAATGCCAGGATAGTACCTAACATACAGGGCCCAATTCTTTCTTCCTTTCCTTTCCACGGATAGTGTGATCGCCGAGGGACGTCATCCCTCATACGTGAAGGACTAACATTGCCATAGATGCCGAAAGCCCAGAAATCTAATTCCTAATCCTAATTTTAATTGAACTCAAAGAAGTATCGAATCTCTTTGAACTATGTAATATTGAATCAACATTTTTCCAGAAGTGATGCATCTAACCGGGAGCCGGAGGTCTAGCATCCCCAGATTTTTGAGCGACAAAATTAATTGAAGCTATTAACTAACTAACTAACTAACTCTATGGCCTATGGAACCCGGAGTCTCAATGCCGCGTTCACAAAAGCTCTCCACTGACTTCTATCCTTAGCCAATTTGATCCAGTTTCTACTTTGTATTCATATCTCTGCGAGATCCATCTTAATATTGTCCTCCCATCTGCGCCTAGGTCTTCCTAATGGTCATTTTCCGATTGGTCTTTCAGTCAAGACTTTGAAAGCGTTTCTACTTTCTTCCATTCTAGCTACATGACCCGCCCACCAAAGCTTCCTAGACTTGACGACCCTAACAATGTTGGGTGAACCATATAAATTATGTAGTTCCTCGTTATGAAGTTTCCGCCATTCCCCATTCCCGTTCCTCTTAGGTCCGAATATTCGTTTTAGGATCTTATTTTCAGATACTTTCAGTCTATGTTCTTCCCTCAGAGTAAGCGACCATGTTTCGCAACCATACAGAACAACAGGCATGATTATCGTTTTATATATTTTAAGCTTCAAATTCCTCGACAGAATTCGCGACGACAAGAGATTTTGAACCGAATAGTAACACGAATTCCCTGCTTTTAGTCGACATTTAATTTCTCCGTGAATATGATTTTCGTCTGTTAAAATTGATCCTAGATATTTGAAACTATCCACTTTATCAAAAGTATTATTTAATATTTTTGCGCGTCCATAATTTGCTGTATTCCGTTACCGACGCACTTCGATGTATTTAGTTTTCTCTGCATTTACTTCTAAACCCATGTCCCTGCAAGCGTTTAATAAGACCTCTGCATTTCTTTCTATTGTTCTTCTATCATCACCTATTAAATTGAAGCTATTACTTATTTTTTAAAATATTATAGTAAGCGTTGCCTTTTATTCTTCATTGTAAAATTTTTGAAACATTAGATATAATTTCAGTTGCAATTTTTCTGTTATGCAATGTGAAGTTCACAGTGTCAACGTCTAACCTAGCCATAATATCCATAAGGAGGGAGTTAGGTTGGAAACTTCTGCAGAACCTATCAAAAGCTGTAAACTAATGATATACCTACTATAGTCTGGCTACTGGCTGCCTCCAGTTTTTATCTTCTAAATCCGCTACTACCAGGATTTTAGATTTATTGACTGGTTTGATTTTTTTGAGTTTAGCGTCCCGTTCAGCAGCGAGGCTACATGAGACGTGGACCTAGAGCTTAACGTGGGGTCCGAACCAAATGAGCTCCTACTGGGAATCGAACTCAAGTCTCCCACACTAACCGCTTAACCACGAAGGGAGCTCTTAATTATTTCAGAGGTACACACAATTACCTCCTTAGTGACCCAACCCTCTCCTGTCTCCGTATTCATAAAGCCAGAAACCTTATAGTGATAATTACAACGGATGTTGTACAGTGTAGTGTATAATTCTCTAGCAGCTATTTACTGAGATTATTTGAAATCTTGGCCGTCAAGCGTCAAACACTACATTGAGCGAGTGAAGGCGAGGGAAGATGTTAGGCCGTGAGATTCCAGCCATCTGTTGGTCTGTCTGGAAGCAATGCTAAAGAAGGAAACTTCTGTTAAATAGCTCACCAGATGAAGAAGGAACGAAAACTCGCAAAAGAACAGAAAACCTTTCCATCTTAATTTCCTCCTCTTTTTTCTCTTGGTCTATAAAGCAACTTGCGAGAAAATGCTGTACTCTACACAATTTCTTTCCGTGTCAAAACTTCTCATCAAGTGCACAGTAGTCGCTCAGTGAAATAGGGAACTTCAAAACAATCATCTCTCGTTAATAACAAATTCAAGGAATGGAAACACATGATAATTGCTTTATAATGATAACATATACAGGGTGAAGCAGAAATATCTCTCTGTTTTAAAATTGAAATTAAAAGGACCAAATAAATTTTATTACAAATTTTATTTTAATATCATACTGAACAACATTTCTCGTTGTGTTATCATACTTTGTTTTTATTGCTGAAAAATGCTTTTCATTTTGTTATCATACTTTGTTTTTATTGCTGAAAAATGCTTTACATTTTGTTATCATACTTTGTTTTTATTGCTGATAAATGCTTTTAATTTTATCATACTTTGTTTTTATTGCTGATAAATGCTTTTAATTTTGTTATCATACTTTGTTTTTATTGCTGAAAAATGCTTTTCATTTTGTTATCACACTTTGTTTTTATTGCTGATAAATGCTTTTAATTTTATCATACTTTGTTTTTATTGCTGAAAAATTCTTTTCATTTTGTTATCATACTTTGTTTTTATTGCTGAAAAATGCTTTTCATTTTGTTATCACACTTTGTTTTTATTGCTGAAAAATGCTTTTCATTTTGTTATCACACTTTGTTTTTATTGCTGAAAAATTCTTTTCATTTTGTTATCATACTTTGTTTTTATTGCTGAAAAATTCTTTTCATTTTGTTATCATACTTTGTTTTTATTGCTGAAAAATTCTTTTCATTTTGTTATCATACTTTGTTTTTATTGCTGAAAAATTCTTTTCATTTTGTTATCATACTTTGTTTTAATTGCTGATAAATGCTTTTCATTTTGTTATCATACTTTGTTTTTATTGCTGATAAATGCTTTTCATTTTGTTATCATACTTTGTTTTTATTGCTGAAAAATTCTTTTCATTTTGTTATCATACTTTGTTTTTATTGCTGAAAAATGCTTTTCATTTTGTTATCACACTTTGTTTTTATTGCTGAAAAATGCTTTTCATTTTGTTATCATACTTTGTTTTTGTTACTGAACAGTTTCACTTTGTGTTATACTTTGTTTCTATTACTGAACAGTTTCTCATTTTGTTATCACACTTTGATTTTAGTGCGATGAGTTGAGCAGAAAGGGATGAAATATACTTGATTTTGTACCGTTGCTTGGAAAGAACCTAAATAAACAGAATTAATGTCGGATTGGAAGTTATGGATAACAGATTTCGACTATTGGGACCATTTATTTTATTTGCAGCGCATAAAAACTCATACCTACCAGGGCTACAATCCGAAGTAGATATGAATTTTTGTGTAACCTTAGAAATCGACGGGGCTTTGTGTACTATATTTGCTTAAAGGATAACAACAAAGTATCAGAGATAACACGTGGATTGTGTATCTCAATCTTTTGACTTGCAGAAAACGTTCAGATGGGGTCACAAAAAATGTATACGATGTAGTTTATCAAATTAAAAAAAAACGAAATTATTTTTATTTTTTAAATTTATAATATATTTCAGATACAGCACTAAGCAATTTTACACTGAAACATTTTAACATTTTGATAATATAACAATTGAATAACAATTTCAGCTCAAGATGGTACAGCACGACAGCAACATTACAAAAATAGCTTATTTATAGACAAGGGCGCCCATCAGGGGGGGCAAGGTTGGGCGCTACCTTCCTTGAGAGGAAATTGTGCTTCGGAAGATTAGTTACCGCAAAATTTGAGACTACATTTGAAATGTCGCTTATACTTGCCCCCCCTTGGAAACCACAACATGGGCGCCCTTGTTTATAGATAATCTGAAAGTATACTCATTTGAAAAAAAAAGTCTACAGTTTCTGGTAACTGATTATAAGTACTGACAATTCGGTTTAGAAGGGATCTTTGAATAATATTAACTCTCGCCGCTCGAGTGTAAAAGAGATTACTAGACCGTGTTATTCTAGCGAGTACGCGAAAATTGATCTGACTTAATAACTGTTCACATGATATATGGCCATTTATAATTTTATACAGAAATATTAGGCGAGAAATTTTGTTTCTCACTAGGATAGGTTTAATATTGAAGGAATTTAGAACGTCATATTTTGGAAGTGTTCAGAGATGAGGTACTCGGTAGGATACAATGGCTAAAAAGAAATTAATTACAGAATTTATTGTAAATATTTAATTTTTTGTAAAAATTTATGTAAACAATTCACGGCTGGCTTGAGTACAAAATACCAACTATCTGAGTCGAATGAGTTAAGTTCAAGTTGTTTCCAAAATCTAATCCGGTTTATTGAAATAAATCCCAAACTTATTTTATTCTATTTGACATACACGTGGAACTTCCAGACTAGGAAATATGAAGGGTATGTGGGTTGCATTCCGCAGTTTTATATAAAAGGACCACCTACGTTCACTTGGCAAATACTTCAAGTCTATACTTCAGTTATAGACTCGCCATTGGCCTAGAAGTTACGTAAGTCAAGAAGAGATGGAGCTTTCGAGGTTTACTTCAATTACTACAAGGAACACAATGTAAGTGGTTTTTCATATCAACCTTTACTGATAGTTTCAGAGTCCTTGCTTCGTATCTCAAGGACAGCCTTTATATATGCTATAAGAACAAGTAATGAATCTCTTTATCACTCAATTATCAGTTTCTTATTCTCTTCGATTCATATTTGTCTCTATCTATCACAATGTTCTGTGAGAAATCAACCTAAGATTTAGATCGACTACGAACCTACAATCAAGTATTCGATTCTCAATTTACATTCCAGTATATAGTATTTTTCACAGAATGACAATGCATTATTATTCATTTTTCATCTTATTAAATTCAACTTTCTACTTTTTCGTTACAAGCTAGAACATACTCTATGTTTTCTCAGACACTATTAAACCAATGAGAATATTCATAGTGTCTTTGAAATGTAATGTGGTGTGCCTCAGTTCTTTTTTGTTTGTCATTGAGGCAGTGTTTCCCAGTTATAACCGAAAAAAAATAAGAAAATGAGAATTTTCTGTTGGGATTTTTTCAAAATTTCCCCAAACCATTTCCTCATTTTTTGGATGTATTTAAACCAGAGTTACACCGAAGGAAAAGCCCCTTAATAGGAATTCAAATGAGATGTAAAGAATCTTTCTATTTTAATTAGGAATTGAATTATATGTGTATTAGTAAAAGGCTACGATTTTGCCAGATGATGAAATTCTTATAAAGGGCGGAAGTTTTAAATATATTTTACTGCCGAACCAATAGCAATTGAATTGCGAAAATTTTTGTATTAGCACTCATTTTAGCTTAGTGAATACTGTAATATCCTCTACATATGACGGCGCCTCATATGATCAACAACAACAACAAAGCAGACGACGGAGATTAACAAACATGTGATCCGAAAAATGGTCAAACGTCATCACCACCCCGAAGTTCTACGAGGATCCCTGAGAAGGGTACATAAGACGCCACAGCAATTTACAGTAGAAGATATCAGTCTACTTTATGATTGATCACTTTTAGCTATCTTTCCTTGGCTGCACTGGGCCTTGGAAATTACCTTATTTCTCTTGGTTGCGACTGGGAACTGAGACTACCAATCTCCCTTCCTTGGCTGCGACTGAACCCTAGGAGATATCTATTTCTTTTTCTTGGCTGCGACTGGGCCCCGAGAATCCTTTATCACTATCTCTTGGCTGTGCCTGGGCCCTGAGACTACCACTCTCTTTCGTTTAGCTGATACTGGGCCCTAGGAGATACCTATAGTGATCTCACCATCACATAGTAAAATAAAATGCCGTAGAATTTTCATAGATTCGTGCTTAAATGCTGCGACGTCTACGAGTGGCTTATTTTTAAGAGTTGAATCTGTTTGTCTGAAATTTCTTCGAAGTTTTTAAAATTAGAAACTCGTCCCGTTGCCTTCCTCTAAAATGGATACGAAGTTGCAACTCCATTACAACCACAGAGTCACATTTTTATTAAATAATAATAATAATTCACCTCAATGAAAAATACTGGTGTTTATCAGTCCAAGATGGTAACAAACTGCATTTCTTGTGCTACGCTACTATCAAAACAACTACATAAAAGCCATTACACACGGAAAGAGCAAGACTTTTTTTTTTTTTTTTAGCACACCAGTCTAAACACGATTATTAAAGATAGCGGACAACGGTGTGAAAGGCGTGTAATCAGCGCCGTAACTTGGATTTTTTTCTGGGGGGGCAAGCATTAATACGCGTATTAGGGGCCCCTAGAAAAAGTAGTTTTTATAATTCTTAGGCCGCTTCTTTCCATCTTTCTCTTACTCTTTATGGGCCCCCCGGAGCCTGTGGGCCCTCCCGCTCGGTTTGCGGGGCCGTTAGTTACGCCCCTGGGCCCGTTCCATACATGACAAATTAATTAAGGGGACAGTATTGACAAATCAAAACCATACGAATAAATATTATTTCTATTGGCCCTAATAGTAGACATTTTTTACTAAAATGGGCCGATGACTCATTTTTGTTTTATTTACCTTTTGTGTGCTGTTTTGTTTATGTTAGGTAGTGAACCTGTTTGATGCTTCATTTATAATTTCATGTTTGTATCGTATATGGAATAAGAAAAGTTTGTCTTAAAATGCCCCTCCTCGAAAAGCGGGGACCTTCCTTGGGGGGCAGTTGCCCCTCCTGTCCGCCACAAGTTACGGCCCTGCGTGTAATGATGAAGTTTTAAAGAAGGATGCAATAAACTCAGCTGCAATTTACAGAGGACTTCAGTTACGATATAATGAGATACTCAACCACTGTAAGACAATTGAATGGAGCAAGCGCTTCAAGGATACTCCTACGTCAGTCACTAGCCATCCCGGTTGTCGTGGATTCCAGCACATAGCCATCATTCTTGGGAACATTCAGAGCGTTTAATAGCTTATCACTGACGATCGTGCATAATCTGTCGAGAAGTTACGAAAGTGCAATCCTTCGTTAGGAACAGTAAACTCAATAATTCATGACCATCTGTTGTTTCAGAAAATGAGTGCACGCTGGGTTCCCAAATAGTTTTCCTCCCTTCACCGGCACGAAAGGGTTGAAATCTGTACTGAATTCACAAACCACTATGACAAACATGCCAATATTTGAACCCCTGAAAGAAGTCCTCAGAGTTCAAACTTCAACAACGATTACGAAGTTGAAGCAAGCTATCCTAAAACGGTTCAGACGTACTGACAGATGTTTCTATGCCGAAGGCTTTCAGGCATTAGTTCAACGCTGGAATAAATGTATAATTGTAGAAGGACCTATGTGGAAAAATAAACGGTTTCCACTTCTTGAAATTAATTCTTTTCTTCTTTTATTTTTTAAAGTCCCGGATTGACTTGAACTCACCTCATATATTAAGCAATACTATAGTAATCTTGTACTAACGGAAAAACGTGAAGCTCTAGTTATATTGGTGGAGAATCACTCTCTCCCTCGCTTCCCGGAGAAAAATCCTGAAATGACACTCCTGACTATAAAGAACACTCAAAGAGAGAAAAAAGATCACTTACCTTGTCTCCAATACCAGCAGATGTCACCTCCACACCAATTTCACTCTTCAATTTGCTCTTTATGTCCTCTGCAAAGCAGAAAAAAAATGATTACGCCTATGTAAAGTAAAACAAAGGTTTATGAAATCTATGCTAGTACAAAACTACTGGCAAATTGCTACGCGTGTTACAGTCGGCAATATTTTCTACTTCCTCTTCTGATTTCTTTACAGGATGGCCTAAAAGTGTGAAAAAAAACTTCAAATGATGTAGAAAACATGAAATCAAAGCCTATGGATGTTAAATGAAAGAAAGACAGTGTTGCCACACTTGGTACAATTGTACCAAATTCAGCCCTTTTTGTTATTCATCGGCCCGTTGGTATCACGTTAGCATTTTCAGCCCCTTTTGTGAAAAAGGTGGTACAATTCTACCCAATTCAGCACCATTTAACAAATACTTGCCACATTTTTTGATATATAGCCATAATACCATTTTGGTTTATTGGTCACTTTGAAATAGAGGCGCGTTTGGTTTCCATACAATACACGTCTAAGATGATAACAGTTTTCCCTTTTAATTTGGGACCTCTGTTATACTTCCTACGTGCGAGAAAAGTTTCATCTACTTCCATCGTTGTTCGGGGTCCTCCTATTTTGATGCTTTTAAAAAGTAATTTTTAAAAAGAGCATTTTCTTGATTTAAACTCGTGGAAGAGGGGGAAGGGGAGGCAGTGTTCTAAAACTTAACCTCTTTTAGTTTCGTGTTATAGAGCCATTTATTACACTGGTATAAAATAATGAATTCAGCCCTTTTTGTTTGAATTTGACACTATTTTTCAGCCCACTCCAGAGCTAGGGCTGTGGCAACACTGGAGAAAGTAAAAGATCAGACAGTGTCTGATAAAACCAATATATTCAGTTAGTTGGCGAAACTGTCACACATTTATTATTTTTTTAATAAACGTTACTTCGCTCAGCAATTTGATTTTAGTGTAAGTAAAACATGGTAGGAGTTATGTAAGTGAAACATGGTAGGAGTTATGGACATGAGGATCTCAGCGGCCATGCTGAAAGTCGCCATATTGGATTCGAATAAGAATTTTTAAATGGAAAGCATAGAACGTGATATCAGTCAGAAAGACAGCAGTGAAACTATTTTTGCTTTATCTTTATTTATATAATGAAAATTGAAACATTTTCCTCTTTAAAATGGCATAAATAGAAAATTTGGTACTCGATCTTTTTGTCAAAAGCGTGTCATGATCAAAAATGGGCGAGAAAATCGGTACGTACCTTCACATTTTTGCACACCCACAGGCTTTGATTTTATATTTTCCATACTATTTTAATTTTTTTTTTTAGTATTTCTGTGCTGACATATAAAGGAAAAAAGAGTAAAACATCGTTAATCATGATAATTAGGTCGACAAGTTGACCAGATTAATGAATGTCTGGATTAACTCAGTCGAAATACCTAAAAGAACAGTAAAATCGACACTTCGTGGCATAAGGAGACACTTCGTGAATCACATGCTTATTTTAATCTACCTAAATCGGTAAATCAATCGTTCTGAAGGACGATTATACATTCTTCAAAATTCAGGAAAAGTCTGTCGAACTGAACACTCGATTTGGCGATAAATTCGAATATTTAATTAATTATTTATTTATTTAACAATCACCAGATACAGCTCAGAGACCAGATACTTGATATATACC
The DNA here is from genome assembly GCF_964235325.1 of Thermobia domestica. Taxonomy (NCBI): domain Eukaryota; kingdom Metazoa; phylum Arthropoda; class Insecta; order Zygentoma; family Lepismatidae; genus Thermobia; species Thermobia domestica. Next base: position 7,067,248 of record NC_137468.1, read on the forward strand.
AACAACAATAACAATGGAAAGGATTTGGGAAGGTATCGGCCAGAAAACCCCAGTCACGATGGTTGGCAGCGGGAATCGAACCCACGACCTCCCGAATGCGAAGCCAACGTTCTACCATTTGAGCTACTTCGCTCGGTAAATATATTGTTGTTTACCTAGCTGTGCTAATTTGCCACACATTACTGCACACAATTGTCAAAGCTTAATCTCGTCAATCCAGTCAGTGTTGCCAGAAGATTGTTTTAAAGTTTTGACGTACTTTTTGGTAACCCGTTTACTTTGGTATCTTCTCATTGCATTGAGTTCAATACACAGTAATAATATTAAGAAACTTTCAAAAAATTATTTAATAATTATTAAACTTTTTAAAAAGAAATTTTAACAGACTTTATACACGTAACCCGCTGGTTTAAAATGTTAGAATCAAAATGAGAATATTATGTAAACAAAAAAAAAAAAAAGAAGAAGAAGAAGAAGAAGAAAAAGAGTAGCACGGTGGCTTAGTGGTAGAGGGCTTACCTCTGGTGTGTGAGGTCACTGGTTCGATCCCCGACCAAGTAAGTTTTTGGGGTACAACACCATGTCCGTGTATTTTCTCGGGATACTCCCGTTTCTTCCCGCATTGCCATTATACCAATTATTCCACCATTATTCACTTGCCCTAATCATCCGTCTCCCATAGCCTAAAGAGCATAACCGTGAGACGTTAAACTTCAAGATTTTATTTTATTTTATTTTTTGACCAGTTTCGGTTTTAGTAGAGAGATTAGAGTTGAGATGTGACGTTCAATCGATTGAAAGAAACCGCTTCACGCTATCTATAACCGTTTTGGCTCTATGGCGGTCAACGTTAAAATCGGAAACAGTTTACTTCTATTTGTTCCGGTTTGAATGGAGGATTAGGAATTAGATTTCTGAGCTTTCGGCATTTATTACCATATTAGCCAGTCACTAGGATTAGAATTAGGAATTAGATTTCTGAGCTTTCGGCATCTATTACCATATTAGTCCGTTACTAGGATTAGAATTAGGAATCAGATTTCTGAGCTTTCGACATCTATTACCATATTAGCCAGTCACTAGGATTAGAATTAGGAATTAGATTTCTGAGTTTTCGGCATCTATTACCATATTAGCCCGTCACTAGAATTAGAATTAGGAATTAGATTTCTGAGCTTTCGGCATCTATGACCATATTAGCCCGTCACTAGGATTAGAATTAAGAATTAGATTTCTGAGCTTTCGGCATCTATGACCATATTAGCCCGTCTCTAGGATTAGAATTAGGAATTACATTTTTGAGCTTTCAGCATCTATGACCATATTAGCCCGTCACTAGGATTAGAATTAGGAATTAGATTTCTGAGCTCTCGGCATCTATGACTATATTAGCCCGTCACTAGGATTAGAATTAGGAATTAGATTTCTGAGCTTTCGGCATCTATTACCATATTAGCCCGTCACTAGGATTAGAGTTAGGAATTAGATTTCTGAGCTTTCGGCATCTATTACCAAATTAGCCCGTCACTAGGATTAGAGTTAGGAATTACATTTTTGAGCTTTCGGCAGCTATGACCATATTAGCCTGTCACGCATGACGTCCCTCGGCGTTCACACTATCCGAGGAAAGGGGAAAAAGGAAGCGGCCCGGGCTCTGTATGTTAGGTACCATCTCGGCATTTGTCTAGTGTGAATGAGGAACATTTCACTCAGGATGGCTGGTTTGAGAAACCTTTTACACTTTTTTCGACCGAGAATCGAACCCCGGCGCTTGAACAGAGGATCAATAACAAACTCGGTCGAAATAAGAGCAGTAAAAAAACGTTCATATCCTGTTATCATAGGCAACCAACATTGCTTAGCTACTGTTTAGGTTACATAAAAGCTGGGGATTTTTACAGGTTTCAAAAGGAATATGGGAAGTCTTGATTAGAATTACTGTTATCCATGAAGATTTTAACAGATTGACACCGTTAACGAACTCGGCTAAGATAATTGCAGTAAGAAAAGCTTCATATCCTGTTATTATAGGCAACCAACATTGCTTTGCTACTGTTCAGGTTGCATAAAAGCAGGGGATTTTTACAGGTTTCAAAAGGAATATGGGAAGTCTGGGTTAGAATCACTGTTACCCATGAAAATGTTAGCTTCATATCCTGTTATTATAGGCAACCAACACTTCTTTGCTACTGTGCGGATTGCATAGAAGCTAGGGAATGTTAGAAATCTTACACGGGATATGGATAGCCACTGTTAGCCGTGAAGATGTTAACGTATTGACACCGTTAACGAGCTAGGCCGAAATAACCCCTCTAGTTATCTATTACAAAAAAAGAAAAGAATTGAAAAAATCGCTTCCGTTTGTGAGTTAACATATGGAGTAACGGACAGACTGAATAACATTATAAGGTCTACTTAGTAAGCTTTTAATAGATGCTACAGCAAGAGAATAAGATCTACTCTTTAAAATCTTGTTCTTTTGAATGAAAGCGGAATGAGTAAACTAGTTCTTCCTTATAATAAATTTAAGTGGTATGGGTAAACTAGTGCTACCTTTTAATCAGATTTATTAAATTGAGAAGGAAACACAATATTCTACTGCACTGTGTTTCATTTGTTTTTAGCTAGAAAGAGCCCAGTTCAAGAATCGGATTTGTAATACACTCAAGTGTGACGTAAGTCTTTTAAAAAAAAAAACAAACAAACAAGGAACATAGCTACCAAGACATCGATTTAGTTTACTCGAACACGATCATTTACTAAGATAATAAATCAAGGAAAGAAAATGAGCTTAAATTACTCTGTAATACCTTCTCTTCAGCTCCTTTTCCCCCCATTTCCCCTCTCATCCCCTTTGACCATTAATTGTGAGCTAATTACAGGATATTTTTCCCTCTCTTTACTTGAAAAAAAATCATTGAAGAGAAGACGACTTTCTGTAAACAAGCGTTCGTTAAAACCCTGTTTACAAGTATTTTTCACACATACCCTTGCCAACACCACTTTCGTTAAATTAGAAGAAAAACATCTGCCCCACATTTTCTGAAGATACTCCATATTACTTTATATGCTATATATATATATATAAAGTATGTTTTCTTCAACATTATCAACAAAATTCTTAATAATATTTTTTGAAAGTAATAAAATTACTAATAAGGTAAATTAATTACTTGATATTAAGAGTAATTTCTTGTATACTTATTGTTAGTCTTATTTTAATTTGCAAGTTGGTATCTTGATTTTTTTTTTTATATTTTACTTTTAGGTAAGACCTTATTAATTTCGCAATATAGGGTGACCACAGACTCTAGCTAACAAATTTGACGAGATTAATTAAGTGTAGTTCAAGGGATCCGGATTGTATGTGTATGTGCCTTTTGATAGGTTTTATGGTAGTAACAACACATCGACTGAACAATAATAGCAATATCTCGTAAGTTTTTCTATTGGGGAAACAATTCGTCACTCATTGATATTTTTACCAGTTCTTTATTATAAATTCATGCTCTATTTGCGTAACATGTTAACAGGTTTGTTAAGTTCAAATACATACTTTAATAGCTTTTAACTCGAAAATCAGAGGTTCCCATTCGACCAAATTTGAAATGGTAGCAGACCTAGACGAGCTAAGTAGACATATGAGATACAAATAGAATATTTGTGCAGATTTTTGGTTCCCGAGTTGTTCGCCATTAAATTTGGAATTTGGACTTAATAAATAAAGTCCAAATCTTCACTTTTGATTACCAACAGCTCAGCAGGGCCGGCCCTGGACAATTTCCCGCCCTTACAATGACATTATTTCCTGCTCTCTTTCTCCAGAAAGAACATATCTTAAAAGCCATGATTTTATTTATGCTACTCCATCATGAACAACGAAGGAAAGAGAAAAGCACTTGCATTCAGAAAGGCCGAAACACTACAAATATAATCTCGTGTCTTTTTTAAAAAAATAATAATCTGTTATGTTAGTGAAAGATAAAGCAAACACACCTGGAGAGGAAAGATAGTAATCCTTTTTATAGAATTCAATATCGAGCTTCGATCTCAATATATCAGTTTGCAATTCCAATGCAACTAGCTCTTTTATCTTTATTTCTTGATTTTTCTTCTACACCTGTTAAAAAATTGAATAAAAACTTGTTTCTACATTTAATGATAACGAACTTGTTTTTGACAAAGACAAGATTAGTTTTCGTATCGAAACTTCGATAACTGACGAAATGGAACAGGTGTTCGATATTGTTCGAGAATTACGTTCTTGCATTTGACAACAATCATGCAGTTCATACAGGGATTTGTTGGTCCGTCACTTCTTTAGCAATGTCCATGTGACCTTAAACTAATGCAACCTAAACATGATTTATGAATGTAGTATCAGTTTAGTAAATATAAGATCAGCTTAGTAAATTCAACTATCATCATGGAGTCTATTTCCAACAAGAAATATTTATTTTAAATAATAGGCTATAGTTACGACAGATTTTGCCGCTCCTTGAAGCTTACCGCCCCGTGGAAATGCACGTGTTGTACATTATGGAAGAGCCGGCCCTGTAGCTCAGGAACCAAAGGTTTCCACATCATTATATTCTTTACGATTATTAAACTCGTACAATTCAATCACCATTTCAAATTTGGTCAAAATCAAATAAGTTTCGTAGATCACGTACCATACACACGACAAATCAAAATGATAGACCTGATTTCAGAAATTTATTCTCTGAAATCTATGGAAACATAAGTTATTGTGTGACTTGCATTTCGAAAGGTTAACTTTCCAAGTTTAGTTTCCCCCCGCAGTGTTTTCACTTTCTGCCACTAGGTGTCATCAGCAGCGAGCAGTTAAGGAAAATGGTATATGCCTGAAGAACAGTAACATATATATAAAAAATAAATAAATATAAAATTGATTTTTAACGTTGTAATGGGTAAAGTATACCACAATAATGGAACGGGTAGTATAGTGGGATTAGAGTTATAGTGTATTGCCTGTCACATGGAGACCATTACCCAAATGATTTATGACATTTTATTTAGATGTGACAGATAGTAAAATAAAAGAGATTGAATAAAAATAATAATAAGAATGTATTATGTAATTAATTAATATTTAGAATAAAAGAAACAATTACACATAGCTATAAGTTAAATGTACAAATATATTATGGTATTAAAAAAGAAGCATACAATAACTATAAAAACATGTAAATTGTTAATAAATAATTTTGATTTGTTATACTATACCATATTTTAGTTATATTTTTCTTTTCTTTTTTTTTTTTTTTTTTTTTTGAGTTTATACTTAATGTTTTGACGACAGCTACTCAGAGACTTCATGTTGAAGCTTTGAATGGAACGAAGTGAATTCGAAATGGTGGATTTCGAATGAATGATTTTAAAAGGATGTATTTTTGGTTTATAAAATTTGTTTTTTTATATTTGTAAATGTTTTTGTTTGTTACAACTAGTTGGCATTATATTTTTGAATTTTAGACTAGTTAAAAAATAGTTTTTTTAATAAATATTATTGTTATGTATACAAATATAAAGGTTATTTATGTTTTTTTTGTTTAGTTTTGGAAAATTTGTGTATTTGTTTATTAAAACATTACCAGATATTTTGTTTTTAACTTTTTTTGCAAACAACTGTGAGATCACCGATGCACCTATTGAGGTTAGCTAGGTGTTACGCTATAGCTTGTTATGGGAAAGTTTATTTTTCAGTTTACACAACCTTGGCCTCAGGTTATTTTTATTTTTGGATGCTTTGATTATTTGCACTGAAAAATATTATTTTAATTGTTTATTTTGTTTTATGTTAATAAAAAAACTTTATGCATAAAAATAATAATAAAAATATATTATGTAATTAATTCATATTTAAAATAAAAAAACAATTACACATAGCTATAAATTAAATATACAAATATATTATGGTATTAAAAAAAACATACAATAACTATAAAAACATGTAAATTGTTAATAAATAATTTTAATTTATTATACTATACCATATGTTAATTATATTTTTTTTTAAATTTATACTTAATATTTTAACAACAACTACTCAAAAACTTCATATTAAAACTTTAAACAAAACAAAGTAAATTCAAAATGGTAAATTTCAAATAAATAATTTTAAAAAATATATTTTTAATTTATAAAATTTATTTTTTTATATTTGTAAATGTTTTTATTTATTACAACTAGTTAACATTATATTTTTAAATTTTAAACTAGTTAAAAAATAGTTTTTTTTAATAAATATTATTGTTCTATATACAAATATAAAAATTATTTATATTTTTTATTTAGTTTTAAAAAATTTATGTATTTGTTTATTAAAACATTACCAAATATTTTGTTTTTAACTTTTTTTACAAACAATTATAAAATCACCAATACACCTATTAAAATCAACTAGGTATTACATTATAGCTTATTATAAAAAATTTATTTTTCAATTTACACAACCTTAGCCTCAAATTATTTTTATTTTTAAATGCTTTAATTATTTGCACTAAAAATATTATTTTAATTGTTTATTTTGTTTTATATTAATAAAAAAAACTTTATACACTATTAAATAATAATTTACTTATTATATAATAACAGAGATCCTTCTGTATACTTGATTATCTGTAAACAAGTCTGTGATTAGTGTTCAACGGAGACCCGCCTACACGTTCGTAAGAGCTATGAATATTTCACAGATTCGGGTTCTATCTATAAACGAAAATCGAATGGCTGGATATTGACAGTGGCGTCATTTCAGATTTCGCTTCTTAGGAAGGGAAGGGGGGGGGCAAGAGCACCACCGACATAAGATTTTCACGTTTTGTATTAGTATGTTAGTAGACAATCTATTAAAGTATATGTATTCCTCAAACTCTTGGGGGGGGGGAATTGCCCCCTCCTGCCCTCCCTAAATGACGCCCCTGGATATTGACCACAAAAAGTTTGGCAGGAGACAGACTATCGGCTTGATGGGTACCGTGTTGCGCGAGATGCACATACAGAAAATTTGTAACATGTTTGAAGCAAACTTTGACAGTTTAGCTATCTTTCTTAGCATATATCTGACAATAACGTGTGTTTATTATATTTCACAGAATAAATTGAAGCCGAGACTTCCATAACTGTACAAGTAAAGTGAAGAGATATTGAAAAACTCAATTAAAACTGAATATTTGTTGGAAATGTGAACTTGGAAATCAGACCTTTTTTTTCATACTTATACTATGCTGAATAACAAAGTCACTAAGTATAAAAAAAAAAAACAATTTCCATGTCAATGTTGAAAAAAATCCTTTCCAACAAATACTTAGTTTTTATTGAGTTTCTCAATATCTCTTCAGCTGGACTTGCGCGGTTATGGAAGTCACCACGGCTTCAATTTGTGAAATCGGGTCCATCATTTTGACTTGTCCTGTATTTTTTAAAAAAGAAAAACTTCAATGAAGGACAGTAATAGACAAGGGCGCCGATTTCTCTGTAAATTTGGGGGGGGGGCATTCAGATGCAGAAGGCATATATGAAGATATTAAGACAAATTGCATTCAAAATTATGCCAAATATTGTAAATTTACAAATACAATGAGGGAGCCCAAATGAGCTTTGGGGAGACCAGGACCCCCTCGGCCCCCCAGGATTGGCGCCCTTGGTAATAGAGCTCCCTCTGGCAGTGCGGTTAGTATGCACAACTAGCTATAGAGGAGTAAGCAAGAAAAGTTCTCTGGTAGCTGGCAGCGTCGCACAGTGGGGCGAAAACGCAAAATGCTGGCCAAAAGTAAAAAAAAAAAAAAAAAAGTTAGTAATATAGGAATTTTTATGTAGTTGGCTAGAGTGATGTTAGAAGGGCCCAAATCCATAAATAGAATAGGGTTTTTACTTTATTCCGACTACCTGAGCCACTCTTAAGTAGACCCTTCAGGAGATCAAATGCGTAGAGAACAATAGAAGAATTGTGACGCGTCCGTTTAAACGGTTGTAACTTTCGAACGCGTTCATAGTTTTTAAATCTGTAAAGTTTTCCCATATCGTACTGGTAAGTAGAATAAGTGTGTGAAGTGAAAAATTAATAATAATGATGTAATAATTTATAATTTGAATCGCAAGTCAGGCAAAATTTTCACATTGTTTATATATTTTATTAACTTAAAGCGTCGAAAACATTATGTACACCCTCGTGCACCGCGTTCATATATTGTAGAATGGTAGTCTGAAAATTAACTAATGCTGTCGACAAAAACGTAGCTGCCAAAACGTGCCAATTACGAAGCGTGTTGATGTTAATTATTGCTCATTAATGTTACAGTGACAAGCCGTTGCAGTTATCATAACTGAATCAAATACCAATAATTTGTGTCATTTAAGTAATAATACATTTCTAATAAATAAGAACGTAAGTAACAAGTAATTGTTCATCAAAATATGTGAAAAAAGTGAATGTTGTTATAGATACATTGTGAAAATTACGAAGTATGATGACATTCTTGTTATTCCGCCATTTTGGATCCGCCATTTTGTTTTTTTCAACTTTAGTTGCAGAATCGTAATCAGCAACCTCAATAACCCCTTAATACTAAATTTCATTTAATCTGAATATAGTTATCATATTTTGGCCAGCTTTTTGCGTTTTCGCCCCACTGTGCGGCGTTGCCACTACTCATGTTTTTCGGTGCATCTACCGGTATAATGGAACTTTTCTTTATGGTGTAAAACAGAGTGACCGTGGTTGGTAACATTAGCAGCAAAGTAAGGGCTGTATTTTTCCTCCGCACATGGAAAGAAGCTTCAGGGACCATCTCATGATGTCTCCTCTATAGCTCGTGACTTGAACTTTTCGTCACATGGTTAATATACGCACAAAAGAGAGGATTGTTTTTAAAGGGGCAGACTACCAAATATTTTTCAAAAGCTAACAATTTTTCTTTGCCAGTTTTTTCGTAAATAAAAAGAGATAATGAAATGTGACTTACCTCAGTAATAGATAATGTTATGCTACATCCGAAAATACGAATCGAAAGAATTTTCAGTGTTGCCATCCATAGAAATTGCAGTGTGACCAGAATTTGAATTACCCAAAAATCTAGGTTATGGTAGTGACTAGAAAAACGAACTCAACGGTAATTCATGACTTATCATGCTGTATGTGTTCCTTGTTACCTATTTTTTAAATAATATTTGTATTTATTTCGTAATAAAGAGTACAAAATAAATAATTTTTAATAAATAGTAGAATTAAAATACAAATATTATTTAAAAAGTTGAAAACAAGGAACACAGACAGCATGATAAGTCAACAATTGCCGTTGAGTTCATTTTTCTAGTCGGTGCCATAACCTAGCTTTTTGAGTAATTCAAATTCTGGTCACACTGTAATTTCTATGGATGGCAACACTGAAAATTCTTCCGATCCCTATTTTCGGATGTAGAATAACATTATCTATTACTGAGTTAAGTTACATTTCATTATCCCTTTTCACTTACGAAAAACTGTCAAAAGAAAAATTGTTCGCTTCTGAAAAATATTTAGTAGTCTGCCCCCTGAAAGTACATGATTAGGTAATTGTGGAGGTAGTGTCATGCCAAATTAACCCCTACCGTGAATAAAGAAAATTCATTGCCTTGTTCTTAAAACTAAAGTGCTGTACTATGTAATGTCATACAACAATGCAATTCTCACAATCAAGAACTTTTAGGTATTGATACAAGTATTCAAGCTTAAAATTCTGGCAACACTGAGTGAAATATACTTCACTGAATTTTAACTTTGTACTTTATACAATGAAATATTTGGTTAAGGAGTAGAATCAGTGGCGGATCTTGAGGGCAGTCATGTCGGTAAAACCATATTTTTATCCCCCATAAATTAAGGAAAGAAAATTTTACCTAATATGTATTTTATCCAGAATTACTGCATTAAATAAGTCTTCTTCCCTTACTTCGTAGAGATAGAATGTTTTACCAACAAGACTTCCGTCAAGATCCGCCACTGACTAAAATCATACGAAATAACTTACCTTCTCCCACTCTTCTAGCAACCTCACTTGCATTCAGTCCTTGAGCGTTAGGCCGAACTTTGAAGATAACGTCATTTCTTTCGACCCTGGAAATACGAAAACAAAAAGCATATTTAGTTATTTCATGTTTTTAAAAGTGCAGCATATATGAAAATAACGAGAATTATAACCACAAATTATGTTTCCTTAATATCTACTTATAAGAGCTCGCAGCGTACCCACCTTTGGTGTGGAAGACCCGAGTTTCGATTCCCGGGGAGCTCATATGATTCGGATCCCACGTTAAGCTGTAGGTTCATGTCTCATAAGGCATGACCCATGAAATCGCCACCACCGTTTTCTACTATAAAATCTTAGATAACCAACATCTTTCTTTTCTTACAAGGCTACCCATAAAATCTTACAGGGCCACCAACACTTTTTCTTCTTTCAAGGCTATCTGAAATGTGATCATTGTATGCATTCCTTTAACTTACCTCCAGGAACCTCCAGGAACTTTATTGCCTAACTATGGAAATTAATCGAACAATATGAACGAATAATATTTAAAATTTTGTTTCATGAAGGATCCTTTTTCAGAAACATTAATTGCAATACTCGTACGGAACATTATGTCCTGCCTATCAGACCTGGAGACAAGCCACCTCACTGCTTAAACATATTAGGGCAGTGGTTCTCAATCTAATTCCTACAACGACCCCCATTTTGACACATCCTCCTGCCAGCAAGCCGCTTATAATTTCTGGTTGTAAGAAGCTTGTGTGGGATTTTTAATATACCTATTGCGGAGATCTCACGATATTCATCTATTTCTATAATAGTAGAATCCATTTCTTGTATATAGTGGATACAATAACTTCTCTAAAAGCGAATGTATTAAAACCAAATTTGGTCAGTTTATTCATCTTCCGCTTATCTCCGAGATTCCCATGAAACCCTCTCGTGACCCCCAGATTGAGAAACCCTGCATTAGGGGGGTCACGGTAAACAAAGTTCGATTGGGCAAACAATTTGATAGTGAAGAACAAATTTTCTTTGTTAAATTCAAACAACCGTTTGCAGGCACGTAGCCAGGATTTCGTGAAGTGGGGGGGTCCGTGACATGAAATATTGTGGTCATCACACCGGGGGCTCGATCATGCTAAAACTATTTTACTGGAACATATATTGGTTCGTTTAGCCAGGATTTCGTAACGGGGAAGGGGGGGCAAGAAATACTGAAAGTCCAGGAGCTCGATCAATCTAAACTACTTTACTATCAACATATATTGGTTTGTTAGGACAATAAAATGAGGATATGTTGGTAAGTATTTTAATAACAAACTGTGAAAAAATCTCGAGTAAAAGAATAAAAAAGGCATTGAAAAAGATTTTACAATATTTACGTCCTTCCACTGTTCATTCAAATATAACAATTTTCTTTCATTATAATCTCAAGTATTATAAAAAAGTACATATTCAATATTATAAAAAGTACATACTGAATAATATCTTGTAAAATATTTTACAGTATCTGCGTGCGTTCCTTTCTCTGTTGAATCAACTGTTAACAAGTTTTTTCCACATAAATGTTTGTATTTATTATTCCGTTAACTACTGACTGTTCCAAATGACGGGTAAAAGGAGCAATAGAAAATTGTTTTTGAAATAACATGTTTGACACTGCAAGGATGCGATGACGAAAAATTATGATAAAAAATGTCCACGCTATGCTTACAACGGCGCTATGCTTTTGGAAGCTTGAAATCTTGTTGATTAGTGGCAGAAATTCTGAGAATTTCGGAACTTTTCAAGAAATTTCAAATTCCCTGACCCTTCCAGGATATCCCACTCACCTCGCCACCATGTATTGCAAGTAATATACATCTCCTCATAAGAAAGAGTAACCAAAAAGCTTCCTGTAGTTTTTTTATTTTTATTTTTAACGCTAATTCTTCTTTTTTTCATTTCGTTTCATCCCTCCTTATTTTTTTTCATTTCTGATCTCGGAGGGGGAGGGTCCGGACCCCCCGGACCTTCCCCCTTGGATACGTGCCTGCCGTTTGTTTTTCTTGATACGAACTAATAATATGAAGTATATTTTTGATGCACTTGCTCAATGTTTGAGATAGCATGCAGTTCAAATAACCTTCGTAAAGGAAAATTACATCCTATGAGGATGGATATTTCGATTTGTTACTTGTCACAGTAAACTAATAATTGAAAAAAAATAAAAAGAAAGAAGAAAAATCTATAACATTCTTTCTTGAACACCATAATTTACTGTATATGAGTTACTCTACAAACAGGAAAAATATTTCCTCATAATAATTTCTCTCTTTCCGATAACAGACGAATAAAAAGTAAATAAAAACAGGTTGCCGCGTGTTGTTGGGTAATTGGATCGAGATTGATGAGAAACACAGAGAATATGTTATGTTTTCATAAAAGTGGACAGTTCCAAGAAATTCATTCCAACGTACTCTCCACATTTCCACCTTTTTCTCCCCCTCCTCCCCTCCTCTCTTGCTGGAGTGAAAAAAAGAGACGCTAGATTGTTGATTTAAAATTAAACAAAGAATCAGATGACCATTCCATCTGGTTAGATTCCCTCAGGAAAATCATCTTTCATTAATATAAATCGATATGATAACATAGCATGCACCATCGATAACTATCTACATATAAGATACAAAATAAAGCATAATACATTGATAAACTCGTATATAGATATATATGGTCTCGTGTAGCCATATAAGAAGTTTAGATATTGTGATGTATATGCATGTTTATAAATGAATCTAGTGTATGAAAATGAGAAATATTTAGTAAAAAGAAATATTGAATATTGCGGTTCAATTCCAGCCGACACAAATATTTGTTTTCCTCGAAAATAATTATTTATTTACTAGTTTGCTTGTTAAAGTTTAGCGACCCTTTACAGCACCGACGCTATGGGAGACGAGGATCTACAGTTTAATATGGAGTCCGTACCATTGTAAAACAAAATCTTGCAGTTTTGTGTTCCACAGTTAAGCCGTGTGAGCTAAAGGGGACGATGAATATGATAATGACTAAGGATGCGCACGAGACGAGTCGAGACAGGATTTTCCTGACAAAATTCGAGTCGAGACACGGCTCTTCCAATAGAGAAATATACATTTTTCGAGTCGAGACATCACTTTTACAGCACATTTTCGAGTCGAGACATCACTTTTACAGCACATTTTCGAGTCGAGACAGCCACAAATCTTGTCTCGTGCGCATCTCTAATAATGACTGAAATGAAATCTTTCAGTTTAACATTCCATGATTTTGTCCCTTAAGAGTCTTCATCCCAGCGAAATTAAAATACCGCTAATTTTACAGTAATTATGTGATATCTTCAAATAGATAAAAGATAATTGAAATATGGAACAAGAGCGCCCTAGACAATATTATTTTGCGTGAGGTACCGTTATCACAAGTCGCCTAGTGGCTTTCCGTTTTCAGCTGTTTAGAAACGCGAAAATAAATGCCGATAAATGTTGAGGCAGGCGGATGATTTAGGCAAGTGAATGATGATGGAAGAATTGTTGGAATGAGAAAGTGGAAGGAAACGGGAGTATACCGAATAAAACTAAAGAATACGATGTTGTCCGCTTGGGATCGAATCAGGGACTCTAGGCAGCAGAGGTGATAATGACTGAAATGGTTGAATGAATGAGTGAAGTGGGAGGAAACGGGAGAATTTCCAGAAAACTCAAGCACACGGTTTTTGTTCACAAGAAAAACTCACTTGGCGTGAGTTGGTATTGAACCACAGACCTTACACAACAGAGATGAACGCTCTATCACTGAGCCTCTGCGACCCCGCACCAATAGTTTCCAGCCCGAAACACTGTAGGGGGGCACGGTGAATCAGTGGCGGAGCGCTTATCTTTGGTGCGGGGGTTCCCTGGTTCGATACCCGACCAAGTAAGTTTGTGGTGGACAACATCGTGCTTGTGGGTTTTCTCAAGGTATTTTCCTTTCCTTTAACTTTTTCATTCCACCAATTCTTCCATCATCATTCACTTCCTTTAATCATCGTCTCCCTTAACATAACAGCCATCATCATGGGATGTTAAACTCAAAGATTTCATTTACTTTCCTTTCCGAAACACTGTCCATCAAAGATTTGCGCTTAGCCAGTACGGGTATACCAGCGTGGAGGGCGAAAAGATAGTTTCGTTTCATATTCTGAAACTATGATTGGGTTTCAATCTATCTAGATTCAGTATTAAAACCGGAAGGAATAGATCTATCACATCCGGTTGCAAAATCGGAGGTGGAACCTATTCTTGGGAAGCTAAGTCTAAATTAAAAACAGTTCCTCGCTATCTCTTCCAGTCCTTGGCCTATGTAAACTACGTAATATTGAAAACGAAGGTTGCAGTAGATTTGTACCACTTCCGGTTTCAATAAAAAATAAATAAAAGCTGAGATCCTCAATCCATACTGATAAAAGATTTTCGCACTGAAGCCCGATCAATGCTAAAACCGGAAATTGTGAATTTCTACCACTTCCGGTCTTAATCGAGTTCTAATGGAGATTGTAGAACAAAGTCTTGTGGCGCTGAATTTAAATTAAAAATAATCTCTCATTATCTCCAAAGTCTAACATCTTCCGTTCTATGGTGATTAACATTGAAACCATCCAATTTTAATAAAATGGTAATCTCCCTCGTCGTGTTAGTGAATGTGTTTTTGACGTGGGAAAACCCGAATTGAATTCTCGGTGGAAGCATATGGTTCTCATCCGAAGCTAATTTGTAGGACAACGTCTTTATAGCCTCGGTGCTCAAAGGGGCACTTAACTCTAACTCCAACCCAATCGAATAGCAGATTTAGATTTCTAGGCTGTCGGCATCTATAGCCATTTAGCCCGTCACGAATATGAGAGATGACGTCCTAGGTGAACACACTATCCGATGAACGGAAGGAAGAAAAGATTGGGGAAGGAAAGAGGTGGCTGGGACCATTATGTCAGGTACCATCCCGGCATTTGCCTGGTATGAATGACAAAAATCCAGGAAAAAATTCACTCAAGGTGCCTGGACTGAAAAAGCTGTACACTTTTTCGAAACAAGCCAACAGAATGATAACGTAGTCATATAATCTATCTAGGAGTACTGAATCCATACCAAAATTTTTCGCTATCTAAGGTGATGTGAGTTTTACATAGACACCATGGTTTTCATGGGTAATGAAATGATACGAAATCTTTAAGTTTTACGTCCCACGCTTATGCCGGTTAGGCTAAAGGAGACGGTGATGATGAGAGATGGGTGAAATGGTGGAATGAAGAAAGTGGGAGGAAACGGGAGAGCCCCGAGAAAACCCACGAGCACGGTGTTTGTCCCCCACAAAGTCCATACGGAGCGAGCTGGAATCGAACCAGGGACCCCAAGCACCGGAGGTGAACCCTCTACCACTGAGCCACCGCGTCCCCGTGGTTTTCATAAGTAGTCTCCTTTCCTCCCTCATTCTCATTCGCAAATTCTTTAGCAGTCATTCCACTTTTATTACTCTCTATGTCCTTTAGGGAGTGCCACAAAAGTGGGAGGTTAAACTGAAAGGTTACATCCTTTGGCGTGGGGGACTTGGGTTTGATTCCCGGCGAGAGCTCGTTTAATTCGGATTCCACGTTAATCAGTAAGTCCTGTCTCATATAACCTCGCTGCTGAAAAGGAATTAAACTCAAATTCAACTCAACTCAACTGAAAGGTTACATGTCCTTCCAGCTTGGCTAGTATGTATACTTCTGGTACATGTTGTCCCGGCTTCGATTCCCGGTGTGGAGAGCACAAAACTAATTTCACAATCACTCATTTTCATGAAATCATCCGTCTCCTTTAGCCTAAAGGATATAACTCATGGGACGTTAAACTAAAAAAATGAATGTCGTCGTTTTTGAAACATTTAATTTAATTTCACTTAAAATATAATGTGAAACTAAAGCAAAACACTGTCAAAATTACTGTAGTGAAGTCGTTTTCGTATTACGTATAATACATTGTAATAGAGGAATATGACGATATATTAAATAATAATTGACATTTATCAGTCAATATTAGTGTAAGGATGATCATTAGATTTTCTTTTTTTAGTATGTTAAAGAAATCAAAAGGACATTATGATAATTTCTCAGAGTAAATCTTTTAATCATTCTTGAAATGATCTTTACAATTGCTAAGATTACAGTCTAAGCGTATGACACCATAGTTGATTTGAAAGCACGTTCTTTGACAAGAAAAAACAATTCAGCAGGTAGTGTCTTATTCTGTATTCTTCTCAATATTTTGAAAAAAGTAAAACGTCTGGCAAAACTGATGAATGCCTTTAATATAATTGATTGTTATTTAAGAACGGGGTCAGTGTAAACTTTGGGTCATACTTAGAGAGCTCTTTTTCCAAGAATTCTGAAAACCCTGTCCACCCCTCTAAACCTTCCGCTAACTAGTCTCCGCAACGCGTGGTAGAGATTTATGATCTCTTCTGGCTAAAATCCAATGTTGCATCGACAGTAATTATGTGATATCTTCAAATAGATAAAAGATAATTGAAATATGGAACAAGAGCGCCCTAGACAATATTATTTTGCGTGAGGTACCGTTATCAGGAGTCACCTAGTGGATTTCCGTTTTCAGCCGTTTAGAAACGCGAAAATAAATGCCGATTTTCAAAATGGCTCGAAATCGAAAGCAGATAAGTGAGTCGTGATAATGGTTTCTCATGTAAAATAATATTGTCTAGGGAGCAATTGTTCCACATTTCGATTATCTTTTATCTATTTGAAGATATCACATTAGCTGTATTTTAATTTCGCCGGGATGAAGACTCTTAACTGAAAACAGGAAGGAAAGCTTTCTCCTTATTTTGCCGGACTTGAACTACAGAATTGGATCGGAGGTACGGCAACACTGAGAGCAGTGACAGTTTACACGTTCGTGAGGACTAACCGAGGGTTGTGGGGGTGAAAAGAAGCAGTGGTTGGGGAAAGAACCCTTTAAAGCTGTCCCGATGTATATTCCTGTAATTTTACAGTAAAATGATAGAATACTTGACCACTTGTCGAGAATCCGTAATATGTTACTGGCGTCACTACAATAGTCAATATAGTCGGTCACTTGTGAAGAATTCGTGATGTATCACTGCAAATACAGTCGGTGTACTAAAAGATTTTTTTAAAAAAAATCTAGCACAATCATTCTCGACATAACAGTTACAAGATGCAAACGATTGACATCTGTATGATGTCAACCAGACCTAAGTCCATTGGACCAATTGCTTCCAATCAGAAGGTAAATTTACTAAAAAGGAAAAAGGGAGGTTTTTTTTCGATAAAAGTGAAAATCCAGGGAAATTCCAGCGCTGACTGACTGACCAATATAAATGCTTAAATTTTTCTTTCTTCTTCAGAAATAAAACAATACAATAGCAATTGTGTGTGCGTGTGTGTGTCTCTCTCTGTGTGTGTTCAAAGTAATATAATTTGCATCAATTGGTGACAGTGTATTTGTTTGTAAAAAAAGCGAAAGGAAAAGTGAATAAAAGCAAATGAACAAAACAACTGTGGTTGGGACTTCCTTGAATGTAGCTAAATAAATGTTATCTCGTAATTTCTGTCATAGGTGTTGGACACTCAACTAGGGAAAATTTTGTATCAGTCAGGGACGGATCCAGGACCGACTTCTAGGGGTAGGGGGCGGTGGGTTATCATACTGCTACTTTTAAGGGCTCCAAACTTTGGGATGGGTTTTATTTATATATATAAAATAAGAAAGTTTCCTCTTCTGGGGGAGGGGCAATTGCCCCGATCGCCCCTTGGATCCGCCCCTGGTATCAGTTGGGCGAAATCTGCTTCCAATCCGTCCTAAAGGATCTCCGCGCTAGAATGTGAAATATGTCCCAGCGGTTTGGCATCTACCAGATAAAATTTAAACTTTTTTTGTGCATGAACTGGTCTAACACAGGTTATTTTCGAATATACTTATTGACAGGGAAATTAAAGATAATTTATATAAATAACAGTAGTAATTGTGTGCCAAAATTTATGGTAGTTTTAGAGTATAATTTTAAGGCATATAATTAGCATCAATTTTGAGGTAAACTTTATGAAACGAAATTTCTAATTAATGTCCCACAACTACATCTATGCGCTTTAGACAAAAGAAAATGAAGGAGTAATTTTAGTGACTGATTGTGGAATAAGACTCTAGGAGTAAACTGGAGAGTTTCAAGAAAACCTATTATGATGATGTGCAGCACAAAGTCACTTGGCCTAAGATCGAACTCAGGACTTCTAGCACTACAGATGAGCGATTTACCAGTGAGTCACCATAGCCTCCATCAAAGAGTAAGTTTATACTTACTGAGAACCAAAACTGAGAATAACATTGCAAATTTACAATAGTAAGTGTGTGGTAGAATAATTTTGAGGTAAGCTTTATGAATAGTTACCAGTGTAAATTTGTGCAAACTAAGAGAGACAGAAGCACGAGTTTTCACGTCGAGAATGGCCTGAAAGAAGGAGATGCGTTGTCGCCATTATTATTTGCTATAAAGAACATTAAACATAGCAACCAGGGCCTAGAGTTGAATGGTATTCACCAGGTTATGGCGTATGCTGATGATGTCGATTTAATAGGGGATGATAGGAGAGCAATAAAAAGAAATGCAGAGGTCTTATTAAACGCTTGCAGGGACATGAGTTTAGAAGTAAATACAGAGAAAACTAAATATACGTAAGTTCCTCGGCATCGTAATACGGCAAATTATGGATGCTTTAAAATATCGAATAATACTTTTGATAAAGAGGATACTTTCAAATATCTGGAATCAATATTAACAGACCAAAACCAGATTCACGAAGAAATTAAATGTCGACTACATCCAAAGAATTCGTGTTAATATTCAGTTCAAAATCTCTTCTCGTCGCGAATTCTGTCGAGGAATCTGAAGCTTAAAATATACAAAACGATAAATATGTCTGTAGTTCTGTATGGTTCCGAAACATGGTCGCTTTGCCTGAGGGAAGAACATAGACTGAAAGTATTTGAGAACAAGATCCTGAGACGAATATTCGGACCCAAGAGGAACGGGAATGGGGAATGGCGGAAACTTCATAACGAGGAACTACATAATTTATACGGTTTACCAAAGATTGTTAGGGTCATCAAATCTAGGAGGCTTAGGTGGGCAGGTCATGTAGCTAGAATGGAAGAAAGTAGAAACGCTTTCAAAGTCTTGACTGGAAGACCAATCGGAAAATGACCATTAGGAAGACCTAGGGGCAGATGGGAGGTCAATATTAAGATAGATCTCGCGGAAATAGGATTACAAAGTAGAAACTGGACCCAGTTGGCTAAGGATAGAAGCCAGTAGAGAGCTTTTGTTAACGCGGCATTGAACCTCCAGATTCCATACAGTTACTTCATAGAGTTAGGCCATAGAATTAGTTCGTTAAATTTAGTTAAGAGAGGCAGATCGAGGGGAACGAAGGCTCAGTGGTAGAGCCCTTACCTCCAGTATGAATGATTCCTGGCTCGAATCCAAACCACGTGAGTTTGTGATTAACAATATCGTGTACTTGTTTCTTTCGGGGTTCTCTTGTTTACTCGTATATTCTGATTCCACTAGTTGTTTCGTAAATCATACACTTCAATTGAGGGCACATCCAGGTGGGTCCATCGGGTCCGGACCGCCCCAAAAAACTTCCTAACATATATTTGTATATTTCTTAATAAAACTATTCTTGTTTAACACGGAAATGATTGATACAGCATAAACATCTGATCTTACACTTCATCTGTATTCTTTCTCTTATAAAAACATTCTAGTTCTATCATTTTTAATGAAAATATAGGTGGAAGTATTTTTCAGTTACTTATCGGGTACAGAGTAATACTACATAGACGTAGTGGCATGTAGTAATCAGTGGTGCCCACCCCCCTCATGTCCATGACGCACCCCCCTCAATTGTCTATCCGCAGGTGTTCTTCCATGAAAAAAAAAATCTTTTCGATTAATTTTTACACACCCTCAAACATATTTATATAGATTTTAACCACCCCAAATATTTCCATGACGCAGTTTGCGTCATAGCCCCCCTTGTGGGCACCCCTGTAGTAATGGACCCCCTCAACCCAAAGGCTGGACCCCTCAACGAAAATTTCTGGGTACACGCCTGACTTCAAATAATCATCCATGTCTTTTAGGCTCCATATCATATGCTTTAACCGCGGGACGTAAAAGTGGAATTTTCATTTCATTTCATGATGGAAATCAAATGTAATACGCAGAGAAAAAGCCGTTCTCCGGACAGCGGTATATTGTACAATATTTGCTTATATTTTCTTACTATAGAAATCAGTACGGAGCATACGTTATCCATATGTTACATAGGCACTGCCCTTAGATGTTACACAATGCCGTTGCAGGATGTCTGACATCTAACAGTTTTCCGTATATCACATACATATACTTACGTTAACTTCGTCAGCTATATGTTATATACGTCCATTTGTATGTGAGATCCTGACCTCCTACATTGTTTCATACGGAAAGTACGTATAGATGGAACACTTATACAGAAAGTATTATAAAACATGCGATTTCAGTTATACCTTTGCTGTACGTTAAGTCCAAAAACTACAGGAATTACGCATGTAACCTATCTTTTGAAGTACGCCACCTACAATTTTTTTCTCAGTGTACTTGTATTTTTTTTACTATACTGGTAAATATTTTTTTTAGCTAAAATTAAATTTTGGAATTTACTTTTCATTATGTTTATCACGTTTCAAATTTTATCATTTTTTCTCCTGTCTTGCTATCTTGAAACAACAACAAGCGCGGCAATGCAAGCGCTGCATTTGTAAGCGAAAGCTTCGAGTGATTACAAAAGGATGCAAGCTGTTACCTGATAATTAATAACAGGAAATACAAACCGGATCTCTTCTACATACCAATTGCCGACTTCATTAAATCACTTCCGGTTCCGCTACCGCATTCCACGAAACTTAGGTTTCCTCAGTTAGGAGAAGAGAGTACACTGAAGTTTCATTAGCTAATCAGGCCTGTCGTTTATTCGATTTAGAGGGCCGGGGCTGAGCTTCGGTCAACAATGAGTTGAGAACCAGCCAAACTCTCTCGGTCGCCATTTTGAAAAGAAATAATGATATTTCTTGGTGTTCTTCGGTTCTTGGAAGATGAGACAATCGAATGAAAATCTTTAAAATAAGATAAAATTCGGGAAGTTTGCAACCATAATAGTTCAAGGTTCGAAAAATGATGGATAGGTGGAAACAGCAACTTGGAATGCTAATTGGGATGGAACAGTAATAAAATAGACTTATCATTCAGAATATGTTCCTAGGAGGATAGTGTTCTCATGTAATTTTTAACGCATGTGTACCTTACGAAAATTTATGTCTATACTTAGGCTTTGTCAGTGTATCCATCTGAGAAACAGAAAAATCTCATTAACTATTCGATGAATCACCATTAATTTTGGCGAGGACTTGGAGGTTCAAAAGTTAAAGATCTAATTCGCTTATCAAAGTGAAGTTCAAACAGGAAGTGGTAGAGAATGATCATTTCCGGATTTAACGTTGATTGTTATAGAGCAAAACGGATCCTTGGATAAAGAGTTGGCAAAAAGGACTCATAAAATGCTTCGTGTAGAGTATTGTACTGTATGAGGCAGAAACATGGACATTACGCAAAAATGGTGGAAAACGCCTGGCGTTCGAAATGTGGGTGTGGAGAAGAACGAAAAGAATTAGGTGAGTCGATCGGATAACAAATGAGAGCGTATTAGAAATGGTAGAGAAGAAAAGACCAATTTTAGATATTATTAAGAAGAGGAAAAGAAACTGCTTAGAACATTGGATAAGAAGGACAGACGGCAGGAGGGACGTGCTAGAGGGTATTGTGGCAGGAAAGAGAGCGAGGGGACCAAGAAGACTACAATTAATGGACGATATGAAAACAAAAGACGAAATGATTAGCGGAAGACAGGGGAGCATGGAAACTTCTCAATTGCGGCTAGTGATCTGCCAACAATGGAAAAATATCTGTGATTATTATGATCTTGTTTCTTTTTCTAACACTAATTATATGACACAAAGAATTAAAACATTATTCTCCATTTTAAAACGTCATAGATTATTCATATCGTGACGGTGAAGTCAATGACTTTACCATGTATTCATTCATATACAATGAAATTTTTAATTTGAATTTGAAACTTAGAACATGAAAACTAATAATGAACAAAATATTTTTTAAAAAATGTAATCGTTGAAATGCCATACCAAATGATGCATTACATCACTTCTCGCTAGGTACTGTCGTTTCTGCTTTATATTGATCAACGTTGAAATCGGAAATGGTTGATTTTACTACTTCCGGTTTGGTTTGAATACAAGATAGTCGCTTTCTCTTACATTCCTTGTTCTGATACTTGTTGACATCTGAAGAGATGTTCGAAGGGATACCGAGACATTGGCCCTCCCCAGTGGCCCCCATTGGCCCTCCCTTATCTCCAGAGACCGTTTCATCGTGAGTTCCTTACAACTTATGACCTCACCGCCACCAGTTGGTTACACCTCCGTTACCTATGTTAACTGAATGTTTTCACAGTGAAATTTTAACACTGGTATATGAGTTGGTTGATCAGGATACGCCTGATTCGCGGGGAATGAAGTACCGCGACTACACATAATCATTGGTGGGATAGACCTGATACGGATTACCACCATCATCCATACCCAACCTCCTATCAAACGGGCGGTAGAGTATTATAACCCTTACCACAAAAAGGCAATTGGATACGCCCATTTCGCTACCGGACCAAGTCGTGCATGTTTCTCAGTTACACATATAGGTATAGCATTATCAATGTTAGCACCCGAGCGCTATAGAGCAAGCTTATCTTTACATTGGGTAAGACACCAAATTACTGAATTTCACGATAGTGTGATTATAAACCTGCAGAGACCAACCGAACCTGGGGATCTATGAAAACCAGATAGGGCTTGTGTCTCACCTCTTCTACCTTTAACTTTCAAACTCGCGCTGAGGAACCACGAATACGTCCAGGTACCCCGTAACTCATGCTGGACCCACAGAAGGACAAAGCCATTTTATAAGATTTAGCATAGCATAATTTGGAAATCTAAGAAACATTAGTAATATATCGCCATATTGTGTATGAATTGCAGTAATGGTTAGTTTAAAATGTACTATACGTTGTTTATACTGTACTGTAATTCTTATATAAACTCTGTAAAATTATTTAAAAAGATATATTTTTCGTATACAAGAATCCCAGTTTTGCGGCAACATACGGTAGCTCCGGTTCCCATTGAGTTCTAGTGTAAATGCAATAACCTAAGAGTTTCCAGGACGTTGAGGAGTTCACAACATCAGCTTTGAGGTAACAACAGAGGAGGAGTTTCAGTGATTTCAATGATTGCCTCTTACCTTATTGAAGCCAGGAGAGGATATCCTCTTCGGAGGGTGGTAAATATTGTAATATAGTTTGCGTTACAAGCACAATCCATCCTTTTATCTGATGGTCATTGTGTACTTGTTGACTTAAATAGAAATATATGAAAAGACCTTCGGCGTTCAAAGTTTAAGAGCATTGTTAAGTTTATACGTCTCTCCCTCACATATATTATATCGTTTTAATTAAACACAGTAGGGGCTCTCGCTCCAGACCGGTAGGTCTTTATTAGACGGAA
The DNA here is from genome assembly GCF_964235325.1 of Thermobia domestica. Taxonomy (NCBI): domain Eukaryota; kingdom Metazoa; phylum Arthropoda; class Insecta; order Zygentoma; family Lepismatidae; genus Thermobia; species Thermobia domestica. The sequence goes on from NC_137468.1 coordinate 7,091,030, forward strand.
ACATGAAAAAAAAATTAAAAAAGGAAGAAACTCCGGTAGTTGGAGGTCCAGAAGCATTTTCCTAAAAGCTTGTTCCTCATCCGTTCACTGCTTCAACCCTCCGCCACAAAGACCCTCAAGTGCTTTCATCCGCCATCTACAAGTCTATCGAGAGGAGAGAAGCATTCAATAGGCTTCATGCAAGGACTAGTTCCTGCCCCGTCCTCAGTTGCTGCTTCGTGCTGACCACTAAGATACGTAATAATATATTGAAGCACGGATGTCCATAAAATGCGTTAAAATCTTTACGATTTTTTTTCTTTAATCTCGAGTTGTATAGTAGAAGTTAGGAAACATTTGTGTGATTTCTTTTCTTATTGTGAGCCTCATAAAATAAGAGAAATTGTTAAATTTATTTCATACTAAAAGAATACCCGTTCTTCGCACGAGGAGAATATGTTTCATTTTGGACATAAAGGTGAGGATTTGGATTTAAACGGCATGTGAAGTGTTACTGTTTGTCTCAACGACCCCGAAAACTATGGATTCGACACTAATATCGGTCATTTTCGATCACTCTTCCCCTCCGCCAAGTTGCTGGGCTGAATTTGGATTTAAACATCATCGAAAGTGTTATTGTTTATCTCAGCGACTCAGAAAAGTATGGATTCAACACTAGTATCGGTCATCACTTTTAAATATTTTCTCCTCCTCCTCCCGTAAGTTGCACCGTCAAATTGAAATGATAAAAAAAAAAAAAATCCCAGGCCCGAACCTCGTCTATGTTGAAAATTTGATCTGTCGGGGGGTTCAAGAGTTATTACGTCACAAACATAGTCACTTTTATTTTTATTTATTTATTTAGATAGATAGATAGTTATTATCCCGATAAAGCTCTCAACGAAATTTAATTTACGTGTTTCTCTCAATAATCAGAGAGCATATTAATAATTGTTACATTCAGGGAATCTATCAGGAATTTTTCCAAGAGGGACAAAAGACCAGCACACAAGCACAGTCGCTGATACACACATACTTTGATGCACGCGTGCACATAGGAAACCATATAGAACAACATCTACACAAATATCCTTATTAACTGCAGTAAATAAACCATAGTACTGTAGTATTTAATACAAATATATCACGCATTATAGTAAATTCGTGTTATTATTTAGTTCAGAATCTTTCGTTTCCGCAAATTCTGTCGGGGAATTTGAAGCTTAAAACGATAATCATGCCTGTTGTTCTATATGGTTCTGAAACATGGTCGCTTACTCTGAGAGAAGAACGTAGAGAAAGTATTTGAGAACAAAATCCTGAGACGAATATTCGGACCTAAGAGCAACGGGAATGGAGAATGGCGGAAACTTCATAACGAGGAACTACATAATTTATACGATTTAGCAAACATTGTTAGGGTCACCAAGTCTAAGAGGCTCAGGTGAGTACGTTATGTAGTCAGAATGGAAGAAACTAGACTTCAATTCCAAGATTTTACTGGAAATCCAATCGGAAAATGTCTATTAGGAAGACCTAGACGCAGATAGGACGACAATATTAAGATAGATATCGCAGAAATAGGAATACAAAGTAGAAACTGGACCCAGTTGGCTAAGGACAGAAGTCATTGGAGAGCTTTTGTGAATGCGGCATTGAATCTACGGGTTTCTTGAGCCACAGAGTTATAGTTAGTTAGCTTAGTATGTGAGTGCAAATTAGTATACCGGTATTTTGACGTTTATTTCCAAGAACTCAACATCCAATCGAAACGCAGACGGCCATTGTTATGCTCTAAGTTGACAGGCACAGTGTTGCCAGATGTATCATATTTCCGCTTATTTTAAACACATTTTGGAAATTAAATCTGCGTTCCTGCATGAATTACCTGACGTGAGCTAAACTAAATTAGATACATCCCCTGGAAATAAGCCCAATGCATCTTTCGCGCAAATAAGTTACCATAAGACCAAGTGTTATTTTCAGGGAAATATATCACTAGAGAAACTATCTACAAACTATTGGAAATGACACATTGTTTCCTTGTACATTTCTGCTTTGTTTCTTTTTTGTTTGAGTTAGACAAGAAGACCGAGCTAAAATTAACTCTCATCACCTCTTACCGTTTTCGCTCTAATAGCCAGATGATGTATAACTATTCAAGAATTCCCTTACATATCGTCCCTTTGTTTGCAAAGTGTCGTACAAAAAAGATTTTTGAGTTAAGACCAGTCCTGAATTTCCCTTTAGGAGCTCTGTAATTCTCTTTAATAGCCGTATCTAAATTCTTAAATATAACTGTGAAATAAGCAATTTGATGTTCGTCGTATCTCACTTGTAGATAATTAAATTTTTCTCTAACTACCGTAACTCAAGATACGACATTTTGCAAGAAAAAGTAAGATAGGTTTCTATTGTTCACACAGAGTCGTATCTCAAACGACTTTCTATTTGCGTGTCTGTGTGTGTGTGTGTTCACTTTTGTGTAATTTGATTTAATATGTTGTTTAAGCAAGCAGGAAATATTTATGTGCCTTCACAATTGGTCCCTGTGATCAAGCTAGTTCGTAGAAAGCAGCCTTTTGAGGTAGTGGAACTACAGCATAGTGACTTTCTCAACTTCAAGCAGCTTTCTAAAGAACTTAAGAATTCTACAAATTCGAGAATCAGAGGGAAGTAATGCAAAAGACGTAAACTGGAAGAACATAATGGAAATAAGAGCTTTTAAGAGGTTACCGGAACCCAGCGACGCAACTAGTCTAATTATCACCAGGGACAAGAACTCGCTTTAGCGCCCCCCCCCCTTCATCTGACCAACCAAACCAAAACAATCCTCAACTAGAAAATGATATTGCCATGACACAGTAATTCTCCTATTTCATTTTTTCTTCAAGTGAAAACTTAATTTCAAAATTGCATTACATTATTTAATTTTTAGTACAAGATAAAACACCAAACTTATTAGTAGTTGATTGGCAATTTATAATCTAAGAGTAGCATGCTTGACACATTCTTATAGTCTTATCATAGTCACTGCAAACCACAATGTTTCTGGAATTATATCCGGATGTGCGTATGTATAAAATGAATCAGCAGTCTGTTGATTTAAAACATAATATTTAATTATGACAAACAGCCAATCTGTTGTCTCAAGTATTATACTCGGACATTTTGCAAATTTCTTAAATCGATGTAAGTTAAATGAAAACTCAAAATGCTGGAACTAAAATTTAAGTTTGCGGGCTCTTTTGGATGCAGAAGGTTTTTTTACAATGTCCTCAAAAGATAGCTTTGAAGCTAAATTACTTTCTATAGATATGATCCTAAGTTTGGAGAGCCGTTGTTGTCCTGTTAAGTTTCTGAGGTATTTTTTAAATGATCTTTAGTTTGCTAAATTTCCTTCCCTTGCCTTATAGTGAAAATAAATATTTGCCCAGTTTTGGGCCTCCCAATTCGGCGCCGTAGCATGAGCCCGGCTTTCCCCTCCCCCTTAGTTACATTACTGCCGACAACTATTTTCTACAAAACCAGCAATCTACAATTAGACCACAAGGAAATTCAAGTTAAGCGCCTAAAGAAAAACGTAAAAGATTTTAAGGTCGGAAAGTTTAACTTCCGAAAGCCGAAAGTCGCCCAAGACAAATACGGAGACATAATATCTCTGATCAACGGACCCCTGTCATACAAATGTATGAGCACCAGCAATTTTACTTGCACCTCGACCGTTAGGATGGTTTCAAACAAAAACGTGTTTCTTTCTTTTTGTAATTTTGTTAAGTTCAGGACTGTTTTTTGCCAATTATTTTATGGATACAGTTCAATAATTTTTAGTATTGTATTGAAGTGCTATTAACTGTACTCATTTAAGTTATACTCTAGTTTACTTACGATAGCTTGTTTTTAATTTCATTATTTAGACGCTGTCTTGAATTTTATTTTTCCTGCATACAGCTTCATATTCACTTAATAGTGTTAATTTGTAGTATTTATTTCATACCACATTGTTTCCTTTTTTTGGTGAAAGATTATAAGCCATATTAGTTTGTTCTTTTACTATTGATTTCATAAACATGTTTAATTACTGTAATTAACGAAAGAAACAAGACTTCTGGTTCTATTGTTTGTTTATATCTTTTATAACTTATCCATATCAAAGATGAATACAGCAACTTAGATGTACAGAAATGGACAAATTTACAGTTTTCGCACTTTAATTTGCATTATTCCTATATCCTAAGAACTATGCACAGTGACGTAACTCATTTATAAAACAAACATTTTCTTTTTTGCAAAGTGATACATTTCAAATAACACATTTCTTATGGCTAGATATACCAATATTATATAATTTGAACATGTGATATTAACGAATATACTTTTGACTACAATGTACCAAAAATTAGTAAATATTTGTTGGTAAACACGAGCGTAAGAGGAAAGTGAAATAGATGAAACATTTCAAATCACTCTCCTGAAAAATGGGAAAATCTGAGATACGACACTTTGCAAACAAAGGGACGATATGAGTAACGTTATGTTTGGAAGTGTATAAAGTAGCCGTGAGCGCTCGAAGGATGAACTGAACTTTAGTTTTAATTTCCAAACACAATATAAATAAATTATTTAGTTTTCAAATTATTCTAGGCATGTCCGGAAAGTAACGTTACACCTTTGTATGCGGGAAAAATCATATTTTCGTTGCGTAAGTTGGCTATACTGGGATTCACTGTCATCTTTCCACTCCTTCTCGCGGCTCGGTCCCTGGTAGCGCTGCTGTCGATATATGTTTTCCCGTACCTCCCTCGAAAAAAGAGGGACAATTTGCTGTAGCCAGATTCTTGAATAGTTGGTTGCGGACAGGATTGTCACATTGAATTATTTCACGGGCTCCGCTATGCACTGTCTTGTTAGCCATTCTAAGTAGCCTACGATCTTCACTCGCCACGGCCAAACAACTGAATGACAAATTCGCAACACAGCCGAGATCGTTCATTTATTTCTCTAATGCAAAGGGAAGCTTTCCTCCGTAAGAGGGTTGTGGGGGTGAGGCCGAAGTATGTTTCAAATTTTTTCCGAGGGCACACTTGAAATAGAACGGCTCTAGTGCGAGTATCACGTGTTTACAATGCCTGCGCCAATTCAGAATCCCGTCGAGTGTGTAGATCCTCCGTTATACTGTCCAGCGCATATTCACAAAGTACTTGTTCTCACTTACGGAAACATCCTTCTGGACAGCACTTCCACGACGATCAAGAGATCAAGAAAGAAGCTGAAATTCAGTTTCCAGCAGTAGACGCTAGAATTCTATGACTGTAGGATGCAGAAGCTAATATCCTGACTTAATAATTACGTCAACAAATACACTAAATACGTTGTAAATATTTTGTCAAATACGCATTTTCTGAACGAATACTAGACGTTACAACCTTGCTTGCCTCGTATAATATTATCTTCAGTTCTCTTACCTGATGTTGTGGAAGGTATCCTTCGGCAAATCAAGCAACTCTGCAATTAGGTGCATGATATCGACTCCTTCCTTCCATGTCTTCACTCTGAAAAGATGAGATTAACTATTTTAACAACGGATGTAACTAACTCTATGGTTTATATATACATACAGGTATCTACAAAATTCATCGCTAGAGAAACAAAAGTTCATTATTTAGTTTTGAGGTTACTCATCTCTCCCAGGTCATTCTTTGTGTTATTCTCCTATCTTCCTGGTCTTTACCTCTCACCTAGAACTTCATAGATCTCGCCTCCCCGATTCAGAATCCCGTCAAATGTCAAGCACGCCGCGAAATCGCCAGAACTTGTAGTTACAACTACGAGAAACTATTGCCGTAATGTTATACAACCAGACGAAAGCAATCTTTAATTTTGTACAACAATTTCTCACAATTACGTCATTTTAAGCAGTATATAGTTTATCTATGTTTTTCATATCTTCGGAACTGGTTGAGATATCAAATTACTGTAAACGTCATTCTGATTTGTAAACTAACTGTGCAATTGGATGCGAGACTTATCTAAGAACTTTTTCGCTATAAAAGTTTTTGAAGAAGGTAAAACTAGTGATCAGAGGCGCACCTAGAAATTTTTGTTGCGAGGGCGGAAAGTACAATACTACAAGCCACTACGTCTATGCAGTGTTAAAAGGGATGATATTCTACACTTGAAAAGATGATAAGTAATTGTGAAATAATTCCACCTATATTTTCAGAAAAAAATGATAGAACTAGATTGTTTTTGTAAGAGAAAGGATACAGATAAAGTGTAATATCAAATTTTCATGCTGTTTTTGTAAGATAAAGAGTACAGATAAAGTGTAATATCAAATTTTCATGCTGTTTTTGTAAGAGAAAGGATACAGATAAAGTGTAATATCAAATTTTCATGCTGTTTTTGTAAGAGAAAGAGTACAGATAAAGTGTAATATCAAATTTTCATGTTGTTTTTGTAAGAGAAAGGATACAGATAAAGTGTAATATCAAATTTTCATGCTGTTTTTGTAAGATAAAGAGTACAGATAAAGTGTAATATCAAATTTTCATGCTGTTTTTGTAAGAGAAAGGATACAGATAAAGTGTAATATCAAATTTTCATGTTGTTTTTGTAAGAGAAAGGATACAGATAAAGTGTAATATCAAATTTTCATGTTGTTTTTGTAAGAGAAAGGATACAGATAAAGTGTAATATCAAATTTTCATGCTGTTTTTGTAAGAGAAAGAGAATAGATAAAGTGTAATATCAAATTTTCATGCTGTTTTTGTAAGAGAAAGAGAACACATAAAGTGTAATATCAATCATTTCCGTCTTAAGCAAGGATAGTTTTATTGAGAAAGTGTACAAATGTATGTTGAGTTAGGAAGTTTTTTTTTTTTTTTTTTTGAGGGGAAAGTTCGGGTCTGCTGCCCCTTCCCCCCGTGGCTGCGCCCTTGCCCCAAATTATAGTAGTAAGTCTCTAATATCCGACACAATACACATCATATGCTACAGCGTGTCTATAAAGCTTGGGTACATAAGGAATTCTAATATAATTTGTTTTTGTTTTTTCCAGATTGAATGATGGCTCTGTCTAAAGAAGAAAGAATCAAGTTGGTACTCTTTAAGTGGACGAGAAGGATGGTCGTATCGCAAAATTGCGGAAGAATTTAACCTTCGACACCCTCATCGTCAACTTATTTGTTTGACTGCCGTCGGGAGAGTAATCACCAAATTTAAAGAAACAGGCAGTGTGTTGGACAAAGAAAAATCTGACAAGTAAACCTTACGTTTGGGTGAATCGAGTTGCTGACTGAGACACATATGAGAAAGTAGTACTAAATGTAGTCAGTATTTCAGTGAAGTTATAGGTGCGAAGCTCCAGGGGTTTAGGAGATACAGCTACCAGAACATCACATGGAAGTACAGAATAGTCTTCATACAGTTGGAGGTAAAAGTCCTGTAAGACCTCTTGTAACGACAAAAGGCGAATAACAAATATATGGATACATATTAGGACTAGGGGGAAGTAATATAGTAAGTGTATACTTGACGGCGGCCATCTTGAAATCCACCATTTTGAATTAAGGTTAAGTTTTTAAAATAGGAATAGGGTCACGTGATACATGATTTAAGACGCAAATTTAATCAGAAGAACAATGGTGACATTAATTTTGATTTACGCGCAATTTGTAAAAAGTTACAGGGAAATTAAATATTGTTGCAGCATATGTATTAGTCCTTTACCCCACCTAGTAAATTTTGTGTTAATGATAATAATTGAATAAAAAGCAGGTGGATAAATATTAGGTCTATGGTAAGAGTTGTCTTGACTGTGGCCATGTTCAAATCCGCCATTTTGAATCAGACAAAAGTTTTTACCAAAACGCATAACAGTGACACCTTATTAATAGCAAATTTTACCATAAATTCTACGGTATAACCATTTTTGCTTTATCATTAACCAGCAGAAGATTAAATGGGAATAGAGTAATGCAATAGATGACTTCGGGCTAGAAGTTAATCAGAAATACAATGGTGGCGTTACTATGTTAGTTGTTTGATGAGCAAAAATGGTTATACCGTTGGATTTATGGTAAAATTTGCTATTAATAAGGTGTAAATATTATTCGTTTTGTTTAAAACTTTTGTCTGATTCAAAATGGCGGATTTGAACATGGCTGCCATCAAGGCAACTCTTACCATAGACCTAATATTTTTCCACCTGCTTTTTATTTAATAATTATAATTAACACAAACTTTACAAGGTGGGGTAAAGGACTAATACATATGCTGCAACAATATTTAATTTCCCTGTAACTTTTTACCAGTTGCGAGTAAATCAAAATTAATGTCACCATTGTTCTCCTGATTAAATTTGCGTCTTAAATCATGTATCACATGACCCTATTCCTATTTTAAAAACTTAACCTTAATTCAAAATGGTGGATTTCAAGATGGCCGCCGTCAGGTATACCCTTACTATATGACTTCCCCCTAGTCCTAATATGTACCCATATGTTTGTTATTCGCCTCTTGTCGTTACAAGAGGTCTTACAGGGCTTTTACCTCCAACTGTATGAAGACATTTCTGTACTTCCATGTGATGTTCTGGTAGCTGTATCTCCTAAACCCCTGGAGCTTCGCACCTATAACTTCACTGAAATACTGACCACATTTAGTACTACTTTCTCATATATGTCTCAGTCAGCAACTCGATTCACCCAAACGTAAGGTTTACTTGTGAGTGCGTTTTAAAAAAATATTCAGGAAAATGTTAAACAACATTAAGGAGAACGTGGTCCTTTGCTATTGGTCCATTTCAACTGCAAGCAATATAGACGACTGGATATTCTCAGAAAAAGATTAAACTATATTAGACAAAATTGTATTTCTTATGAAAGTTACGATATATACATATAATTTAAATCTTCAGGAGGAGAGGTTTAAGTGAGCCGTGATACTCGCATTTGATTGACTAAAACTGCAAAAGTACGAATTATGTGAAAACCTCAATAAACACGCGCACCATATTGTGTTAAAATCAAATCATATTTACGAAAGCTCTCATAGAGGGAATTTCTTTTAACACCTGGACAAGATGGAGGAGATTTACTTGTTCTCAATTGATTTTATACCCAAGTAGCGAAAATGACCGTGAAACCTCAAAAAATGCACGCCACATTTCCATGATAACCTAGTGTTTTTAGCAAAGATATCTCGGATGGTGTATTTTTAATCGGAGAAGGTAATCCATACCACATTACGAAGCATAAATCATTGGTCAGTCTTAACTGATGTTAGTTCCTAAGCCAAGAGAATTATGGAAAGCAATCAAAGAAAATAAACACAATATTCTATCTATTGGACTGGATTAATTTGAAAATGAAATGAAATTTTTGAGTTTTACGTCTCATGGTTACGCCGGCTAGGCTAAAGGAGACGGTGATGATGAGAAATGAATGAAATGGTGGAATGAAGAAAGTGGGAGGAAACGGGAGAACCCCGAGGAAACCCACGCACACGGTGTTTGTCCACCACCAAGTTCACTTGGCGGGGACTGGGATCGAACCTGGGACCCCTAGCACCAGAGGTGAACGCTCTATAACTGAGCCATCCTGGCCTCCTGGTTTGATTTGAGTTTAGCGTACCTCTCAACAGCTAGGCTATATAAGACATGGACCAACAGCTTAACATGAGCTCCCGTCGGGAATTGAACCCGGGTTTCCCCACGTCGAAGGCGTCTACGCTATTCACATAGCCACGAGGGAGCTCAGATATTGAATCAAAACCGAATGAATTTTAGAAAATTTATCGTTGAACTACACTGAGAAAGAGGCCAGTGATACCTTGAAACTGTTTGTGTTATAATTAACACAGAGATGTTATTGAAGTATATATTTGTCTTTTTAAATATTTAAAATGTATCTTGCAGCATCCATCAGAAAATTTCGAAATTATTTAAAGATTTAAAAATTTACTAGATCTTCTCCATAGAGTCAGCCTTTGTTTCTTTTCAGCATCAATTAGAAATATTTAATTGGAACGCATGATCCTTTGATGGAGCAGAAGCTTCACTTTTAGGATTCATGCTCTAGTCCCTTCCTCCCACCTTTATTGGAGAAAAGGCTGTGAAGTCTATACCAGCTGTTTGCGAAGGAAAATCGACATTTCTGTCAAAGTCTTAACGCTACAAAAATACAAGGCGGCATTAACTGACTAAAAGCTCTGTTTTCTTCTTCTGTTCATCACCCTTAGCTACTTAGCTATCGGGGGCACCAACAGCTTAAAGATTCTTTACTAGAAAAACGGGCAGAGTTGGAAATTTCTAGTTATTGTCATAGAGCATATGTGCAATAATTTTACTAGTGGTACCCAACCTGCGGTAGCGTGAAGAACAAGCAAGGGATCCCAAACATTGACAGAAATAAAATGTGAAATTATAAATTAAACACAACTTGTCATAATCATTTACACTTTGGCACTAACAAACTTCAAAACGCTACATGTCTGACACTTTGACTTTTCAATTTCTATTCAAAATTTCTACTTTATTAAAAACTAAATAATTATGCGAATTATTATTTTATGTTTTTAGAATATTGTAAGGTTCCATGCTCTCACGTGTATATACTCATGCTTCAGACACAACCACGTACCACTGTCAGGGGCGGACTAAGGGTCTGGCAACTGCCTGGGGCGCCGCAGTCAGAGGGGCGCCAAAACGAGTCTCAAAATTAAATTTTATAGCGTGTTTTCTACAGACTTTTTTGGTTTATACTCTTGTAAAGTAGCGTCAATTACATCTTTTTTCCATTCCACCATGGAAGAAAAGAGCTTCATAGTACCGATTCCAGGGGAGCTGTATCGACAAATAAAGACATGCATGTAGAAGAAAAAATGGAGGGGGAGTTGATATTGTTTATAGCGGTCCATGTTCTTTGAGAACTTTTCCAAAGCAATGAATGTTATTTGATTTTATATATGTTACCGGTACTCTTTTAAAGTGGTAGTGAAGAGGGAACAGTACAAGGGCGCCCATGTTGTGGTTTCCAAGGGGGGGGACAAGTATAAGCGACATTTCAAATATAGTTTCAAATTTTGCTGTAACTAATGTAAAAATTCTATTCGGTTTTCGATATTCCGAAGTATAATTTTCTCTTAGGGAAAACGAGCGCCCCATCTTGCCCCCCTGATGGGCGCCCTTGGAACAGTATATACAGCACTTACTTCAAGTAATGTAATTGATACCATACACCCTTAAAAAATTGCCTTGCTCAGAAATGAGAAAAATGCATATTCAAAACAAAATAAGTAACTTTTACTCATATTTGAGGAAAATGTTCCATTATTTTCAAAAGTGTTTTCTTTTGTAAACTGAACGCAATTTTTCAGGTTCTCATTTATGAGATTTTCTCATTTCGTAAAAATGAGAATGGAATAGTGCGTGATTTGTAATATCATAGATGGTTAAAAAGTAACAGTAACAATCTTACCTAAATAATATTACTATGTCCTACTAGGAAGTAACATTGCTAGGACTCAGGGGCGGCTTTAGGATTTTAATTTTGGGTAGGTCTGCTCTCTCGCTTATGGGCACATATACATATTTGATTAATTAATGACAGTAGGAAATTACTTCTACAATACTAGTTAATGCTATTTGTTAAATAATTATCTAATATTAATATAAAAAGTGGAAAATACATTTACTCTTTATTGTATCTTTTAGCGTTTATATTTTTAAAAATTTTAGGGTAGGCCCATACCTACCTGGCCTACCCGGTAAAGCCACCACTGTTAGAGCTTAATTACTATGCAGGAAACGAGATAAAAGATATCAGTTATAGCAGAGTGCGAATAAATATGAGTACGCAGTAAGGTGATGCGGCTAATGTGGCGTATGGGTACACATCTTGTGGGGGTAACGAACATGGACGTACAAGCATATTAGCTTTCGAACATAAGTATAAATTATGCTAAGAAACTGCAACAAGCACAGCTCGTTAGTTTACTTGCCTAGTTCTGGTATAAATGTGCTTGGGTGAATTGTAAACATACTACCATAGATTAAATGATACTGTAATACATTCATTAGGGTGTAGAACGCCGATCCCCTTCATATAGGTTTAAAGATGCGCACGAGGCGAGTCGAGACAGGATTTTCCTGACAAAATGCGAGTCGAGACACGGCTCTTCCAATAAATATACTTTTTTTCGAGTCGAGACATCATTTTTACAGCACATTTTCGAGACGAGACAGCCACAAATCTTGTCTCGAGCGCATCCCTATATAGGTTACTAGTCATGTTAGCTCCTTCATGTACTCAATTCACATAAGGGGCCGCGGTGGCTCAGTCGTAGAGCGTTCACCTCTGGTGCATGGGGTCTCTGGTTCGATCCCAGCTCGCGCCAAGCGAACTTTGTGGTGGACAAACACCATGTGCGTAGGTTTCTTCGGGGTTCTTCTGTTTCCTCCCACTTTCTTCATTCCATTCATTTCTCATCATCGCAGTCTCCTTTAGCCTAGCCAGCATAACGGTGGGACGTAAAACTCAAAGATTTCATTTCAATCCAATTCACATAATAACGATTACAGTAATAACAAGTGAAGGTGGATTAGAGTCCCGTAGGGCAGGTTCTTATCTATATTACAATAGAATGGGGAGACGTGTCAATGTTTTACACCCTTTCCCATTTGTTATAAGACGCAAAATAGCTTATATACGGAAACAAAGAACACATAAGTAATTTGTGTAGTTAGAAACAGCGCTAAAAATGTATGATTTATTATTTTGGAATTGTAATGCACAGGTACCATACTTTGTACTGATGACCTTACATAGATTGGTGCCTCTTTCTTCCTCACCAATAATAGTTTTAATGGCATACGTTTGCAGGTTATTTGTGGCATATAGTCAGTGTAAGAATTGAATATATTTCCCAGGGGAAGGGGTGAATTTCACCCATATACACGACCAGTCATCACACACGTAAACTATATAGAGAGAATTTAAAAAGTTATCCCTGCCAGGGATGAAAATTTTCTTCTCCAGGGGGATAACTTTTTCTCAGAGGGGGAAATCCCTAACATCCCCCCGCGAATTCGCACACTGCATATAATACTGAACGTTTGTTCTTAATTTAACGTAGGGACCGCAGTAGCTCAGTGGTAGAGCGTTTACGTCTGGTATGTAAGGCTCTTGGTTCGATCCCAGCTCGCGGCAAGTGGGCTTTGTACTGGATAAACACAATGTGGGTGGATTTTCTCGTGGTTGTTCCGTTTCTTCATTGCACTGTCTCATTCATTCTAATCATCCATAGTCTCCTTTATCCTAACCGATACAACTGTGGGATGTAAAACTTAAAGGTTTCATTCATTGTTTAAAAAATTTAACGTCCCAAGATTATGCTCTACGGCTAAGGGAGACAGTAATAGAGAATAATAATAATGGAGTAATGAAAATTTGGTCGTACGTTTCTTGGCAGTTTTTGCATGAATACAGGTTTGTGCCCTTGTTTCAGCATATTTATAAAGGGCAGAAACTATCGTGTGCCACTGTCCTAATGAAGAAGATGGAAGGTGAGTACTGAGTCTCCAGACCCTCCACAAAATCACTATTTTTATGTAAATTTTATCTAATTTTAGGGGCAATTTTACAAATTTTAATTCAATTTGTTCTCGTATTGAACTTGGACCCCCTCTGAAATAAATTCCTGCGTACGTTCCTTCTGGAAGGAAACTGGAGAATCCTGAAAAAGCCCACGCACACGGTGTTTTCTCATGTAGGCAACTTGTTTATGACAGATAAGTAGGCATATTGGATCGCGATGACTCAGTGGTAGAACTTGCCTCCGATGCTTGGGACCAGTGGTTTGATTCCAGCTTCGCCAAGTGGGCTGTGTGAGTAAATACCGTATGTGTGTTTTCTCGGGATTCATTCACTTTCTTCATTATACTATTTTCGCTCATTATCACCAAAACGTTTCCCTGAGCTTCGTGGCATAAGCGTAGGACGTTACACTCCAACAGAAATTGTTGCCGTTAGTCTGAAGCAGACTGATAATTCTTAAATCTGAATTATCAAGAAGTTGGTATAATGTTGGAGGAAACGAAAGAACCTTAAGTAAACCCACGTCGATGAAAAGGAAAAGTTTTGAGAACGTGGACAGCAATAAAAAGGAAAATGTTAACTGTCTGCTGCAGTAGGAATAAGTAACGCACTTAAAATACAAGTCTTCGTGGAATTTTCTTGCGTTGAAATGAAGGTTTAAATGTGTTATATTTTAAACAATGTAACTATAGATGTTTATTTATTATAAATTCTGCATGTACTAGCAGTTTGATTAAACACAAATAAATTACTTGCTGTGTAAAACAATATACTCACATTAAAAACTACATACGTGAGACAGTTTCGTCAACTAACACTTTGATTTCACCAGACTCTTCATCAAATAGCGTCTGATGAAACCAAAGTGTTAGTTGACGAAACAGTCACACGTATGTAATTTTTAATGTGAATATTAAATTGTTTTACTCAGTAAATAGTTTGTTTGTGTTAATTATATACAAAGCAAAGCTTCTACTTATGGAAAATAACAGTTTTATTTTTATTATTATTTTTTTTTTTGCATGTTTATGTTTTGTATATATCCTTTCCCTTCTTTTCATATTTGAGAATCCCGTTTTGAGCACCGTTTTTCGCTTTTGAGAAAGATATTTCTCAAATTTTTGAGAAATGTGTTTCTCAAAATTGGGGTTATATGTCTCATTCCCTCAAATGTTACTTTTCAATTTTAAGAAAAAAAATTCTCAGATATGAGAAATCATTTGCACCCTCAGAAATGAGACGTAATTCCTCGTATTTGAGTCATTATTTCTCGAAATTACTTGAGAAAATCGAAATCTCAGTTTTAAGAATGTATTACGCGGTGCACAGGCAAGAAACGGATGTTCTCAAATAGAGGAAATTTTTCTCGAGTTTAAGAAACCATTTCTAACAGTGTGTGTGTATTTTTAAGCACTAAGTATACCCATATCATGTATTTTAGTATGTTTCTTTTTGAAAAATTGGTATAATATAAAATATTAAAATCACGGAAATAAAATATAAAATTGCGCTAGGACTGGGGGGGCGCCAAAAAGTCACTTTGTCCGGGTGAAAATTTTACCTTAGTCCGCCCCTGACCACTGTGTACAAACATTGTGACCAGCACACGATGGAAGGATAACATTGGAAAATCACGAAGTTGGTTCGGAAAGAAACTGAAGATGGACGACCCTCTCCTCATGTAGCGCTTCTTGAGAGGACACCCATAAAAGAGGGCCGCAAATGGACAGAGGTATCAGTTATCAATTGATCATTAACGTACCAACCTCATCTCCGGGGACCTCATTGGGCTATGGAGAAATCCTTCTGAATCTTTTCTCTGGAGGTTGCATTGAGTGAAAGAGATGTTCTACAACTCTCTTCCTCCTGGGGCTGCATTGAGCTCTGGAGGAATCCCACAACAATCTCCCGAGATTGCATTGGACAAAGGAGATTCCTTCTGATTACCTACACCGAAGGCTGCATTGAGCAAAGGGGTTCCTAAATTAACATAGGACCAATATATCGGAAACCACAATTGTGCGCTGAGAATTTCTGGACTCTGAAGACATTTATCATATTACAAAGAAACTGTAAACTCATTACAGAGAATTATTTTTGTAAATAAGATAGGTGAATGGCATAAAACCCAAACATTTTATTAAGACTTTATCGAAACATTTCAATATTATCAAAAATGAGTAAGGGGCCGCGGTGGCTCAGTGGTAGAGCGTTCACCTCTGGTGCTTGGGGTCCCGGGTTCGATCCCAGCCCCGCCAAGTGAACTTTGTGGTGGACGAACACCGTGCGCGTGGGTTTTCTCGTGGTTCTCCCGTTTCCTCCCACTTTCTTCATTCCACCATTTCATTCATCACTCATCATCACCGTCTCCTTTAGCCTAACCGGCATAACCGTGGGACGTAAAACTCCAAGATTTCATTTCATTTTCAAAAATGAGTTTTAAAAAAATGTTATTTCAGTGCATAAGATGGAGTTCAAAAACGTACCAAGTAAGGGCAGAGGAAAAACTCGGTGTGATGGTTGACATTGCTTTTCCTTCACAAGTTTCTTGACATTCGGTGATAAGTTCGATAAAGATAAGTATGTTCGTATTTCTACTCTGAAGTATAAGATTGACATTATTTCAATATTCCAAAAAAATCAGCAAGATATGAAACAGAAAATACAAATATGCCATTCAGTAAAAGAAGTATAAAGTTTATCTTCTTCTATAGCCTACTTAAGAGGAGAAATATTTCCACATCTGACTGAAGTTCGTACTAGGGATGGCCACAAAGATCCGGTTCCGGCGGCCGGTTTTCAGAACCGGTTCCGGACCTGGATCCGAAAACCCGGTTCTAAAACTGGATCCGAATAACCAGTTCCAGACCTGGATCCGAAAAACCGGTTCCGGAACCGGATCTTCTAGAACCGGATCCGTTCAGACCCGAAAATCGGTTCCACCAGGAACCGGTTCTGGCCATCCCTAGTTCGTACAACCTACTTAGCATATTTCGACAACCGATGAACTTCGATATGGAAAAGTAAATTTTTACGTTCGACACACAAAGCTTCAAAGAGACGAATATTCAGAGCACTTGACTTCACAAAATTAACAACTTTAATAGCCAATGATTATGTCTGTTTCAGGTTCTCTGGTCAAGTTTTTTGCGGAAAAGCCTTGCCTGTGAATTAAGCAATGAGAGCCAATAATATTGTAGAAATTCTGTCTTTTGCCAACTTTATAAATGCCGACCGTGAACCTAACATTACTGGGGCTCCACTAGTACATATATCTACAAATTAGTCCCAAGAAAAATCATTAAAAAAAAAAAAAAAACTGATAGCAGAATAAAATCAGAATCTTTGGATGATGCCTCTAAGCTGTTTGAAAGCAATATTTTTTTTCATTAACCTCTTTTCCTTTACGAATCGACAGTGCAGTATTAAATGGTGTAATATTTTATATATATTAATAAAATTAATATATATTAATAAAATTGGTCTAATTTTACCAATGATCCAATTTGCTCAAAAAAGTGACAATGAAAACATGTCTGCGTACCAGTGGCGTATTTACGATTTTGTTTCGGGAGGGGCTTTGCTAACTTTCGGGGGAGCTTTGCCTGGAAATGTGAAATTCTGCAAGATATTTCATTTAATTTACTATACTAAGTAAGATTTCGGGGGGGGGCTTAAGCCCGGAAGCCACCCCCCTAAATACGCCACTGCTGCGTACTATGACTATTTGATCCACATCCGTGAAGTAGAAAGAATTTCGGGTGATGCGAAGCCAGGTGCGACGAGCACATCGTCATAACCAGGGTATAAAGTAAGTATATACTGTATTGTTTAACATCTTACTCTATAATAGTATATGGATTTCGGTCTACGCCCTTTAAATGCACCATAATAAACGTGTTTTGTTTTCTATAAATATACTTATAACGCACATTTTACTGGTATTTTAGGTTATTTAAGTTAATCTGGACTCTCGTTAGTCCGGTCAACTTATGCCCCAGATTAGTTTGAATTATCGAGGTTTTACTGTAACAGTAATCCTTACAAAAATTATCACACAATATTGTTTCTCATTACGAATTGTTTACATATTGCAACATTAAGCAAGAGATTTGTATTCCAAATAAAAAACAAGTTTTATTAAAATCGTTGGAACGGATAGACTGGTCGCCCCAAAAATGGCTGTTGAAACGACACACAGTGGGCTGAAATCCCAAAAAGCTGGTCAAAATATGAAAATGTTGATTAATTTGCATGATATTATGAATATGTAGGTATTCAAGGTTCGCCAATTATGAGGTCACAAATATATAAATCAAAATGGCGGATCCAATATGGCGGGTAAACATTTTAGAAAACTTTTCCAAATAGGCTGGAAACTAGTTTCGCCATATTTTTGAGGTCGCTGATTTATTTATTTATTTATTTCTAGACACAACAGGCTATATAACCCAATTACAGTGTCCGTTACATGTATTAAGCGACTATAACACATTCATACATTCATCTTATAATACATAGTTATAATGTGATTGCAATATCATTGATGTTCTTTCATTTACAATTATTTCTTATTACATTACAAAGAACTTCCTTGAATTGACTTAGGCTGTTACTATTAATATCCAAATCCCTTGTGTATTTTGTTAACCTATTGTAGGTTGTACTCAATCTCCATACTGGTGACCTCTTGTTTGCATTTGTGTGTAATCTGTCGCAGTGAAAGAAATTGAAATTTTCAAGGCGAGTTACATTTGTAGGAGTGCGTATTTTAAATTCTTGCAGTAAATTGGTGCAGTCGATTTTATTATTAAATAACTTATATAGGAACAACATATCTTGCATTATTCGTCGCTGTTCTAGAGTTAATGTATTAAAGTTTAAATTTAAAGATTGACTATTATATGTTTTCGGATATACTTGTGTCTCCCTATATGTCAAGTACCTTAGATATTTATTCTGAACTTTTTCTATATTATTTAAATTTGTTTTTGTGTAAGGGTTCCATATAGTGGCTGCATATTCGAGTTTTGTACGTACGTAGTGTTCATATAGCTTTCGGATGGCGGTAATACTAGTAAATTCTTTACTGATCTTGATGATAAAGCCAAGGTTTCTGTATGCCTGGTCAATCGTGTGATTTATGTGATTATTAAATGTTAAATTTCTGTCATATACCACCCCTAAGTCCCTGACAGTATCCGAGGTTGGTAAAGTGATGTCATTCATCTTATACGAAGAAAATTTCTAAAAGGTTTTGCGGTTTGTAAAGGACATTACATTGCATTTGTTAGTGTTCACGTTTATGATGTTCTCTTTGGACCATTCCATCAGTTCATTCAAGTCATTTTGAAGCATTTTACAGTCATTTAATGTTTCTATTGCCATGTATATTTTAACATCATCTGCAAATATCAGCGTGTGAGAGTTTTGTATACTTCGCGGTAGATCATTGATAAATAGTAGAAACAACAATGGCCCTAAATTTGACCCCTGTGGCACCCCTGATAGTTGTACATACTCCTGAGACTTACACCCTTTGTACACGACGAATTGTTTTCTGTTTTCCAAGTAAGATTTAAATAGATCAATAAGTTCGTTGCTGAAGCTAAATTGTTTAAGCTTGCTGAGCAATCTATTATGATTTACGCTGTCGAACGCTTTCGCGAAATCTATGTATATTACATCTACTTGTCCCCCCAAGTCTAGTGTTTTACTTATAAAGGTAGATATTAGACTAAGATATGATATTAGGTAAATATTAGGTAGATATTAGACTGATAACGATTATGAGATCAAAAATAAAAAATTCAACATGGCAGATCCAATATGGCGGGCAAAATGTTTTAAAGTTTCTCCAAATAGGCTGAAAACAAGTTTTATCATATGTTTCAAGTCGCTGATAACGATTATAAAGTCAGAATCTCAACATTCAAAATGGTTATAAAGTAAACTGCAATATAACAAAATAATATATACATTTTTTATTGTTATAGTATCAAGTTACTATTATTACAAATTAGTATTCTTGACACCTATTGGCAAATATGTAACTATAAATTTTGCAAGGACACCTATGGGCAGCTGTTTTATGTAAATTCCGTTAGCCTATAGTATTGCGAGTGTCTTAAAATCAATATGTCGATAGAATTATGCGGAATTCATAATCGTTTCTTTTGTATTTATCTACTTTTTGTTCTTGTCTGTATTTTCCGTTAACTGTAATGATATTTTGTGATAACGCCAATTGTTTTCTCAATTTAAGAGGCCCTATCACTGCGAAATTAAAATACCGCTAATTTTACAGTAATTGTGTGGTATCTTCCAATAAATAAAAGATAATCGAAAAGTGGAACAAGACCTCCCTAGACAATATTATGTTACGTGAGATACCGTTATCACGACTCACTTATCTGCTTTCGATTCCCAACCATTTAGAGGTAATATTTCGGATTTTTCACCTCCCACTGTACTAAAGCTGTGGACCAATTTTTTACAAAAATTTGAGATGGTCAAGTCTGATGACTTGTTGATTTGACATGAAATGTCCCTGATACTTTAAATCAAAGTGTTCTTTTCATCTTCACGTTCATTACATCCGAACCGGTCAAACGACACTTTTCCAATGACTATCTGTTCCTCAAGTATAACAAAGGGATAGATGTTTTAATGCAATTTGATGCTTCAAACATTCTACTTTACGATCCAAAATCTAAAAAGTTTCAAATCGATAATTTGTATTTTGATCTTTTACCAACATTTTGGGATTTTTAGCCTATTGTACGGCGGTACAAGTTCTCTTACCGTTGCTTGAACAACGTTCTCAATGAATGGACAGTAGTTATACTTGAAAAGCAAACGCATAGCAACAATTTGAAAGAATAACTCTCACCACAAGGAAACAACAAATAGACAGTTCTACTAAGGTGAACTAGAACAGAAATAGAGAGGTCTAGTTCATCACTGATTTGGACTTGTTGTTGTTGTTTCTGTTAACTAACAATTTCCCTATATATAAACCTTATTCTGTACGTTGTCATCATACTCTGTTGTCATTGGAAGGGGGAGTATCGAGATCTCGAAAACGGGTTGTTCCGAAAACAACCGCAGTGCTGCAGGGATCCCGAGTGCCAGAGAGACGCAGAAAATTCAAACCAAGAGTTACCTGGAAACCGTAACCAGTGGCAACAACGCAATGGCGCTCACATACATCCATACAGCAGTTCGTAGCGTTTTATAACTTCTCACACGCACACACACCTCGTTCCCATGTATGTGATGCAAGGTGCGGGAGAAGGGGGGGGGGAGAATGAGGAGTGGAAATACATGATGATGAAAAGATTCTTAGTGCTTCCTGAAAGAAATCGACAAAGAGGGAAGGGGGAAACAAGGAAAAAAACATTCATACATGAGAAAATGGTATGTGACGAACAACGTACCATATAACGATATACGTAGATAGATTGAGAAGACCACGCGAAAACTAAATAACAACAAGAGGTTATGACACGACTAGGTTACCATATATACCATGTGTGAGAGAAAGACATATATAGAAAGGTCTCGTAGAGGACGAACGCAATCAAAGAAAATTAAAAGTGTTGATACATATATCTGATTTTTTATTTTTTAAAAAAATTCTAGAAACTGAAAGTGGAAAAGAAATATATTGTATAATAGCTGGTTAGATACCCTTGTTTCTTTCCTTTTCTTTTTTTTTCAATATTTTGTAAGCAAAAGAAGACATACAAAGTACAGGCACAAACGGTTCCTTTTAGACTGACTCCATTGAACATTAAAATGGTTGACAGCTTGTTCGTTTATTGTTTGAAAATGCCTCACATTATACAGTAATAAAATGTATCGCGAAGTTGGTTAAAAAAAATACATGTATGTTCCAAATATGAAATGAATTTTTATAATTTTACTGTATTATATTGATTGGCAGGTTGTGTGTCAAGGTCTTCACTTACTTCAATCCACTTTCTTTCCCAGGTTTAGAAAATAAAAATTGATGTAACAATAACCAAGTTAATCACTTTCTACCAGGGGCGGATCCAGGGGGGGGGGCGATCGCCCCCCCGAGAAGAGGAAACTTTCTTATTTTACATATATAAATAAAACCCATCCCAAAGTTTGGAGCCCTTAAAAGTAGCAGTATGACAACCCACCGCTTCCCTCCCCCCCCTAGAAGTCGGTCCTGGATCCGCCCCTGCTTTCTACTGTAGAAAAACTATGAAAACATTGCTTTTGTTGAACACTCAGAGCGTAAAAGCATATTATTAATCTGCAAATTGGACAATTCTCTTAGGAGCCAATGGCGCCCAGCATGTACAGCAAGGGTAGTAACTGAACTCACTGGTACACTCATGTCCAAAATTATTGTCTCATATCTATAAATATGTTGTAGGAATATAATTTGATAAGGAATTCGCCCGGTATTTCTTATAATGTTAGTATGTGTATAATCGGCAAAGACATGTATGTGGCAAATTTCATGTCAAAAGAGCAGTAAATAAGAACAATAAAACGAAAATAAAACTTTCTTCTCCATTTAGCAACATTTTCTTTTACTCATTCTAATTTTGGTATTTATAATTCTTTTCCTATGAAATTTACCACAAATATACATTTCCCGATTATACACATAGTATCAGTATTAAAAGTACATTGCAAAATCATTATCAAATTATATTGTTACAAGAAGACAGTTATAGATATGCGACAATTATTTTGGACATGAGTGTACAACCGACAGCAAAAAGTTTATATCTTACTTCTAGCCTAAAGTTAAATTCCAGGTTTGCTAACATTTACGCTCCATAGATAGTCGTGTAAACATTTCATGGAGTTTTCTGCGCTGTTTTGGTGAAAATAGTGTCTATCGGTGACAACTGACTTACACCGTAATTTTAGTGGTAATTGTCTCCTTATTTCTAGTCTGCCTGATAATGTTGTCTTTCGACCACTGTTATGTTTCGCACGTAATTTTCCAATTAACTTTGTATTCCTTTATGCCATTGGAGACAGTGGCTCTCTGTACTCTCACAACATTCGCCACTTTCGTTACACACGACTCCACTAATTGGGTACCAACAATCTGTCCATGTTGAAAGTCTATCAGGTCTGTCATATAAACACGTCATCGTTACACACCACACACTCACGGATGAACTGAATACTGTTAACAAGAAGGAAAAGTCCACATCATACATGGAGAAGGAAACAAAATCGCCAACCGCAACACGTATTGTGCAATAACTCTCGAAACTTACATCTGATTTTAGACTATTGTTTTGTTATTTACAGTTCAGACTATTATTCTCTCTAAGGCCTGTATAAACATATCTTGTTATCTGTAAAATGACAAAAACTGTAAGACAAAAGTGATAGATATTTCCTAAGTATTTTGCTTAAACTCTCAACTGGGACTAGAGCTGCATAAAAGTGTAAATCTCGGGATTTGACACTTCGTAAAAATAGCTAAACTTAAAAAAAAAAAAAAAAAAAAAAGTTCTTGAGTCCAAAGTACATCAGGCATAATGTTGAGTATTTCTACACTACTTGGAAAGAAAGGAAATAAAACTACATATGGAAATCAAATGTTAAATATTATTTAACCTGTAGAGTTCTTCGAATACCTCTATCATCTAATTTCAAATTTTAAACAAGGGTTCAACTTGAGCCTAGATCTCTCAAGCAGTATTAGGTATCGTATTCAAAAATGCCTATTGTTATTCAAAAACTTACATTATATATATATATATATATATATATATATATATATATATATATATATATATATATATATATATATTACAACGACTTATCAAAAAGATAGTCGTAAACCTGGTTCGTTTGCTGAGGTAAAAATTCGAAGTGGTAGTAATTCTTTGACATAAAAATATTAGCTTCGATATTTAAATAACATTAATCTCACCTTTGTAATAAAACTGACAACGTCTATAAACGGTGTTAAACTGGTTTATTATTTGATATAACTTATAATATCCTTTTCTTAAAACTGTTAAGTACACAAACTCACTGACTAGGTAACCATAAAACATGTCCATATCAACAACTATCCCATAATAATCACTTACCTATATTAAAAACATTCTTCTTTTGTTAATATGCAATGAACATTCTACTAAGTATAGTGCATATGTATGAGTACTTTCTGCCCAAGGTACAGGTAAATATTACACAAACCAAAGTATTTTGTTGTATAAAATGTCGCTCGACAAAGGGACTGAATATAAAAGTCATGAGTAGGCTTGGCTTTTATCTTCAAGAACCACTGGTCCGTTTACATTAGTGTTCTTTACATTGCTTATGTCCATCATATTTTAATCGCACCTTGTATATCTATTCTTTATATTTCACATATACACATATATATAAATACATTCATAACAATTCTTTCATTTCATCAATATTTATCTTTAATTACATTAATTATATTTATTTCATCATTATCCACTATATTATTAATATATTTCCTTATTAAAATATCGTCGTTTATTTAATTAATCGTCGGAGAGTGCGATTTCAAAAAAATGTAAAGGACAAACGTGGGTTACAAATAATATTAATCTTTTCGGGCGCATTAAATAACAAACAAGTTAGATGTTGCATTTAAAGGTATACATAGTAGCACTAAGATGTTATAATAAAGAAGAATTTCCTACAAGGTAGTCGTTGAATAATTGATTTTATAGAATGGATCTTATTATTAACATAATCTTTGACAATTAAATTTTCAACACAAATCAATCTAATATGAATAATCTGCTTTTAATTAATTATGAATCGAATTATGATTCTTCACATTAACAAGAAAGAATAAAAATCATTTGAAAATTATCATTGATTAATGAGAATTAAAGAGAATTAAATTGAATAAAAATCATTTGAAAATCAATTTTCCAGTCTACTTAAAACTCTATTTAAGCATTTCAAGTATTTTTAAGAATCGTTTTCATTATTGATATTAACACATAAACTTTAAAATGAAAATTTACAAGAATCTATAACTAACATGAATTTAACCTAATTTCAGTAACGGTAATCAGGTTACATTCGAACTTGCATACGGTTCTAATAACGTACACTGTACTACGCTATCATGATTAGGTTCTACATCATGTCGTACACGTCTTTCATCGTGATTTTGATTTTGGTATGAAGTCCCATCTCTTGATCTCCAATTACGTCTATACACGTAGTTCGCTGTATTTCTGGAATTTCGCTCAGTACTTCGATTATTTTTATATCTACTGCTGTTGGGTGATCTGACATCATAATTACCATGATTAGTTAGGTTAGGCGGATTCTCTACATAACCTTGTCTATTTTGTTCATTTAGATTGCTAGAGTATACTCGGCTTAGGTTAGGTTCTGTATTATTCACACTCCGAATATTTAAATTCCGAACAGGCACCAAATGATCTGAATTATTCTTATTTTTACCCATTCCTGATTGTGGATTCATGGCCTGGTATTGAGTTTCGTAGCATTGGACAAGCATCAATAAATGACTGAAACTCATACACTGTGTGGAAAATAAGATCTGTTGCAGTTTAAATGGAAGCAAATTTCGAATCGATGCTATTATTCTCGATTCCGATTGCAAAGGATTAACGACCTTTAATTCGTTGTAGACATTTACAACAAACTCTACAACAGATTGGTGCAATCGAGGATTGAAGTGTTGATTTCTAAGGGTGGCATCTCTATTTGCCAGCAAAAAGTCATTTTCATAATTTGCAATCAATGCCGCTTTGAATTCCTCATATGAACTAACGTGATCACGTATTGCTTTAAACCATAAGGAACAAGGTGGGAGTAATACATGGGGTATTAATTTCATATATTGTGATCGATCGATAGACATTATATTGCATTCGTCTTGGAATTTCTCTAAGAAAGAAGTAGCATTCTCATTACACTTACCACTGAATTTGCTCATAGCTCGAATTTCACTCATCTTAACACTTAATTTTACCTTCTTTTTCTCATTCCTTGTTCTTGTTGAGTGATAGTTCCTATCCGTGACATGCGGTGTCGTCACACCATCTATGTTTCGCTCATCAGTACTCTTCGGACAACTTTCTTCTAGTATAATATCTTCATCAGACCCCGGCGAAGGCGAGTTCATCTCTGGTGAGTGGGGAAACTCAAAGCGATCACTACCCAGGTTATTACGGTAAATGTTGTCTTTAGCCTGTAACGTTCTAATCTCTTCTTGAATAGTAGCTAACAACTGTGTATTTACACGTATGTTATTAGAATTGTTGTTGACCTGGATCTTTTGCTGTTTAATGGAAGATTCCATTACTTCTAAATCTTTTTTTAAAACACTAATTTCTTGGTTTTGGTGATTGTGCTTTTCTTGACAATCATCGGATATCCTTTTTAGCTTTTCCTCGAACTGTGAGGATATGTCGTTCACCACTTGGACAATTGTCTGTTTCGTTTCATCTGATTTCTGTTCTATCCGTCTACTTAATTCTTCATATTGCTTGTTAGCTTCGTCAAACTTCAGTTCTATCTTATGTTCCATGGTCTTGTTAGATTCGTTGAATTTCTGTTCCATGGTCTGCTTTAATTCTTCATTTTGTTTGTTAGCTTCGTTGAACTTCTGTTCCATGGTCGTGTTAGATTCGTGGAACTTCTGTTCCATGGTCGTGTTAGATTCGTGGAACTTCTGTTCCATGGCCTGCTTTAATTCTTCGTATCGCTTGTTAGCTTCGTCAGACTTCTGCTCTATGGTCTGCTTTATCTCGGTAGACATTTGCATCATTTGTCGCTGTAAAGCTAACAAGATATCTTCCGATGTCAATCCTGGTGTTACACTAGTCTCATCGCTGTCACTAGTATTTGATTCCTGCTGCATTGTTTCGTTGTCCATTTTTCTTATGATTACCTTACCACTTCGCAATATGGTTAAGTTCGTATTCATTAAATGTAGTATAAAAGTAAATTCAATCTTACTCTTCTTCGGGAACTGAATTTACAAAGTCCCGGGTGAGGTAAACCAAATTTTTACAACGACTTATCAAAAAGATAGTCGTAAACCTGGTTCGTTTGCTGAGGTAAAAATTCGAAGTGGTAGTAATTCTTTGACATAAAAATATTAGCTTCGATATTTAAATAACATTAATCTCACCTTTGTAATAAAACCGACAACGTCTATAAACGGTGTTAAACTGGTTTATTATTTGATATAACTTATAATATCCTTTTCTTAAAACTGTTAAGTACACAAACTCACTGACTAGGTAACCATAAAACATGTCCATATCAACAACTATCCCATAATAATCACTTACCTATATTAAAAACATTCTTCTTTTGTTAATATGCAATGAACATTCTACTAGGTATAGTGCATATGTATGAGTACTTTCTGCCCAAGGTACAGGTAAATATTACACAAACCAAAGTATTTTGTTGTAATATATATATATATATATATATATATTGTAATGTCCCACATGGTGTTGTGTATAAACAATTCTACGCGCCAGTGTTTACAAACACCACCACGTGGTTTAGCAAGAGGATTCCACACACCAGATGGTTCTACTATCACATTAAGACGACGAGCTTCTGGCCCCTTCCATGGAGCAGACGATAACAACGGAGCAATAGCATCACTGCCACCAGAGGAACCCTATAAATTGGCTGAACGACGGCAATTCTGTACCAGTCTTCTGGTGTCCCTCCTACTGTTTGCCGTGGAACATTAGAAGTAACCTAACCCAAGGCCTCTAGTCTGCTACGGGACTACGCCTATCCTATCTCCTGGCTTAGCCTGCTACGGGGCTCTGTCTGGGAATCCTAACCACAGCCGCTTAGCATGCTATGGGCCTCTGTTGGCCACTTAACCATCCCTCTGCTTGCCACGGAGCATTGGGTCCCTAACACCACTCTGTTTGGCCTGCTACGGGGCTATGCAGAGATCCTGTTTACGACCTTACGGTCAAACACAACCCGTAACTAACCTTGCAAACTTGGAGTGATCATTTGTACAGTATTTTGTAAAAATTCTTTTTATAGTGGAAATTTTATAATAAAAGCCGGTAGTGGGAGTCGATTCCGGACACTCTCTTTATTAACGCTCTACCTATACGGGAAGAAGTTTTACAATATTATATATATATATATATATATATATATATATATATATATATACAGCGTTTTATCTCTAGAAATAAAGGTGCCGGTACGCTGGATCTCACAAGTAAACCTTACGTTTGGGTGAATCGAGTTGCTGACTGAGACACATATGAGAAAGTAGTACTAAATGTGGTTAGTATTTCAGTGAAGTTGTAGGTGCGAAGCTCCAGGGGTTTAGGAGATACAGCTACCAGAACATCACATGGATATAGAGAATGGTCTTCATACAGTTGGAGGTAAAAGCTCTGTAAGACCTCATGTAATGACAAAAGGTGAATAACAAATATATGGGTATATATTAGGACTAGGGAGAAGTCATATAGTAAGGGTATACCTGACGGCGGCCATCTTGAAATCCGCCATTTTGAATTAAGGTTAAGTTTTCAAAATAGGTATAGGGTCATGTGATGCATGATTTAAGGCGCAAATTTAATCAGAAGAACAATGGTCACGTTAATTTTGAGTTACGCACAATTGGTAAAAAGTTACAGGGAAATTAAATATTGTTACAGCATATGTATTAGTCCTTTACCCCACCTTGTAAATTTTGTTTCAATGATAATAAATAAAAAGCAGGTGGATAAATATTAGGTCTATGGTAAGAGTTGCCTTGATGGCGGCCATGTTCAAATCCGACATTTCGAAGCAGACAAAAGTTTTAAACAAAACTCGTAACATTGGCACTTTATTAATAGCAAATTTTACCATAAATCCAACGGTATAACCACTTTTGCTTTATCATGAACCAGCATTTGTTATCGCATAAACAAGTTGCTAATTTAAGGAAAAATGACCAAAGAGGAATTGATTCATAATTGAACTTGGGTCTTTTTTCCAGAAAAGTCCTCAATTAATAGAATCAATATGTAGTTCAGAAAAGAGTACATGACTTACACAAATGCTCTGCTCACAGTGAACACACATGACAAAGGCAATCGAGTTGCACTTGACACATCTGTCGTTAACAATTCCGTCAAAGCAGTAGTCGTAAGGAGCGATCCATTTAATTTTGTGCTGGTTAATGATAAAGCAAAAATGGTTATACCTTTGGAGTTATGGTAAAATTTGCTATTAATAAGCTATCACTGTTACGCGTTTTGTTTAAAAAATTTGTCTGCTTCAAAATGTCGGATTTGAACATGGTTGCCATCAAGGCAACTCTTACCATAGACCTAATATTTATCCACCTGCTTTTTATTTAATTATTATCATTAAAACAAAATTTACAAGGTGGGGTAAAGGACTAATACATATGCTGCAACAATATTTAATTTCCCTGTAACTTTTTACCAATTGTGCGTAACTCAAAATTAACGTGACCATTGTTCTTCTGATTAAATTTGCGCCTTAAATCATGTATCACATGACCCTATTCCTATTTTAAAAACTTAACCTTAATTCAAAATGGCGGATTTCAAGATGGCCGCTGTCAGGTATACACTTATTATATGACTTCTCCCTAGTCCTAATATATACCCATATATTTGTTATTCACCTTTTGTCGTTACAAGAGGTCTTACAGAGCTTTTACCTCCAACTGTATGAAGACTATTCTGTACTTCCATGTGATGGTCTGGTAGCTGTATCTCCTAAACCCCTGGAGCTTCGCACCTACAACTTCACTGAAATACTGACCACATTTAGTACTACTTTCTCATATGTGTCTCAGTCAGCAACTCGATTCACCCAAACGTAAGGTTTACTTGTCAGATTCATAATGGTTAAAAAGTTACACACATTTCAGGTAATTATTATTATTATTATTGTTACTATTATTATTATTATTATTATTATTATTATTATTAATAATAATAATAATAATAATAATAATAATAATAATAATAATAATATTACAATGTCCAGTAGCATATCACTGTAGTCTTGTAACTAAAAACTCTTACGTACATACAGATATATAAAGATGTTTTAAAAATGTCTGATTCTTACATCTTAATTTTATAATACAATAAACGTAATGATTTCCTAGTGATTTGTTTCTTGCTTTTTCTTCTTATTGTAAAGAGGAGAAAGTAAGCTGCTATTCTTTGTTTTCAAAAGGCATCAAGAGTTCCACAAATACTGAATTTCAATAACAATACACATACAGTACATTGTTTACATAATGTTCTTCAGAATACTAATCATATTACCAAAATGTTCTACAAACTTCTACTAAATGCATGGATAAACTTTGTGAAAAAAGTCTAGGGGATATTTTCACTTAATGCTCTTCCTAATAATGAATAAAAACAATTAATTGAATACATTAAAATGGGGACTCAGCAAAGACTCCTCTGCAGGGAATATACAGAGGTGTAGTCTCAACAGAATTTTTGTATTGGCTTTCAGTTTATTTCAGTTCAGTTCAGCTAATAAGAGGAAATATTATGCTTTCATTAAAAAGGTGTCGGTATGTCGTACCGTTGAGTACCGACCGAAATAAAACTCTCTCTCTCTCTGTATATATATATATATATATATATATATATATATATATATATATATATATATAACGGGTGTTCAGAAAGTAACTATGCAGTGCCATGTTGTGGTGTGCTAAGTGATGACTGATATGATTGTCAATTAGTAATACATTTTCCATTTTTAACATGTTTG
Source organism: Thermobia domestica (assembly GCF_964235325.1). Classification (NCBI taxonomy): domain Eukaryota; kingdom Metazoa; phylum Arthropoda; class Insecta; order Zygentoma; family Lepismatidae; genus Thermobia; species Thermobia domestica. The sequence continues at coordinate 7,121,407 of NC_137468.1, forward strand.
AACCATATTTGAACTCTATTTGACCAGATATTTGTATTTGTTCACAGGTCCGGTTTCATTGAAGACCAACGTCTTGTGTGATATCATTCTGATTTAGGTCATGATGCTGACGATTGAACAAAAACTGTTTCTTGTGGAGCATGTGTTCTGCAATGGAGACAAGTTTACCTCAGCAGTGGAAGCTGCATTTGCAGCAAAGTTCCCAGGAGTGAAGATGTCTAACCGCAATGCTGTACGAAGCCTCATCACTAAGTTTCGAAAGACCGGAAGCGTTCATAATGCTCCAAGATCAGGTAGGCCATCCTCAGCCACATCTGCAGAGAAGGTTGCGGAGATGCAAGACGTGATGCTGCAAAGTCCAAAGAAATCGGTTAGATGACTAGCTCAGCAGGCCCACGTGTCCGTGGTTCCGCTCACAAGATTCTCCGGAAGTCACTGTCCATGTATTCGTACAAAATTTCGGTCGTGCGTGAACTGAGAGACACCGATCGCCCAGCGCGTGTGAACTCTTGCAACTGGTTCCTGTTCTTCCTGCAGTACAATGGTGAGGAGATTCTTGACAAAATGTTTTTCACGGATGAGGCATGGTTACACGTCTCCGGTTACATGAATAGCCAGAATAGTCGTGTGTGGAGTACAGAGAATCCGCATAAATTTCATGTGTCCCCATTGTATGATAAAAAGGTTCGTGTTTGGTGCGCTGTGACTCGTAAACGCATCATTGGGCCCATCTTCTTTCAGGACACCGTAAATGCAGAGCGGTACGGCACCTGCATTCTGGAGCTCTTCCTAGGTGAACTGAATGAGGACGAAATTGAGAATGCCTGGTTCAAACAGGATGGGGCGACTGCACATACCGCCACAAGGCAATAAGCCTTTTACAGGACATATTCGGTGACCGCATCATCTCTCGAGGGCTCTGTCCAACGCATTCACCCGACTTGACTCTACCGGATTACTTTCTATGGGGTACGTTGAAGAGAAAGGCCTATGATGGCAATCCACACACTATACAAGAACTCTAAGCTGAGCTGCACTGACACTTCACATTCGGAACATCACTCCCGATGTTCTGCAAAACATCTTCAAGAACATACAGAAACATGTGCAGCTGTGTCTTCAAGTGCAAGGGGATCACTTGCAGCATCTCTTATAACTTCCATGACATTAAAGTTTAGTTTCGAGTTACTTTCAGTTGTTTAAAGTTTATGGAAAATAAAATACGGCAATTTATGAATTGCATAGTTACTTTCTGAACACCCTGTATATATGTATAATGTAAGTTTTTGAATAACGATAGGTATTTTTGAATAGGATATTTAACACTCTAACACTGCTAGAGAGATCTGGGCTCAAAACAGGGATAAAAGTGAGGGGTAAAGCGAGAGGACACCATTCTCCTACTTCCAAAAACTTCTATGACATCCCACCACTTCCCAAAAATTACAATGGGCAAAGATAGGCACGGGGGACGGCGTGACGTCATCCATCCCCCTACCTTTTCAGATTCACTTTTACCCCTGTATGAAAATCAATTTATTTGTGGTAGTACAAAGCGACGGCGACCACAAAACATAATATCAACTTTTATGGCAGACATTTTAATCATCGCTACTTTAAATAAACATATAGACCAAAATTAGTGTCTGACGTACATATACTGAAACAAACACTATTGAAAAATGGAAATTGAAGTATCAGTTTGTTTCGATTATAGATGAAGATTTTGTTTTCTAATTGTTATGCCGTAGCTTTTCTGCCTCTGTACACTATAAATTAAAATTGTAGTTAATTAAAAACTCTTAATTATTAACCGTACTTGTTCTTATAATAAACAGCAGAGCATGTTCATCTTCAGTATTATTGGCCATTCTCAAATTAAATTAAATTAAATTTCAAGAATTAAATTGAAACAATTCAGTTTAAGTTTCATTTATTTGCTTGTTTGCCTGTCTTGTCTTTTTAGTATGAAATACCGGCCTGAGTCCTTACCTTCCATCTGTTATGAGTTCTTTGACAGCGCAGTGTGTTTTTGTGGTGGGAGTCTGCATCTGTTGCAGACTGTAGTCCTCTGAGTCGTGTTAGATACTGGGGCTGTGGCATCCTATAGGATCTTCTGTATGGCGGAGATTATGTTCCTGCAGAGGTTTTCACGTTTTCTGATGCGGACCCAGAATGTTTTCGGAGGGTGCGTCTTGCTTCACTGAGGAACGGAAGGTTGATGTCCTCGTGGAGTTGATCTATGTGGATGTCCAGCAAGTGACCGGTTATCGCTCTTGAAAAATCTTGTTTTAAATGATCTACAGTGGTCGGTGATGACGTTGTGTGCAACATGTTCCCACTCTTGATGGGTATAGAGCAGGAGTGTCGGATGAAAACCACGTACACATTCCTCCTGGCTGCTGAGGAAGATTGGTAATAGTTCTCGGAATTGGCGGCTTGGTTTGTCGGTGACTTGTGATAGATGTTCTTCGGGAAATTTTCCACATGGGAAAATTTGGCGCGAAAAACTGACAACAATTGATACACATGTTGTTCCCGTGTCAACTCAGCTCTTCTGAATTTATGTTTCCATTAAATCGCCACAATATATGTACAGTATTACTGCAGAAATATTCAAATATTAATGCTTAAGTTAATAAATACAGTGGAGTCACGCTAATCCGAACTAATTGGGACTGAATCCTGTTCGGATTAACCGGAATAACAGTAAAATCGCTGTTTGAAGCGGGTGAAAGGGTCTATTGTGTTGTAATACATAATATAGTATTTCAGAACACGTTTTCTAACTACAGTACATGTACTGTACTGGAAAAATGTTTAAAATGTTGGAAAAAACTTGATGCCTTTATTTTTCTACGTACTGTACGTACAGTAGTTAGAAATCTTTATGGTACTATTGTAGATACTAGTACAATACTAGTACTGTACTAACAGTATTGTACGTGCAATTTTATGTTACAATACATTACTTATTCTATTATATTACTGTATTTCACTCATACTAAACCTATAATTTTTTAATATCGTACAGTATGTATACTGTATTCTATTTTAAACTTTGTGTAATTGTCGTAATGTGGCTTAAGACCTAAATACAGGTATTAGAAACAAAACTGTATTTAACGAAAGTTGACTGTTTTCTACGAAAACATGCACCCATTTTCATCCGTTTAGTTATTAATTTCCTAAAACTGCGTATTTTCGCCACAAATAAATAAATAAATTTCCTCCCGGAAAATCGGAATGTTTGGATTAAACGTGTTCGAACTACCGGGATTCCACTGTATAGCTATAGCCCTAGTACCACTTTGAAATAATTAAAATCAAACAACACAGCTGCTAACAATGCTCTCATATTTCCAGATTCTAATTATTTACCTAGAGTGGAAAATAGCATAGCTTAGTCTGCTGTATACATACATATATATATATATATATATATATATATATATATATATATATATATATATATAGAGATGCAAGGGCTCGGAAAAAAACCGGCTTTTTTGGAAAAAAACTCGGTTTTTTCTGCTTTGCTTTTTTGCTTGGGAAATTTTGGGCTTTTTTCAAAATACTGCTTTAAATTGATAAAACAGACTTTGTATCGCTTCTCTATAACACAAAAAATCATTTAATTAGTGGTTGACGCTGATAATATTATAAAACATCGAAAATAAACTATGAATTTCGAAAAAATATTTCAAACAATTTTTCTTCAACATATTTACATTATGAATTCCACAGGATTAACCAATGTATATAATAAGAATTTTTTCACCTCCTATATACAAAAGTAAGCAGAGTTGGCAAGAACCGTGGTTGTTTTTGAAAATGCCGAAAACCCGTTTTTTGGGGGATGTTTTAAACCAGGCTTTTTTGGTTTAAACCAGGCTTTTTTGACTTAGATTTTTTGCTTTATGTATTTATATTACATATTCACAGAAATAAGTTTGTTTCGCCTTGATGTTATTATGCAACAGCGGGGTTATGCCGGAAGAACTCCCATAAGCTTAAAGAAGTGCGATCAGTAAATTTCTTAAGTTGAGAATCTCCAGCCCTAGCCATTGGGAAAATCCCGTCATTACTTGAAATGTAAGACAATAACGGGAAAATCCTGTTATTGCTTTGCATGTAAAATTTAAAGGTCAACGTACCATAATCAGTACGCTAAAACTGAGGTATTAAATTACAAATTTAGTACCGGTACGTAGATATCATTGAAAGTCCAATCCAAGCTAATGTTGAAATCTACGTAGGCAATCGATAAATTTTGCCAATTTCTATCAATATATTTAAGCAATATTGGCTTCTTTATAAAACAACACGCATTTAGGCATGCAGAAATATACCATTTGGTTTGTTTCGTATATTTAGGCTTAACATCCTTACGAAATACCGAGGTTATCAAGAAGAAGACTTTCGCTTAAACTGACATCCGAACCGCTACTTGGGTTACCCATGAAAGAAGGGTTGTGGTTCGACCGAGAATTGAACATGGGACACCTTGATTAAAAGGTGAAAGGGAAATAAAACTATTGCAGGTGGTTTGATATCTGGAAACGTCACCATAAAGTTCACACGATTCGCATTTTTCATTCTTTTTATTTTTGTGGTTTAAAACAGTTATTAAAAAAAAAGTTGGTGTTAACCAGCCAACCCTAAAAGTAAACACTTCTTTTTAAAGAATACACAAATAACTAGCAAAATATTATGTAGTATTTTTACTTTAAAATATTCCATACCCTCTTTTTGAAACAAGATAAAATTAAAATAAAACATAAGAGAAATACTTAGATTTATATGATACACTTAAAGGCTGCACATCTAGAGCTTTTGGTTCTGTATATTCTTGAAATTCTACAGTTAAGTTTTATAGAACCACCATCACAGTTTACCCAATCCTCAAGTTTTCTGAATTTTTAACAAGAGGGATTCAACATATCATTACGGAACCCCCCCCCCAAAAAAAAGACTACGGAATATATTTAAGTTATGCTAAATACAACTGCACAACAAACATAACTGAGTGATTAGCTTTTGAGCTTTTATCGGTAAGTCCGGGATTCAACCAGCATTCGACCATTCTGACAAAGCTTTTCTTCATTCCATCTGTGAATGTAGAAATAGTGCGTGTACTGTGAGTTGGCGACTTCATTTTTTATTGTTTTTAAATCGTTATTATTACTAATTACCAGCAGTGACGGTTTTGCGAAGGTTAGGGGGGCGGTCTTTCGGACTGAAGCCCGTTCCCCAAAGTTACGGAATGTCTGCAACAAACGAAATATCTATTATTTATGCCTTTACTCATAAACTTTAAGCTCCCGTCAAATAAAAATTACGAATGTTTAAAAAAACTAAACATTAGTAAGAAACCCTTCCCAAAATACTTTTCTAAATCCGCCACTGATTCTCAGTAAAAATGATTTTTAAAGTTGTATCCGGAAGATTATTGCTAAACATATAAACGAAGCGAAATATTAGTTATGCCTGTACTCATAAACTTCAAGCACTTCCCAAATAAAATTAGGACTTTTTAGGAAACGAAACAATCAGAAAAAACCCTCCTAAAGTACTTTTCTAAATCCGCTACTGATTATTTGTATAAATTGGTATTCAAGGTTGTGTCCGGAAAATTAATGCTAAATCACTTCACAGCTACAGTATAACAGAAATGTGGAAGTACGGTTTGACGGATATATTGAAAAACGTACGCTTTGACGGATAAATAGAAAAACGGGCAAGTTTAACTTTTGCGCTAGAAGCTAGAGTACTAAAAGCTCTTAGAAATGAAACACGGATGACAAACTAGAGAAGGAAAAAGATGTCGATAGCTCAAAAGTTAAAATAAAGTTAAATAGCCTCTAAAATTACCCTCAAATACTACGTTCTTCATGTTAGCTTTAATTCATAAAACATGTGCTCCATCCATCTTGATGGTGAATTTCAGAGCGAAATATGACATTCACTCCATGGAATTCATATCTAACTATAGAATATACTATAAGAAAGCTATTTAGATAGAAAAATCATGAAGTTGAAAAAAGCCAAAATTTCCAAAATTCTCGTTTTTTTTCCAAAAAAGCCGGCTTTTTATGTGAAAAAAACCATCGATTCAAAAAAGCCGGCTTTTTTGCATCTATATATATATATATATATATATGTGTGTGTGTGTGTGTGTGTGTGTGTGTGTGCGTGTGTGTGTGCTTATATATTTACGTAAACACAAATTAAAATTAGACAACACAGCTTTCAAAGCTGCAATTAAATCATCACATGGTAGTTTTAAATCTGCACATTGCCTGTGTACTAGTGGCATCTATTGGCAAGTCAGGCAGATAGCACTCGTAGAGACATCTATTAGCATGGCTTTGTATTATTAACCTGATGTTTGAAATAGGATAGTTATAATTTCATCAAATCTATCGACAGATGTCAACACATTCAAATTAAAGCTCTTCCCTTATAATGTGTAATTTTATAATGAACAATTTTCCTGAAACTGAACGTGTGCAAAGGTATTTTTTTGCTGATACACAGATCCACTGAATTTTCATAATATTCTGTCTGTATAGTTCTTAGAATAGAACTCTATCTATTAGTTTAATCAATATTCGATGCTGCAAATGAATGATGCATTTCGAATCAGATCCTTTTACATAAACAGCGTTATCTATTTTTACGATCACCAGCACTATTTGAAACTCAAAAGATGAGTAGCTATTCATAAAAAATGAATCAGATGCTTTTCATTCACATGATCCCTCTAAATATATTGCTTGAAGTCTTTGAACATATATCACTTTCCAAATTATGTATTATTTACGAACAAAACAGTATTAAATTGATGTGAAATTGTTTACAAGAACTATCAATGCAATTGTTTACAAGTATCAAACACATGTGGGAAGAGTTTGATCCATCCAGTTGAGTGACGATCGGGAAAAAACTGAATGATCTTTATGAACAATATGTCCTTTAGTTAAACCATTTAATATAAAAAACATTGTAATCTATGTTCAACTAACTTAAAAAGTCCGTTATTGAATTATCTCTTTCTGTCTGTGCGTGTGTGTTCGTGGGTTTTCTTGGGGTTCTCCCGTTTCCTCCCACTTTCTTCATTCCACCATTTCACTCATCTCTCATCATCACCGTCTCCTTTAGCCTAACCGGCATAATCGTGGGACGTAAAACTTAAAGATTTTTCCACTCCAAATTTCAATATAAGTAGAGCAACCCAAAAGCATAAAAAGCATAATAGCAATTTAGACATATGGTTGGTACCTTGAACATGGTTGTGGTTATTTAAGGGCCCAGAAGAAGCTAATTTTAAAAGCATAATAAAGCATAATTTTAGAAAATAAAGCATAAAGCATAATTTAAAATATATAGCACAATTCTTGTAAAATTCTGTTTAACTGCAAGTTTAACATACTGTATTAATATTTTTAAAACCAATATTTATAAAACAAAATCATTGAGAACATAACAATGCAACAATGAAAAGCTCATTTTTATTTCTGTAAACTTTTCGGTGTAATCCTTTGATGTGGAAAAAAAAAAGGAAATGAAAACTTTCCGCCAACAATGAATAGTACACGAGGACTCCACACTATATTGTTATGTGTACGTCTTGAATTTGAGCACTTTTTGTATTTTTTGGTGATGTCTTTTACTTTCCATTTCTGTATGTATGCACATCTAAGGTGCACACAAGTGAAACAAAAACTGACTCGAGTAAAGCATATCTCTTTACAATGCATTAAGTAGAAATTTCATTAAATATGAAAGAAACTGGTTGCTTAAAATATTAATAAATAGATCAAGATATTTAGAATATTTAATGTATAGTAAATATTTTACATTATACACGATTAATATAAAACAATGACTGGAATTAACAATAAAGCATAATAAAGCATAATTACACAAAAATAAAGCATAATGTGGGTTGCTCTAAATATAAGTTTCCATTGCGTAATTCCGTTTAACAAACAAATGCTAAAGATAAGTAAATGCGATAAAATTGTCTTACAACATGGCAGCCCATGTTGCTATGAGAATGCTAGTGGCGGTTTTGCTATGTTGTCAAGTGTAACAGAGAATCATCCAGTGTGCGTGGACTCCGACCCACACCAAGATTTGAATCCTTTACAATTGGCAGTTGTGCAGACTACGTCACGCGCTGAGAAAATCACAATACCTCGCCTTCTGCATCACATATCTTGCCTGCGAGAAAATTGGATTATAATACCACCTCGCATGTCCCGATATTATGGGCATTTAAATTCGGAATTAATTAATAATACATTATGAATGTTTGGAATAGGATTTAATTAATGTTATGTCCTGGAGCTGAAATTAATTAATAACATTATCACTATATTATAAACATGTTGAGTAGATACTAATGATTATTTATTTATATCTCTTAATCTTTCCCTCATTAGAGACACACGTGATGCTTGCGGTAGCTATTACCTGTGCAGAGTTCCCTCAAAGAATTCACTTTTGTTCTTGCTTGGCTGAGTGTCTCTCTCAATAGCTGGTATCACTGGAGATCTTGATGGACAACTGTCCATAGATATTTAAATAATCGCATTTGTATAACTTACAATGGATATAAAGTTATATTTACAATGTTTCTTCTGATGATATTTAAAATCTATTGAAAATTTGGTATTTGCACCCAAAGTAGCCAATTCAAGCCTAGAATGGAAGGAGTTAAATTTGCAGATAGCTTGGGTAGTCGAGTAATCTAAGATATTAGGTTGGCTTACGGACTAAATACCGTTTAAATGCCTTTTTATGTATGTGTATGATGATCTTGTATATAGATAACCCTTCTATTTTAACAGAGTAAGCATAGAGTTGCATGATTCATTGGAGTCAATGTCCCCTCATCCGGACCACGGACCAAAAACCTTGATTGTAGGTTCTCAGTATATCTAAATGTTAGGTTGATTTCTCAGAACATATTGTGAGAGAGACAGACATGAATTGAAGAGAATAGGAAACTGATAACTGAGTGATGAAGAGGTTTTAATTTCATTACTTGTTCTCATAACATGTATAAAGACTGTGTTACGAGGCACGGAATCTGAAACTATCAGAAAAGGATAATGTGAAAAGGCACTTATATCGTGTTCCTTGGGGTAGCTGTAGTAAACCTAAAAGACCGCCTCTTCTGTAGTTTATGTAACTTCTAGGCGAATAGCAAGTCTAGAACTGAAGTATAGACTTGAAGTGTTGTGTGAAGTGAACGTAGGTGGTCCTTTTATATAAAACTGCGGAATGCAATCCGCATGCCCTTCATATTTCCTTGTCTGGAAGTTTTACGTGTATGTCTGATAGAATAAAATAAGTTTGGGGCTTATTTCAATAAAGAGAACTAGATCCTGGAAACAACCTTGATTTAATTCATTCAATTTAGACAGTTGGTATTTTGATCTCAAGCCAGCCTTGAATTGTTTACATAACTTTAAATATTTACAATAATTTTGGAGTTTTAAAACTTTTACATTCTCCGTTTTAATTTGTTTTCTGTTGAAACAAAAAGTGCATTGGTTCTTTTAAGAAAGTTATCACCTAATATATATAATCAGGGGAACGAGGTAATCCACTGGAGATTAGAGAGGCTAAATTCAACGCTCATTCTTGATTGATTTTAATCCCAAGCACGAAGATTTGTGGGGAGATCTCTAATAAAATATACATAATATTGTACATAAATCGAATAACTTTTACGAAAGTTATCATGGAACTTTTCTAAAATTAAACAACCAAGCGGAAGGTTAAGCCACCTTTTTATTCTTATTAAGCCACCTTGTGATTTTAATTCCATATACAAAGAACTACAGGGAAGCTTCAAAGAAAATAGAGGCCATATTGATCAAAATCAAACATATTTTCAACGAACTTCAGAAGTTTAATACTGAATTCTCTCTCTCTTTCTGTATTGCGAATTTTTTAACTTCGAGCCCTCCATTCGATAGATCCTAAAAAGCTATCTAAAAAAAAGTGGTGCAAATTTTCGCGTCACTCTTACCGTTCCCGAGATATTGGCCAAAAAAGTTCCGATTTCGGAAGATTTAAGGAGTCATATCTCCGGACTCGTAAGTCATAGAGAGATTATGTTGAGGTTGATCGATACCTAAGAGAATGCTGAACATTTTGGTACCAAGTAGTCACCAGTAGCCAGTAGCCAACTGGCTACCGTTCCCCAGATATTGGCCCAAAAATTAGGATTTCGGGAGATTTAAAGAGCCATATCTCGGGAACCATAAGTCATAGAGAGATTATATTTTGCGAATCTTTCAATTTTGAGCCCTCCATTTTGAGCATGTCTCTTCCTAAAACAACATATCGTAGAACGTTTTAACAGAACTCTTAAACAAAACAGTTGGGAAAATTTTAGTACTCAAAGAAATTATAAATAGATAGATACAAGAATTGTTTAATCAGTATAATAATAAAGTACATAGGACAATTGGTATAAACCTGTAGAATTTTATAAGAAAAATTAATTCTTTTTAAGGTTATTTTGGCAATGCTCTTGGAGCATTCTCAACTTTTTTTTAATGTTCATTGTCGTGGATCATATTTTTAGATGGGAAGAGGGGAAATCCACCCTTTCATTCTTGGCAAATTTTAAGCCGAAGCTGAAAAGATGATCAGAATGTACTAACGTAACTATACACTGTGTTTTGTCGATATCGAATATAATTTTAGCTTAGCTTATGCTGAAAAATTGTTTTCAATATATAGGTACAAACTTATGGGGTGGGGCTCCTGTGGCTCAGTGGTAGAGCGTTCACCTCTGATGCCTTGGGATCCTTGGTTCGATCCCAGCTCGCGCCAAATGACCTTTGTGGTGGACAAACACCGTGTGCGTGGGTTTTCTCGGAGTTCTCCTGTTTTCTCCCACTTTCTTTGTTCCACCATTTCCGTCTCTTTTAGTCTAGCCACATAACAGTGGAATATAAAATTTAAAGATTTCATTTTTGAAATATGGGGTATATTTTAACCTGTTATTCTTCACGAGTTGCAACCCCAAACAGACGAGATATTTTTCCAAATTGAAGGTACATACATACTGAATTCCATTAAAATTGGATAAGTTTTGCGAGAATTATCGTGGAGCAGACGAACTGACAGACAGCAGAACAGATACAAATGCTGATCGAGTCGAATGGTAGAAGCTTCGTTAACTCTTGCTTCAATTACGTACTATTTAAAGTAACACAACTAATCAATTACTAATTGACTGGTTCTTACACAAAATTAACATTAGTGTGCCTAAATACGCGTCAACAAAAACACTTTCGCGTTCAGCTGGTATCAGATAAGAAGTTAGAATAAATTAACAGGCAGAGTTCTTTATCAAAATCGGACGTCTGGTGACCTTGAGTTCAATGCAAAGACATTTAGTTTACTCAATACGGCTGCATATACATATTGATTTCCACGATGTTACTGATAAATTATATTTCACAAAATTTTCATTAACTAATGTTATATTTCCAATTTAAAAGAATGTTTGTAATTAGCTTTTTCCGTTAAAATATGATAAATTTGTTTTCTTAAATTAATATTTAAAAAGGTATTTTTTTGCACATTTAAGTATTCATATTACAATCTGGGAGATGTATAATCTAGAAACTAGGCTATTCATAATTGAGAAGAGCGAATAAGTACATCTTCCTCATCTTTGGAAGTAGAATGAGAAATATCATGCAGCTAACAAAACTTAAATAGTTTACAAAATTTTCAGTCCAAAATATTCATAATTTCTGGTTCATTTCAAATAAAAAATTTCTTCCATTTTAGAAGAAGGGAAGGAACTTAAAATGCTAACTGCATTACCTCGCTGAATTGCTAGACTAATGCGTTGAAATAAAAATTGTGCAATTCTTGGATCTCCTGTCTTCAGATTTAATTTCAATCCGATTTCCTTTAGAAATTCCCTAGCTTTCTTGCTAAAAGCTCCCATGGTTTCCGTGGCGAAGGCAATTAACATATGATCTGCTTTTAATTTGGAATATTTCGTGTGTTTCCGCTTACAGGCAGTCTCAGCAGCATTTCCGGCCTCTTTACATGATGAAGCCAAATGGGAAGGTGCAAATGAGTCTACATCATCATTTTTTTTTTTTGTTTGTTTTATTAGATGAAGAACTTATGTTTCTATCTAGAAAATCATCAAACATTCTTTCCAGCTTAAAAATAACTGCTAATAATCAATGCAAATATAATATCAATGTAAAATAAATTCATTGTAGTTTAGAAAGAGTTGTTTTAGCCATTACTACATAAAATAAAAATACTTGAGAATTACCAAATGTCTTGCGTGTTATCGCATAAATTTTAGGTTCTATTCTCATATTTCATCTCATAAGTAATATTCTCATATTTCATCTCATAAGTTCTATTCTCATATCGCATAAATTTTAGGTTCTATTCTCATATTTCATAAGTTCTATTCTCATATCGCATACATTTTGTTCTATTCTCGTTTGCAAACTGGTCTCGCGAAGAATTCCGCTCACTTATTTGACTTCTGTGGGCGAAACATGTAACTGGAGCTGAGATTCACCGGCAGCTGGTAAAGGTTTACAGAAAGGCTGTAATGTCTCGTCAGCATATCGCAGAAAGGTGTCGAATATTTTCGGTGGTAGAGAAAACGTCACCGACGAGGAACGCAGTGTCCGACCATCATGCTGTTAAAGCAGTTTCGCTGGGACATCATCGAGCACCCTTCCTACAGCCAGGACCTCGCTCCAAGCGACTTTCACTTGTTCCCACACTTGAAGGAGCACCTAGGAGACTGTCGATTTGCTTCAGACGAGGAGGTAAAACACCCCGTGACAACGTGGCTGAACACGCAAGAACACGATTTTTACCAGGAGGGAATCTTCAAACTCATCCCACGATGGAACAAGTGCCTGAACCGATATAGAAACTATGTCGAAAAATAACCTAATGTATGTTCTATCTGTTGGCTGTATTGGTTGTATGAAATAATATATATACGTTTCACTGCAGGCTTTGTAACCTTACTTTCTGATCACTCCTCGTATGTACTATCTGTTGGCTGTATTGGTTGTATGAAATAATATATACACGTTTCACTGTAGGCTTTGTAACCTTACTTTCTGATCACTCCTCGTATGTACTATCTGTTGGCTGTATTGGTTGTATAAAATAATATATACACGTTTCACTGTAGGCTTTGTAACCTTACTTTCTGATCACTCCTCGTATGTACTATCTGTTGGCTATATTGGTTGTATGAAATAATATATACACGTTTCACTGTAGGCTTTGTAACCTTACTTTCTGATCACTCCTCGTATGTACTATCTGTTGGCTATATTGGTTGTATGAAATAATATATACACGTTTCACTGTAGGCCTTGTAACCTTACTTTCTGATCACTCCTCGTATGTTCTATCTGTTGGCTGTATTGGTTGTATGAAATAATATATACACGTTTCACTGTAGGCTTTGTAACCTTACTTTCTGATCACTCCTCGTATGTACTATCTGATGGCTGTATTGGTTGTATGAAGTAATATATACACGTTTCACTGTAGGCTTTGTAACCTTACTTTCTGATCACTCCTCGTATGTTCTATCTGTTGGCTATATTGGTTGTATGAAATAATATATACACGTTTCACTGTAGGCTTTGTAACCTTACTTTCTGATCACTCCTCGTATGTACTATCTGATGGCTGTATTGGTTGTATGAAGTAATATATACACGTTTCACTGTAGGCTTTGTAACCTTACTTTCTGATCACTCCTCGTATGTTCTATCTGTTGGCTGTATTGGTTGTATGAAATAATATATACACGTTTCACTGTAGGCTTTGTAACCTTACTTTCTGATCACTCCTCGTATGTACTATCTGTTGGCTGTATTGGTTGTATGAAGTAATATATACACGTTTCACTGTAGGCTTTGTAACCTCACTTTCTGATCACTCCTCGTATGTACTGACTACGCATCACTTAGCTACCTGTTCCCCATCTCGCCGTGTGCGAGTTACTTGCACCGAGTCTATATTATACGAGAACCTATAGTTTAACGTGGGATCCGAACCACTTCAGCTTCCACCGGGAATCAAACCTGGATATCTAGTACTTAAGGCGCGGACGCTATCTATATAGCTATGAGAAAGCTCCGTCTGCAAGTTGCCATCATTATTGTGTGCGCTACTAATCTGATTTCTAGGAACGCTAAATCAAGAGGTTACGATTGTTTTATCATCGAATACACACCAAATATTTCTGATATTATAATGGCCATGATAAAAATAACAAATTCCTCAAATGTATTAATTTATCTTGATGATCAACTTACATCGTTCAGCCACTCATATATATATATATATATATATATATATATATAGCCGGATTTAGGGGGTGCAAAGGTGCACGTGCACCCACCCACCCTTCGTTGTAAATACACACTACCTAAAGTGAGAAGCTAGCAGTGAGTTTGCAAGCTAGCAGTGAGCAGTGTGTTGCAGGAGTTGGCACTATATGAGTGAATAGGGTGATTATATGTAGTAAGTGGACTTACTTTTGTATCTACATTAATAAGTTTATCTTGATTCAGTTTAAATACGAATATTTTTAGAATATTGAGCAACAGAAATAATTTTCCTGGAACCTCTGATCTATTAAGATTAAGCAAAAATAATAAATGTAGCATTACTGCTTCCTTCTATTGAAACCTTCAAACATTTCGAAGATACTGTAAGGATCCATATACCTACACGTACTACAAGCCACACGTTCTCACTACAAACACGTGTGTTTACAATCATAAACAAATAAATGGCAGACGATAGAAGAAGACTACATCTCCAGGAAGGAACGAAGAGGATTCGGAAAACTACGAAGAAAGCCGACTACCCCTTCATGGGTCCTCCCTCCATGAAGACGGCTATAAAAGAGGAGGACGAAACGAGGACATTTTCAGTTCAGTGCTGATCGTTTATCTACCAAAAGCTTCTTCTGAAGCCGCCATGGGCTATAGAGACTTCCATTAATATCTACTTTTGGGGCTGCTATGAGCTACGGAGTAGAACTGATCCCCGTCAGAGGTCGCTGTGGGCTAAGACAAATATTCTTTATTCCAAGGCACATCGTATGCCGAGGAATTTCCAACGTATGATACACTGAAAACATTTAAAGACTTAGAGAAAAGACTTACAAAAACTATAATTTTTTTATGACATCCTTTTTAAATTAAGAGAAGAAGGGTTGAAATTCCGCATACATTATTTATATTCTACCGACAGAACATTGCAATATAAAGAATTAAAAGACAACAACATTTACAGGATATGGAACTTTTTTCTTTCTTTTTTTTTTGTGCTTATAGTGGCAAAACTGCATAATTTTACCTAGTTATTAACTGTAGTAAATATGTTAAGTAATGCAATGTAAGTAAGTAAATATCTATGTTTGGGATACAATTCGGAGAAACGAATCTCTGCCGAAAATCCAGGGAGGAAAATTATCATCCTTGGGTCCCCTTCCGTTGTGAGCGCCAATAGTTTAAGTGTAAAATTTAATACTACCGGAATTTAGAATAATGTAAAATGAATTTATTATTCGAAAATTCAAACAAAATTAATTAAATAATTAAGAACGATATCCTATAAACAAACGGTTAGTAGAACAAATAAAAATGTTTACCAATTAATTTGAATAACAAATAATTGATACGAATAATAATTGCGTTAATTAATAGGATAACAAACAATTACTGCAATTGTTTTAAGTCATAATTATTGGAATTCCAAGTTACGTATTATATAACTACTCGAACAATTATCGGTATAAGTGAGAAACAACCTGAGATATTATACATACATTCATATATATATATATATATATATATATATATATATATATATATATATATATATATATATATATATTGCACCTTTTCGACAAAAGTAACACGTCCAAAAATCTTAAGGTCCAAACTGTATCCCTCACGAGAAAAGTGATTGTGATTATAAAGTAACTTTGAAACAAGTTACGAGCTATCTAATTTTTCTTGACAGGAATACGACCTTGGACCTCAAGATTTTTTGACTTGTGTCAGTTTTGTCCAAAAGATGGATGGGACATATAAACGAAAAATTAGTTGTTGATACACCAATATTTAATTCTTTGAACAAATATTGAGATTAACAATTGCTTTAACTGAATCAATTGAATTTTGGTGTTTCAAAAAAGTTGTATTTATTTTAACTGGCGGTTTAAAGCCGAATCAATTCTTATATTATCACAGTTCAACAAGTTTCGAAAATTGTTCTATAGAGTTGTTGTGGTATTATTTTAATTGTTTACAGTTGTTATAATTTTAAGATTCAACATGTAATAATCGAATATAATTACAATTTCAGTTTAATTCAAATCAATTTTATTATTAACACTTTCCCTCCCGGAAGTTGAGTTGAGTTGATTTTAGTTTAGCGTCCCTTTCAGCAGCGAGGCTATATGAGACGTGAACCTACTGATTAACGTGGAATCCGAACCACATAAGCTCCCTCCGGGAATCGAACCCGGGTCTCCCACGCCAAAGGCGCGTACGCTAACCGCTTAGCCACGGAGGAGCTCTCCCTCCCGGAAGTATTTTATATATATAATGGTAAAAGTAAGGGGGAACGCCGTCCCCCCACTTCCAGAAAATATATGCAGCGTGACCCACTTTCTAAAAAAATACAATGTCAAAGGGGGACGGCATGACGTCATGCATTCCCCTACCTTTTCATATCTAATTTTATCATAGGCCATATATATATATATATCAGTGGCGTATTTAGGGTTTTATTTCGGGGGTTTGCTAACTTTCGGGAGTCGTTGCCTGAAAATATGGGAATTCTGCAAGATATTTTATATACTTTACTATGGTAAGATTTCGGGGGAAGGGGGCTTAAGCCCGGAAAACCCCTTAATACGCCATATATACACCTATCCAGAAAGCAACTTCCTGTCATTTGTGTTCATTCTTAAAAGACGTATACACGTACACCAGGTACTGAAAACAAAATTAGTCATCCATAAATTCATGGCAAATAAACCTTTAAATATTCTGTTGTAAAGGTGATTTCAATATTTATTGGCATTGTTAGGTGGAATCGCTATTATATTATTTCAAACAAATGCTCTTTCTCATACATGAGAAAAATTCTTACAACAAACATAATATGAACAAAGCACAAAAGTTTTTATTATTATTATTATTATTATTATTATTATTATTATTATTATTATTATTATTATTATTATTATTATTATTATTATTATTATTATTATTATTATTAGCATTGGGTGGAACTGCTACAATATTAGTTATTTGCTCTTCTTCCATTTATATTCCTTCATGTATTACTACAGAAAAAAATAAAATGACCTAATTACAAAACATTCATCCATGTTCGTCAACGAGGTACCGTAAACTGACAACAGCTTTCAACACACAAGATCTTCACAATTTCATCGCTAGATGGCAGTACATAACATTTCTGGTTAGGTGCAAGCGCGGATCAGTGTTACATATCGG
Source organism: Thermobia domestica (assembly GCF_964235325.1). NCBI lineage: Eukaryota > Metazoa > Arthropoda > Insecta > Zygentoma > Lepismatidae > Thermobia > Thermobia domestica. Next base: position 7,138,998 of record NC_137468.1, read on the forward strand.
AGTGTAGGAACATCTCTAAAAAAGGGGACATGAGGATTAGACATTTTTTTGAATCGTAGGGAAGGGCGCCAATGTTGTAGTTTCCAAGGAGGGGCAAGTAAAACCAGTGGTGCCCACCCCCCTCATGTCTATGACGCACCCCCCTCGCACCCCCTCAATTGTCTATTCGTAGGTGTTCTTCCATGAAAAAAAAAACCTTTTCGATTAATTTTTACAGCCCTCAAACATATTTATATAGATTTTTAACCCCCTAAATATTTCAATGACGCAGTTTGCGTCATAGCTCCCCTTGTGGGCACCCCTGAGTAAAAGTGACGTTTCAAAAATAGTTTCATATTATGCTGTAACTAATGTAAAAATTCTATTGGATTTTTGATATTCTGAAGTACAATTTCCTCTAGGGGGCAAGCGCCCCACCTTGACCCCCTGATGAACGCCCTTGATCGCAGGAGCAAATTTCGTAAATGAAGCGTAGACAGATTTTTGAAAGACAATCTTCATGAGTGAAAATAAAGTGCAATTAACCGTCATGCTTATAATTAATTGGTCACTGTTATCAAGGGCGCCGATTTCTCTATAAATTTGGGAGGGGGGCATTCAGATGCAGAAAACATATATGAGGATTTTAAGACAAATTGCATTCAAATTATGCCAAATATTGTAAATTTACAAATACAATGAGGGGGCCCACATGAGCTTTGGGGGGTCCGGGCCCCCAGGATCGGCGCCCTTGACTGTTATCTAGCTTCAGGCTATCCTTAGAAATTGTAACAGAGTTATCAACTCTGGTTTTGATTGATTCAGATTCAAACTTCTAACAAAAATTTTAGGGTGATTTAAAGAAATGCATTAAAAGATTGCGTTCTTGGCCAATAATTAGTTCTTGGATCAGCGGCTACAAAATTTTTGAACGAACCCTAAATCGAAAATGAAAATGAAATCTTTAAGTTTTACGTCCCACGGTTATGCCGGTTAGGCTAAAGAGACGGTGATAATGAGAGATGAGTGAAATGGTAGAATGAAGAAAGTGAAAGGAAACGGGAGAACCCCGAGAAAACCCACGAGCACGGTGTTCGTCCACCACAAAGTTCACTTGGCGGGGGCTGGGATCGAACCCGGAACCCCAAGCACCAGAGGTGAACGCTCTACCACTGAACCACCGCGCCCCCGGCCCCTAAATCGAGTTTTAAACATCCCACAGTAATAATTGGCCACTGTTATCTAACTTCATGCTATTCTGAGAAATTTGTAGTTGTACCAGAGTTATGAACTCTGGTTTTGATTGATTCAGATTCAAACTTCTAACAAGAATTTTAGGATGATTCAAAGAAATGCATTAAAAGATTGCGTTTTTGGCCAATAATTAGTTCTTGGATCAGCGGCTAAAAAATTTTTGAACGGCCCCTAAATCGAGTTTTCGTATTTTCTACGGAATAAGCAAATCATACTGAGTTAAATGATAGTTTGGATCTGGCTACACTATATATAGTTCTCCAGATATAAGGCGTACAAAAAAATTTGATTAAAATATATTGGACCTTTTAATCCAAAAAGAACGAGGAAAAGATCAGTAGAATTTCGAGTTGATTGCGATTCTTTTAATGTTGAGTGACATTAAAACAAAGATGAGAAACAGAAATTGAGTCAGAGCTTCTTAAAGGATTTCTGGCAGGTAATACATGCTAGATAATCTTATGTGGCGAAGTTACGTATAATGAGTAATGACATTTGGAATACATGTTGATACAGTATATTTAGTATTAATATTTAAGTTTAATTTTCCCGTAGAGCCTTTTTGGTGAAAAGTAGAGATATTTTAACTTAGTTACAGGGACTTAGCCAAATTGTGTTGGCAACACTGGTCCGAATATGTTTTCCACAGAGCCCTGACCACCACCCAAGGAAGGTAAGTGAACAACTAATACGTAATGCTTACCTGAACTGAGCTTTCGTTCGTTTGCAATAAAATGGTACCCCGAGTGTGTAAACAGTTGCCTTAATTATTATTATAACCTGACCAGCGAACGAGTGCGGGCGGCCGGTTTTGGAACCAAAATGCAAGCAGCAGTGTTTCTAATCGGATTGCTTGTAATTAATCCATCACAGTTCTTTTTGTCCTGTTCGTAATAAACAACTTCACGCATATGCTCAAGTGAAGACAAACAGTTTCAAAAGTTATTGAAGTTATAACACTAGGCTCCCAAATTTCAAAATTATATTGTGTTGGAAAGCAGTTTAGATTTATTTCTTTGTCACATGATCACTGGCGCAAATTCCTGGGGGATGAGGGGGACATGTCCCCTCCAATCTTGGAACTGAGGGGACTGTCCCCCCAATAATGCGATTTGAAATGTGCTTTTTGAAAAAAAAAAGTGATGATTTGTGTCCGATTACCACAAAGAAAAGTGAGATGAAATGGATGTTCCTCCAGAATAAGCCTTAGATCTGCCCGCCTCCCAATGTTGAGGATAACTCTGCTCGCTGATCCTCTACAGGATTGTTTTTCAACTTCACAAATATTTTGAGCATCGCTTAACAACAACAACAAAAAAAAAAAAAGTTTTACGACCCCCCCCCCCCTTTTATGTTGAAGACACATTTCCGACGCTGCACATGAGAGCTAGAATGACAGAAATTCAGAGGGAGTCCAGGGGAAATTTCTTTCCTCATAAATAAAAGTTGTGAATTTATTATGTACTGAAGTAATGATACTTATGCTTACACTACCCATACGCTGATGTTTTATGAATACTTTTATTTTATATGGCGGCCCTGTGTCGTATAATAGTAGTAGTGTTATTATTGTTTTGATTTCTTTCTTTCTATAGGGTTATTCAAAAAGCACGCCGTTTTTTTTTTTTTTTTTTTTTTTTTACATCAACTTATTTTTTCAAAACACAGTAACAAAATTCATAAACATGTTTATCACACATTCCGATTTCAGGTATGGTGAATGACCTCTACTGCGCTGGTATGCAATAACTCTGTTCGTGAAATTCGCTATTGTCAGGAACCCCGTAATGTTTTGCTCGGAACGACCAGTACGACGACGCCCGGGACTTCTATAGTTCACTCTTGAACCCCGTTTCAATGAACTTTTTCATAAGTTTGCAAACTGTTGATTCATTCGGTGCCCCATTTCGCCCCAGAACCGCGCGAAGTCGCTTGAAAATTGCTGCATAACTTTCTCCGTTCTTATAAAAAGTTTTCACAATTAGCACACGTTGCGCTATAGTAAACTGCTCCATGGCTAGACAACAGACTGAAGACAACAGACTGGCTAGACGACAGACTCCATGGCGAGAAATTCAGACCAAGGCGACAATCGGACTGTTTGTGGGCAGAGCAACAATACAAAATAATGTCGGCAACCGAGAAACAAAAATTTGCCAGACGATCCAAAACAGGCGCGGTTTTTGAATAACCTTTTATTTCCTTATGTTTCATGATAGTAAAATATTCCAAATTTCAGTTAATTTCAAACTTTTCTCTCTATTCAATGTAGTATCATGTAATGTTATTCCCACTGTTTCTTTTAATAATCTTTTATATCCATGAGTTAATATGGGTATAACTGATACATTATTCAAATACAAATTTAAAGTTCTTCTTGTAGCGCATGTGGCGCCAACACTGACTTCTCCATTTGATCAAATCATAGGCCTAGATATCTTGTATGCTCCTGAAATGAAACTTTCGGTTTTACTTTCAGCGAACTGCCGCAAAATTCTAGTCTACTTTACTTGAAAGTCTATTGTTCTAGCATCTTCCGAGTATCTAACTAACTCTAACTCTAACTCTATGGCTTATGGAACCCGGAGGTTCAATGCCGCGTCCACAAAAGCTCTCCACTGACTTCTATCCTTAGCTAACTGCATCCAGTTTCTACTTTGTATTCCAATCTCTGCGAGATCCATCTTAATATTGTCCTCCCATCTGCACCTAGGTCTTCCTAATGGCCGTTTTGCGATTGGTCTTCCTGTCAAGACTTTGAAAGCGTTTCTACTTTCTTCCATTCTAGCTACATGACCTGCCCACCTGAGCCTTCTAGATTTCATGGCCCTAACAATGTTTGGTAAACCATATAAATTGAAATGAACTGAAATGAAATCTCTGAGTTTTACGTCCCACGGTTATGCCGGTTAGGCTAAAGGAGACGGTGATGATGAGGGATGAATGAAATGGTGGAATGAAGAAAGTGGGAGGAAACGGGAGAACCCCGAGAAAACCCACGAGCGCGGTGTTTGTCCACCACAAAGTTCACTTGGCGGGGGCTGGGATCGAACCCGGGACCCCAAGCACCAGAGGTGAACGCTCTACCACTGAGCCACCGCGCCCCCCACCATATAAATTATGTAATTCCTCGTTATGAAGTTCCCGTTATTCCCCATTCCTGTTCCTCTTTCCGAATATTCGTCTCAGGATCTTGTTCTCAAATACTTTCAGTCTATGTTCTTCCCTCAGAGTAAGTGACCATGTTTCGCAACCATACAGAACAACAGGCATGATTATCGTTTTATATATTTTAAGCTTCAAATTCCTCGACAGAATTCGCGACAACAAGAGATTTTGAACCGAATAGTAACACGAATTCCCTGCTTTTAGTCGACATTTAATTTCTCCGTGAATATGATTTTCGTCTGTTAATATATGAATATGAATATGATTTTCCTCTTCCGAGTATCAGGTTGTCTAAAAAATATTGAGCCTTTGGAGGTCAAAACTCAGAATAGTTTTTCGGACACCGTTCTCGTAGGTTATCCATTTTCCACTATTCGAAATCAAAGACTTCTGAAATGGCTCGAGTTTGTTACTTATCATTAGAGATTCGCAAATGGAAATTCGATCGAGTAAATGTTTTTGAAACAAATCAAGGGCACCCAAACGTCCAGCTTCTTTTTGTAGCCATTTTTCTACAAATAACTTGCAACTTGTTTGGTAATGGATGTCTAAGGCATACTGCCGATGTTATTACTATTTACATCAGTGGCGTATTTAGGGGGGGGCCTTCCGGGCTTAAGCCTCCCCGAAATCTTACTTACTATAGTAAAGTATATGAAATATCTTGCAGAATTTTTACATTTTCAGGCAAAGCTCCCCCCAAAAGTTATCAAAGCCCCCCGAAACAAAATCGTAAATACGCCACTGATTTACATGTCGGTCTTGCTCGACTTCTGCCAGAATTTCACCTACATCTTTTGTGATTGGTTTCCCACTGCGAGAAGCATGTTGAACATCGAAATTCCCACAACGAAAGCGATTGAACCATCTTTTATGCTTTGCTTGTTTTAAACATATCTTGTCCATAAACAGCACAAATTTCTTCATGGGCTTGCGGAACATTTTTCCTTTTATCGAAATAAGATTGTAAAATGTAGCTCAGTTTCAGTGTCGAATTGGTCCTCTCAGGGTCCCAGCTGGAAGAGCAGTTTAGGGACCTCAGGGTAGGAGTCGTATACATCCCGTAAAATACGGGATCGTCCCTTTCTCAGAGTTCTGTCCCGGTGTCCCAAAAACGTTTGCCGGAACTCTACAATGTCCCGTGTTTTGTTTATGAAATACAAACTACAGTCAATAGTTGTTAATGACGTCAGTCAACAAAAAAAAAAAAAAAAACTAACACGACAGCTCATTGTTTCTCTCACAAAGTCATTTAATTTGTACTATTTTGAAATAACGAATAGACAATAACTATTTTAGGTCGACAAATTTAGCGTTCAGATGTAGCAGCAACATAAATAACCGGAATATTCATTTTACGTTTAAAATCCTTAAATGTATTTATATATGCAATATGCAAAATGTGTAATTATCCTAGCTCTATTGATAACATAAATTCAAGTATTGTAATCGGTGGCGTATTTAGGGGGGCTTTCGGGCTTAAGTCTCCCCCCGAAATCTTACTTACTATAGTAAAGTATATGAAATATCTTGCAGAATTTTCACATTTTCAGGCAAAGCCCCCCCCCCGAAACAAAATCGTAAATACGCCACTGATTGTAATGTAGAAAAGGAGCCCCATTCTGTTTGCCCTATTGTAAATTCCAGGTTTAATGATCATCATAATTGAACGAGAAATGACAGATGTGCCATGTTTTTTAAATACTATTTTGTTTTATATAGCAGTAACCTTCGAGAAGATATCGTAAAGTATTGGGGGCCTTCTGGACATAGTGAGAGCTAGTTATCTTCCATATGTCTGTGGGAATACTGACGTGCATCTCATGTAGGACCGAATTTCGTAGTTCTCTTTGTTATGTTGTGTACACTCACATAAGGATTAAAAATTAACATAAAAAACGAAGTTGAAGATGGGGAACCGACCGGGATTTCGGCCCTCGGCCCTAAAAAGTCCGAGACTGCTCAGTTCTTCATGGCGCAATACCTTACGTTTGCCTATAAGAATTGCAACACGTTTTGTGTATATATACTAGCTTCAACTATCAGCTATGGAATGACGTTAGGTCTGAGCCGCTGCGACTCACATATCCTGAGCTGTGGAACACTAACGCCATCTTGTGTGCAAATATCTCAATACTTTTAGATTACATGATATTTACCAAATTGGTACTGTAACAGTTTGCTCGTGCACTCGACAGATAGCATTCCCTAATTAACAGCAAAAAAAAAAAAAAAAAAAAAAAAAAGCCTTATAATCTTCAGTAGTATCAAGGTAACAGTGGAAAAATAAAGAAAATCTCTCTTCAAGCTTATTTGTCATAAGCTGAGAAGTTTACAACTTTTAATTGGCATTGTTTTCAACTCTACACTTCTTTCTCCTTGTAAAAGAGAGAGATTGGTTCGCTTGAAATAGAACTAAGCACTGTATAGAATTCTAGTTAACTCTATTATTGGTGGCTAAGAATTTCATTTTTACAACACGAGGAAATAATGATTGGTAGGGCTGCAAATGAACACCGTGTTCTAAGGATACCTGCATAATTCGAATTTGTAACTAGGTCAAATGCCACATGCTAGTCTGCTGATGATACCATACTAAACCACAGTATGTGGCCTACATGCATTACATTGTACTATGCAGTTTACTTATTTAGATGACAATTGTTTAGAAAAGGTGGGTGATTACGTCAGAGAATGCTGTAGGAACAAGTGAGTTACTTGAATAAATAAGTATGTACAGTACATTGAAATCTCTCTATCTTGGTCACCTTCTTATTCCATTGAAAACTGGCCTTAGAAAATAAGTGTATTTAGAGGAAAAAACTGTTGTAGATCGTAATTGATGCATTTCTGTGGCGAATGAGACTTATATCGAATGGGGCTATAAGGCCACGAATCCGTAATGTTAAGGAATAATGGCACATGGCTAAATTTTTATTATGTGTTGCTAGGTTAGATGCTTTGTAAATGAGTTTAGACTGAAAGCGAATCAAGATGGAATAGGATTCAAGGAATATTTTGGATGTTCTCTTTGGTGGTAGACTCTCTTACTCTAATGATGTCAACAGTGGCGTATTTAAGGCGGGGCTTCCGGGCTTAAGCCCTCCCCCTGAAATTTTATTTACTGTTTTAAAGTAAATGAAATATCTTGCAGAATTTTCAAGTTTCCAGGAATAAAGTTAGCAAAGTCCCCCCCCGAAATAAAGTCGTAAATACGCCACTGGATGTTAATATGATCATATGTGGATTAATTGGAGCAGATTAGTGACAGTAACTAGATTGAGCAATATGGAAGCTGAGAGTAATAAAGAGGTCTAGAGTAATAGTATGTTTGTGTTTGGTTTTGATTCTGATACTTAAACATAACACTGATCTTAGGATACTATTCCTTTGAACATCGAGATACTCAGTGACGGATCCAGGATATGATCAAGGGAGGGGCTAAACCATAATTTGCCGCTTTATCCAGTGTAAAGCAGGATTAAGCTCATTTTATCCAGTGTATACCTGAGAGTCAAGGGGTGAGACTATAGCCCCTCTAACCCACCCTTGGATCCGTGCCTGGAGATACTCATTAGTGGATAAAAGAGTATCCCTAGTTTAGACGTTCTCTTTTATAACTCATTATTTTTTTTTAATTTCATTGAATATATCTTACAATCTCTAATGCAAATAACTATTACCTACATGTTAGTTTGAATTTTATAAGTAATATATTACTTATAAATGTAAAAAGCGTATACCATCTACCTTGGTAAGCTCCGTTGTAACTAAATGGTTAACGTACGCGCCTTTGGCGTGGGAGACCCGGATTCGATTCCCGGTGGGAACTCATGTGGTTCGGATTCCACGTTAAGCTGTAGGTCCACGTCTCATATAGCATCACTGTTGAAAGGGATCCTAAACTGAAATCAAATCAGAGGGCCGCGGTGCTCTGGTGCATGGGATCCCGGGTTCAAACCCTGCTCCCGCCAAGTGAACTTTGTGGTGGACAAACACCGTGTGCGTGCGTTTCCTGCCACTTTCTTCATTCCATTATTTCATTCATTTCTGATAATCACCGTCTGCTCTAGCCTAGCCGGCATAATCCTGGGACGTAAAACTCAAAAATTTCATTTCATTTTTCAAATCAAAATATAATTTATCTTTATACGCCCTTGTAACTTTTAAGCTATGATTAAAGCTCTGAAATTTTTAATCTCTGCAAATATCTGTAGGGACACATTGTCTGGCATACTCTGTTATACAACCAGACTAATAGTGTTGCCAACTCAACATAAAGTTATATTTTGCAAATGACATTATCAGGTTATTACATATTTCAAATTTATCAAACGAAAACTTACGATGTTACTATTCAGTGTTGGAAACAAAAGACGCTAGAGTATCACAAACATCTAAATTTTGGCGGCCTCTGTAGCGCTAATAATGCAAGCGAGACTAATACAATGCAGATCCGAAGTACTTTAACGTCTGATAAAATGTTTATGCTCGAGCGTTCTCGGGTTCGATTCCCGGTGGGGAGCACTCGGTCGAAAAAGGGTAAAAAGCTTTTTCAGCCAGCCATTCTGAATGAGGTTTTATTGGGTTTTCCTCTTCACACCAGGCAAATGCCGGGGTAGTACCTAATATATAGGTCGTTTGCCACTTCCGTCCTTCTCCAATCCTTTCTTCCTTCCCTTTCCCCGGATAATGAACTAGCCAACGGAAGTCATCCCTCAAACGTGACGGGCTAACATGGCCATTGATGCCGAAAGCCCTGAAATCTAAATCCTAATCCTGTGATTATGATATGATAGATTTCGAATGAATAGGAACAAAGATACAAACGATTGAGAATTTAACGTTGTTTTAAATGCCTTTATTTCGAAAAACCGCTTAGATAAGAACCTCATTCAATCGCATAGGTAGTTTTCAATATATGTACAGATATTGCAATTTACAGCAGTTTACAGCAATTTGATATGACTTTAACCACCAATCTACCAATGTATCTATGTTTTCTATAAAACAGAATCGATTCTGTTCTTAATCATGTAATTACATGATGTGTTAAAACTTCATCATATAATATATGTTAGGTCAATAACCGACAACGTGGTGAACACGTAGCAATATTAACATTTGGAAATGTTTTACCCACAGAAGGAAATAAGCAGGACCCACCAAATTTACAGTGATATATAACTGAGTCCTAGAGAACATTTATCAGAATTTGCTTAGCAAGACTATCCATGGCTTTGGATTGATTATTTTAAAAAAAGGAAACACTGACCAAAGCTTCAAACCTACTGTATTTTAAACTATAATATGTAACGGTTTCGGATATCTAACATATGCTTCCTCAGATACTATAGAACATAAATGAAAATACAGACATATACAGCTAAATGGCGCTAAATTCGTTGTACAAAAGCAGAGTAGTGATCCTTGAGAGTAAAACAAACAAAAAAGTTCCAATAAACATAGGGCGAAAACCCCATCGTTTACGTATATAGATTGTCGAAAACATGAAAAAATGAATTTTAAAGGTTCATAGCTCCAAAACTATGGGATCTACCTTGGTCGGGTCAAGACTTCACTTAGGAACTAGTATGTGTCCTATCCAAAAATGCGTGTTTCAGAATCATGAGGTACTTCCACAACAATTTTTATAGAGGGAGTTGGACTATGGGCCTATGATATAAAGTACTCTCCAACTACTCCATAAAAATTGTTGCGTGAGTACCTTAGGATTCTAAAACATGTATTTTTCGATAGAGCACATACTAGTTCCTAAGTGAAGTCTTTACCTGACTACAGTAGATCCCATAGTTTTGGAGCTATGGACCTTTAGAAATCAATTTTTCATGTTTTCGGCAGCCTATAACACGTAAACGATGGGGTTTTTGCCCTATGTTTATAGGAACTTTTTTGTTTGTTTTACTCTCAGGAATCATTCCTCTACTTCTGTACGAATTAACGCCATGCTGTATATAGTCATTGTTATGGAAAAGTTTAAATTCTTTTAACAGACATACAAAAAAAGAGTTTAATTTCTATTTGCCAAGGCCTTTAGCCAATCCCTTAAGTCTCCGTGTTCACTTTCCAACCAATCAAGTTCCGCCATTTTTGGTTCTTATAAGGGCCTATTTTATTTTCTTCTTGACAACATAATATACAAACATGTTAAGGAGACTAATCACAGAATTAATTGGGATAAGACGGAAATATTGGAGATGGAGAAAAGAATTATGATAAGGAAGTGGAAAGAAAGCAGATCGGATAAAGAAGGTAGGAAGAGGTAAACTGATGAACTGGACAGGGGGCTTACCTATTAATGAATTATGGCAAGGAAGTTTGGATAGCGTAGACAAGAAGAAAATAAAAAAAAAGGCTCTTATAAAAACCAAAAATGGCGGAATGTGATTGGTTGGAAAGTGAACACGGAGACTTAAGGGATTGGCTGAAGACCTCACCAAATAGGAATTAAACTTTTTATAACAATGACTATATACATGTCTGTTAAAAGAATTTAAACTTATATTATATATATATATATATATATATATATATATATATATATATATATATATATATATATATATATATATATATATATATATGTGTGTGTGTGTGTGTGTGTGTGTGTGTGTGTGGACATAGATTTGTTTTTCTAAGAAATGAAAATGGACATTTGTCTTAATTTGTAAATAGGTTCATATGGAAATTTAGACTCATCTTTTGCACTGGAAGACTCTCTATTGCAATACAAACAAGAACATAGTTTGAACAATGTTACAGGAAATTTCATCAAGCGCAAATGAAGTTTTAAGGTTGTGCGTGGCGCTTGCTGTAGTGTAACATTTTCGTGCGTTTCTTCGTAGATGTGAATGGATTGTGGATGAGTATGGTTAGTTAGTCGTATTCAGTTGGAGGAACAGTGGAGTGATTTTTGGTATTACAGTTATTAATTATTTGTACTTGTCCAATTTAACTGATCTGTATTTAAATCTTACTCTTGGTTAAGGAAAGAGCTTTAGAAATGTATTTTTGATATTTTGTTAAATGCTGTTAGCTTAAAACTAAAATGATGTGGTATACATCACTATTCATTGTTCAGTTTGCTCTAAAAGTATTTGTTAATCATGTTTTGTATTCATTTTTCGAAATTACCATAAAACATCTTTTTGAAAGTGTAATGACTGAAATGTATTACACTTGCCTCCGTAACAAATAAATCTATATTATAAAATTGTCTGTTAAAAGAATTGAAACTTTTTCATAACAATGACTATATATATGACTGTTAAAAAAACTTTAAAAAATTGTTCATAACAATGAATATATATATGTCTGTATTTTCATTTATGTTCTATAGTGTCTGAGGAAGGATATATTAGATTCCTGAAACCATTTCATATTATAGTTTAAAATGCAGTGGTTTTGAAGCTTTGGTGGTGTTTCTTTTGTTAGAATTTCCTTCTTGACAATTTCTAAATTTAAATGGTGGGCCAATATGTACCCGTCCCAAAATTTGAAAATTATGCATCAAATCCAAATTTTCAATTTTTGGGAATCTTATACTCATAAAAGGGAACAAAATGGACCACCCAAATTTACAGTGGTATATATTGCAGTCCTACAGAACATTAACCAAATTTAGTTTTTTTTGATAATTCCCAAATTTAAGGGGTGGTCCTGTGTACCTTTTCCAAAATTTAAGAGGGGAACATCAACTTACCCATATCTTATGAAAGTGAATAGGTCTCTGTACTTACCTATATGATCATATAAGATCATATAATAAAGCCTAATGAAAATAGGTCATATAATAAAGCCTAATGAAAATAGGTCAAAATGGGATAAAATAAGTCAAAATTCTCCGAAATTTAATTCTTGACATTTTTTTTTTATCCATGAAAGGAAACGAGATGAACCACCCAAACTTACAGAGATACTTGCCCCGGATCTATACTACCATACCAAATTTATAAATTTGGCAGTTTCCAAAATTTAAGGAGGTGGTCCCATGTAACCTTCCCAAAATTTCGGAGATAGGACAACGTACACTCATGTCCAAAATTATTGTCGCATGTCTATAAATATGTTGTTGCAGCAATATAATTTGATAACGAATTTGCCCAGTATTTCTTATAATGTTAGTATGTGTATAATCGGTAAAGAGATGTATGTGGCAAATTTCATGTCCAAAGAGCAGTAAATAAGAACAATAAAACGAAAATAAAACTTTCTTTTCAATTTAGCAACAATATGTTTTATTCATTCAAATTTTCGTATTTATAATTCTTTTTCTATGAAATTTAACACAAATATACATTTCCAGATTATATACAGTATCAGTATTAAAAAGTACCCTGCAAAATCATAATCAAATTATATTGTTACAAAAAGACAGTTATAGATATGCGACAATCATTTTGGACACGAGTGTACATATGCCAAAATTTTGAAGGGATAGTCTTTGATACCCGTAGCTCATTGAGTTCGGGCCAGTGACCATGTTCACTATGCCAGGGTCCCAAGGGCACAAAAAAATCTCTACCAAGTGATACTTTTACTACTCCTTCCAAAACATGTTGAAAAATGTTTTCCTCTTTCTTGAAAAATGTTTTCAAAAAGGTATAGATAAACATATATCACCTGTCGAATAATCAGGATCTAACATACAAAGATGAATATAACATTAACAACATATGACTAATTGATTCAGTGCGGCCAAGCTTCAACTTTAAGAATAATAAGTACGTAATACATCCTTTATGGGAAAACGCAGTTTCTACAAAAGAGGAGTAGTCAAATTAAGCAGGTGGGCAACAGAGATGTATTTAAATTACCGCTGTTAACTGTCTATATAAAAAAAGTCAGTTGGGAGCATCAAAAGTGCATGTGCTTATATTGGATCATCCAGTTGAACATATCTCTGGTCAAACCTAATCCTACACGACTGCAAATCAAGATGCTTATATTGGATCATCCAGTTGAACATATCTCTGGTCAAACCTAATCCTACACGACTGCAAATCAAGATGCTTATATTGGATCATCCAGTTGAACATATCTCTGGTCAAACCTAATCCTACACGACTGCAAATCAAGATGCTTATATTGGATCATCCAGTTGAACATATCTCTGGTCAAACCTAATCCTACACGACTGCAAATCAAGATGCTTATATTGGATCATCCAGTTGAACATATCTCTGGTCAAACCTAATCCTACACGACTGCAAATCAAGATGCTTATATTGGATCATCCAGTTGAACATATCTCTGGTCAAACCTAATCCTACACGACTGCAAATCAAGATGCTTATATTGGATCATCCAGTTGAACATATCTCTGGTCAAACCTAATCCTACACGACTGCAAATCAAGATGCTTATATTGGATCATCCAGTTGAACATATCTCTGGTCAAACCTAATCCTACACGACTCCAAATCAAGATGCTTATATTGGATCATCCAGTTGAACATATCTCTGGTCAAACCTAATCCTACACGACTGCAAATCAAGATGCTTATATTGGATCATCCAGTTGAACATATCTCTGGTCAAACCTAATCCTACACGACTCCAAATCAAGATGCTTATATTGGATCATCCAGTTGAACATATCTCTGGTCAAACCTAATCCTACACGACTGCAAATCAAGATGTTACAATCTTGGCTTATACCTAGTTTCTCATCACAGAAGAACCCAATATAACAATAACACATAATATTACTCACATGTCTTTAAACCCGACATAGGCGTAGCTAGTGTCAACAACATCGTAGATGCTGGGCTGAGGTGCAAATCCATCATCGTCAGCGCTTGGGAGCTCCTTTTTGGCTGCAACTTTAGATGTTCGCTCCTGCAATAAGCAAATGAATAATAAATAAATAATAAGCTTCTGAACATTGAACAGTCATCTTATTTATATTAGATAAAATCCAGTACAAAAACTGTATCCACCTATTTACACAATGATGTAAACACAGGTATAATACCTCTACTATACAATTGTATTACCTCTTTGATAACCAAATAACTTACACTAAAATACAAATGCTGAGCAAAGCAACGTTTTATTACAAAATAATGAAATAATAATTGTGACAGTTTCGGATGTCTAACATATCCTTCTTCAGGCACTACCTATAACCAAATAAGAATAAAAATATACAAATATCCCTTTTATACAGGAAGATGGAGAGGATGTGTTCCACTTTTCTTGAATAATAACACATTTTCCTGGAAGCCGAAGACATCGTGCATAGATCTTATGGCTCAGTATTAGATCTATTCTCATGCCCAAGTATGTGAGATTTAAACCTTGTCATTGTGTTTCAAGGTTTGACTAAAAAAAAAAAAAATTCTGGCCCCGCGTAGCGTAGGCGCTAACGCTCTCGACTTCGGTGTGAGCGGTCCCGGGATCGTTTCCTGGTGGGAACACTCGGTCGAAAAAGTGTAAAAAATTTTTCAGGCTAGCCATCCTAAATGAGGGCTTTCTGTCTTTTCCTCATTCACACCAGGCGAATGCTGAGGTAGGTCCCAGGCCGCTTGCTTCCTTTCCTTCTCCCGGATAGTGTGCTCGCCGAGGGACATCATCCCTCAAACGTGACGGGTTAAATGACCATAAATGCCGAAAGCCCATAAATCTAAGTTCTAATCCCTAAAAAAATGTTTAAATTTCCTGAAAGCACATATGATTTTCATTAGTTTCAATAACAGCAATACTCTAGGCTTTATACACCCTCTCATATCCTCAGTATGTGAGGTTTCAATCTCACCAACATATCTTGAAGTTTAACTTAAAAATCTTTTAATCTCTAGGAAGCACTTTAATCTCAAAACATATTGTACTTTCTAACCTAAGAAATGAACCACAGCACAGCACGTATTTACATGTATACCATGTCAATGTTACCCATTAAGATGTTAATGGATTAACTCCATAAACGAACTAAGCCAAGGTCCTTGTAGTAAGGAAATCCACAAATCTTTTTATTGTAGGCAAACAACATTTCTTTGCTACTATGGAGGTTGCATATAAACTAGGAAATGTTTTAGATTCTAAACAGGATGTGGATAGCCACCATTAAAGCTACCGTTACCCATGAAGATATTAACGGATATGGATAGTCACAGCTAAAGTTAAGGTTACCCGTTAAGATGTTAACGCATTGTCTCCATTAACGAACTCCGAGATATTCATTAAGAATATCTATAGCAAAAAAAAAAAGCAAAATTCAGAAATTCGCTATTATTCAAGAGTTAATCGTATGGAGTACTTATTGAAACTTGAGAATGGTTATATGTTACCTACAGTTTGACTTTATAACTCAAGTTCAATTTATTTACCTTATGTTTGGCTTCCTTAGCTTAAATACTGGCTTCCTTAGCTTAAATACTGTAATGAAACCACTACAATATTTCACGGTGCGTGATACGTCGGTTGGGAAAAGTTGCTATAAACTATTCAGAAGAGAACTGAAGGAAAGCATTAGTCTGTGACTCCTCAGGAGACGCCAATGCAGTTTACACAATTGTACAGTTGCGTATCTCTTCGCTTTTCTTTAAGAGTAATTCATAAGCTTGGCAGTCTGCCTTCCATGGGAGATTGCTTGTTGTAAAAACAAAATGTTTTTGTATAAAAAAATATTCAAAAAATGGGCGGTACCATTTTCATGTACTTGAAAAAGTTTTGTTTTTGATGCAAATTATTTATAATAGTGAACAAACGAAAATTTTATGTGAACAATCGTGAACGAAAAATCTGCATGTTTTATTTTCGTTCATTGAAAATGGGTTACACACATGCCCATTTTTTTTTTTTTTTTTTTTTTTTTTTTTTTTTGTATGAATTGTTTCTAAATCGTGAGCAAACGAAAATTTTACATCAGCAATCGTGAATAAACGATCTGCATGGTTTATTTTCGATTTCGGAAAATGGATTCTCGAAATTTCAAGCACATAAGCAAACCTGTAAAAATACATTACCAACTTCTACACCATGACAGCAATCTTCCAGCTCAATACGCAAATACTGGCCTAGCTATTGGCTATTTTCTTACTCTTGCCATCAGACAACAGTTCCACACATTTCTGCTTATATTAATGGAAACAAAAGAATCAAAGGATGAGACCAATGTAGAAGAAATCCCATGTGAAAGACCTTAGGAGGAGAGATAGATAGGGGGAAGGAGAGAGAGAGAGAGAGAGAACTAAAGAACATAAAAAAATGGTAATGAGAGCGAGGAAGGCAGGTTCAGAGAAAAATACAAATATTATCATAACAAGACCTTGTAAAAGTTTCTTGCAATTTTTATACTATGTCTCCTTTAAGAATAAAATATCCTAGTCACGGCTATGTAATCTATAACAATTACAAAGTTCTAATAGAGACTCTAATAACAGTTTCATTGAAACAGGTTAAGCAGTTTTTTTAGTTATCTCTATTCTAAAATTGAAAATGGCTATATTTGTGACTCTTAATCTCTTGCATCATTCGACCGATCTCGATCAAACTTTTAACGAAGATAGAGTTCTGGCTTATAGATAGAGTGTTTTTATCTATTTACTTTGACGGTAGAACTGAGGTGTGGGACATATATATAGGGGTAAAAGTGGATCTGAAAAGGTAGGGGGACGGTATGTAGCGACATGGCGTCACGCCGTTCCCCTGCATATCTCTGCCCATTGTAATTTTGAGCAACTGGGGGACGCCGTACATATCTTTTGGAGGTGGGGGATGGCGTTCCCCCGAGTTCCTTCGCACTTTTACCCCTATATATTATATATATATATATATATATATATATATATATATATATATATATATATATATACTGTATATGGTTTTATTTTTAGGTGCCGGTACGCTGGATCTTAGATTTATAATGGTTAAAAAGTTGCATACCTTTCAGGATAATAATAACATAATGATTATGTCCACTAACATATCACTGCAGTCTTGTATCTAAAAACTGGCTTTAAAAATGTCCGATTCTTACATCTTAATTTTATAATATAATAAACGTAATGATAATCAATATTCCTTAGTAATTTGCTTCTTCCTTTTATCTCTTTCTCTAAACGAGTGAAAGTAAGCTACTATTGTTTATCAAAAGGATTCAAGAGTTCCACAAATAGTGAATTTCAATAACAACACACATACAGTATATTATTCACATAATGTTCTTCAGAGTACTAGTCATGCTACCAAAATGTTCTACTAACTTCTACTAAGTTAATGGATAAACTTTGAGAAGATAATCTATACATTGTTCAGCGTAAGCTCTAAACTCCGATAAACAAATTATTTGTATCCTTCCGCTTGTCACAAATACGATTGGCTAGTGATGTATCACTCCCACTCCCCACGGGGAGGAGCAAATTGTGCACGTGCATTTTGACAATACTGCCTCGTGTTGTCCAGATGCTTACAGTAGCAGCAGAAAAGAAACTCGAAAGATTAAAAAAAAAACAATGAATTTCGCTCGTAAACAATTGTTGCTTACAGTAGTGAGTAAAGGTTTGCCTTGTTGGTGTTTCACCACAACACTCACGGAACCGGGATTCATGCTAGTCATCTTTCCGACTTCAAAAGCAGAACACCCGTCCACAGTTGAGTTGCCGCCATAATTACTGCGCATGCTTAGTGTTTATTTCTATTGTTTCATTAACCACACTCGATTGAAGTATTATTAGATAATCCGTATTATATTTTTGTCATTTACAATAATATAGCAGTTTTATATGAAGCTTCATAATAAAAGTAATAATGCAATTACATGAACTATTTTGCGGAGGAGTACAAGCGTCGGTAGGACAACAGCAAATCAGCGAGATTTAGTTTCACGTGGCTTTGTTTATCGCAGTTTAGAGCTTACGCCGAACAATGTATAGGCGATGTTTTCGATTAATTTTCTTCCTAATGGTTAATAAAAACAATTAATTGGATACATTAAAATAGGAACTGAGCAAATGCTCTTCTGCAGAGAAAGTACAGAGGTGGAGTTCCAACAGAATTTTTGTACTGGCTTTCAGTTTAGTTGAATTTCATCGATAGACAAATTTGTTGGGATTATTTCGTTTTGGGAAATCAGTCTTTTCAGAAAAAAAAAATATCTGGTTGGTTCAGAGCCTTTACGATTTATATAATACCGTTCGAGAAAGGAATGAAAAAAGCGAGGCGCGAGGACGTGACAGCAAGAGAGAGAGATAGAAGAGCAGAAATATTTCTGGTCCCTGAATATAAATAAATGGCTTCAAGAAAGGGTTAAAGATTCAGAACAAGAGAGGAAAAAATATAAAAGAAAAACAATAAAAATTATGATCAATAAAACTATATATTTACTATTTGGTATTTTCGAAGTTTCTCGTCAAACCTTTTTTTTTTTTTTTTTTTTTTTTTTTTGACAGAAGAGGAAATAATCTGTTCTCATTAAAAAGGTACCGGTAGGACGTACCGTTATGTACACTCATGTCCAAAATGATTGTCGCATGTCTATAAATGTGTTGTTGTAGGAATATAATTTGATAACGAATTCGCCCGGTATTTCTTATAATGTTAGTATATGTATAATCGGCAAATACATGGATATGGCAAATTTCATGTCAAAAGACCAGTAAATAAGAACAATAACGCGAATATAAAACTTTCTTGTCCATTTAATAACATTTTGTATCACTCACTCCAATTTTCCTATTTATAATTGTTTTCCTATGAAATTTACTACAAATATACTTAACCCAATTATACACATAGTATCACTATTAAAAGTACCCTGCAAAATCATTATCAAATTATATTCTTACAAGAAGAAAGTTATAGATATGCGACAATCATTTTGGACATGAGTGTACCTCCAGAAATAAAACTGTATAAATCAATCTATATAAAAATTGAAGTGATTGTGTTTGTAACTTAATAACTATTGAACCAACGCACCCATCTCAATGAATTTTTGAACATAGATGAGGTTCGGGCCTCGGATGGGTTTTATCATATCACTTTGACGATGTTACGTAGGGGAGGGGGCAGAAACATTTGAAAATGAACGAAAATGACTGATATTGGTGTCGAATCCATAGTTTTCGGGGGAGGGGTCGCTGAGATGAACAGTGACACTTCCCATACCGTTCAAACCTAAATTTAGCCACGCAACTTAGGTGAGGAGAAGGGGAAGATATAGAAAAAATATCGAAAATGACCGATATTAGTGTCAAATCCATCGTTTTCGGGTTCGCTGAGAAGAACAATGATACTTGCGATGTCGTTTAAATCCATGCCACTAAAATAAAATCAGCATATTTTACGGATATCAAACAATGAGATAAGAAGTTGTGCATTTAATTTTTTTTTTTTTTTATTTTAACCCAGCGACGCGGGTAATCGATGCTAGTCTAATGTAGCCTATAACACACTGAAATTCCAATAATGAAGACTTTGTAACTGTTTTAGTGGAAACGATTGAGTAGGTTTTGAATTAAAGAAGCGAAACATGCGTACACACGTGTACACACAACATCCGTGAAAGTTCTACTAGGATAAACAGGAATTGAACAGACAACTTCTTCAATTATAATTTTCATATTTAGTTCCAGTAACTAGTTAGGTGTTAACTTGAACAAATTTATATCACAATGCATTTCTTTTGAAAGCTGTTAGTCCATGGATGAAGAAGTACACTTCTTCTTGTGTTCAGCGTTGCAATCTTTAGTTTCAGGTGTCTTTTTTTTTTCTTCAAAATAATATTTCTCTGGTTACGTCGTTCACAACTTTTATGTATAAAAGAGAAATCAAACTTCAATTGATGTTCACAAATAAGAGAGCATGAAGATATGGGAAGCACATTCTGGTTCATACAGGAGTTAACTTTTTGCGGCCCAGACCCGTATCCAGGGGGGTCTAGGGGGCTCGGGCCCCCCTAAATTTTTGCTGGCCCCCTAAAAGCATTACAGTAGGCTTGCAAAAGAACTATAATATGGTGATGAACTATCATATGGTTGGATCGGGCCCCCATTAACTTCAGACGCCCCCCCCCTAAGTTTTTGGGCTGACTACGGGCCTGTTGTGGCCTTCTACACTCGTAAGTTCCAATTTAAAGACTCCATCAAGATTTCATCATTAATAAACTATATGTATAAAATAATTCATAATCAGGATTTAGAATACCAAGGTAATATTAAATTTAACACCGACTTCAAATTATTTTAAGCGAAATGTATCAAATTTATTAAAGATGCATAAAACAGTATTAAAAATTATATTTTTTGAGTATCAAAATGCCTATAAGAGTTGTAGCTACATTTTTATAATATGCGTACAGCGATGCAACTAGGCTAATTGTCGTCCGGGACAAGAACTCGTCTTAGCGCTCCCTCCACCTCCCGTGATCAACCAAACCAAAACGCTACACCTGATATTGGCATCACACAGTAATTCTCTTATTCCATTTTTTCTTCACGTGGTAAAGCTTGATTTCAAAATTGCAGTACATAATTTAATTTTTAGTACAAGATAAAACACTAAACTAATTAGTATTTAATTGCTAAATAATATGAGAATAGCATGCAAATCACAATGTTTTTGGAATCATATCGGGATGTGCATATGTGTAGAATGAATCAATAGTCTGTTGCTTTAGGATAGAATATTTAATTATGACAAACAGTCAAGCTCTCGTCTCGAGTATTATACTCCGACATTTTACAAATCTCTTAAATCGATGTAAGTTAAATGAAAGCACGAAAAGGGGGAACTAAAATTTAACTTTGCGAGCTATTTTGGCTGCAAAGGTTTTTATAATGTCTTCAAAAGATAGTTTTGAAGCTAACGTATGCTCTATTGATATGATAGTAACTTAAGATTGTTTAGTAGCTGTTATTCAATTACGTTTCTGAGGAAATTTTTATGATCTTTAGTTTACTAAAACTCATTTCTCTGCCTTATAGTAAAAATAAATATTTACCTAGTTTTGCGCCCCTCCAATCCAGCGCCCGGGGCACAAGTCCCGTTTTCTCCCCTTTAGTTTTGTCACTGGGTGCAGAATGCTTTCACAGCTTCGAACTTTCTTTTGGCGGTGAAATAGTGTCTATTTAAGAACAGTCTGTACACTAAAATATTTATCTTGCATAATACCTTGCACACGGGCCAACTGCATCGGATTAAAACTAATAGCAGGTTCCCCAGGGGCAAACTCACGGGGGGATTGTCCACCAAGTTTGGATCCTACCCAAAACATCGAAACTCAACATAGATTTGTACACGTTCTTAATAAAACTATATTTGTTTAACAGGGAAATGGCTAATGTAGGATGAACATTTGATCTTACACTTCATCTGGACTCTTTCTCTTATAAAAACAATGTAGTTCTATCATTTTTCTTTCTAAAAATATAGGTGTAGGTATTTTACAATTACTTATCGTCTTTTAGCGTGTAAAATAATACCCGATCAATACTACATAGACGTAATTGCTTGTAGTTTTGGAGACCTCCCAACAAAAAATTCTGAGTGTGCGCCTTTTCTTGCACTTTAACTCATGAGCTTTGACTCATGTTTTTCATGAGAACGCAAAACTTAAAACACGCTATAATGTTTCGACATAAAGAGTTCACATAAATTTGAACACGCATTATTATAAATCTATGTAAGATGAAAGAAAGATGCCGCTGTCCATTATTTCACCCATTAATTACATAAGAAATACATGTTAATTACGTATAAATTTTGTAATTAATTTTCAATCTTCTCACAATAATGCCACTTTATTCAGCCCTAGTAATAACTTGTTAATGGGCGAAATTTCTTTTGAAAATATTAACTGGAGGAATTGCCCGAACTCCCTCTAGGATTCGCATCCTGTTTATAGCATGCGTGCCGACTACGTGGGTGCTCCGGGACTCCAGCATCCACACAAATAATCTCGTGGGTGCGTCACACCCACAAGATTTTTAGCTTGCTAGAAACAAAATAAAATATTTCTCTCTTTCTATTATCAAAATAATAATAATAATAATAATAATAATAATAATAATAATAATAATAATAATAATAATAATAATAATAATAATAATAATAATAATAATAATAAAAGAACTACATTGCGAATAAAATCAAGCACAGCTGTTCATGATTTTCTTCGTAAAAGATTTTATCTAAAAGGAAATCAATCAAAAAAAAAAAAAATCGAGACTTCCCTGGAAAAAATATAACGTCCCGCCATTGATATGATACCCATAAAGTTTTGAAAGTCGGCGCCATTGGTTCAAAGTATACCATATGATGGAAGTTCTATTAAAACAACATTTTTAAAATGCAGAAAACTGAAGATAAAAGAACATTCTTTCAAAAGAATAACATTACATTGCTTCTGGAATTTGAAGTAATAGATGCCTAAGTAAAGAAACTGATTCAAATATCCAAGAAAAAAGTAATGTTACTGAAAGCTAATAATAAAAAAAACAAAATATTGTTCCAATCATGTTTCATGGATTTGGATTTTATAGCAAACCTTTACTCAAAAGACTAATAATTAGTTACTCATATTTTTTGAAAGTAATAATATTTGTTAGTCACGAGAAAGCTTTCTTTTGTCATTTTTTTTGAATGCAATTATTGTAAACTCTTAGTAATTAAAATTTTACAATACCGTTTACTTTCTTTTGAATTAAGAGAACTGAAAAATAATGAAGGTACTACATATTTTAGGTTAATATTGAGTATTCGTAACATTAAAGAAAAAAAGGCTATTTCTTGGAATTTCATAACCAACACACACACAAAAAAGTTTCATTCCGTCTCAAACAATCACAAATATTTCCATTGTTGTCCTCATTCAACAATAGACCTCTTAAAAGATTCTTGATTCTTTCGTTTTTCAAGAATCAAAAGAATCCTTTTTGAATAGAAAACAAATTATTATTGGATTCTAAGAAGTACGTGCTTTGTTCGTTTTGCATTTTGACAACAAAATCTTAGTTATGTATTTTTCGTGGAATAAATTAACAATTATATTGAGGCATTCGTTTTAGTCTACATACTGTACAAAGTATTTGATTGTGGTTTCTGTTTATAAAGAAACAATTAGGTAGTAAGAATCATAAATACCAGTGTTAACAACACAAACTATTTAATTCTGTTAAGAATGGAATTAATGCAAAAGAGAAAACAGAACAATGCTTTTGATCTTCATATTTGACGTATAAAAAACAAATTGTTCATTACTAAGAGTAACTGCTTTCATCTTACTAACTGCTAGTTCATCTTATAAATAAAAAAAAAATCCTTTAGTCGAATAAACAATCAGTTTCAAATTTGTTTTCAGTACTTACAAGTTTATCATAATTTAAAAAAAAATAATATATAGCTATAGATTTATATGCACCACTGTGATGTAATCTTGTAAATGTCTACCTTCTGAACTAAGGGTGTTTTGTGTTGGACGAATAGTCACTGAACTGTGCAATTGAATTATCTTGAATAGCGAACTCTTAGGTTTTTTTATTTCTTGTGCATAATTCTTATAATTAATTAAAAAAACTGTGGCCTATGGAACCCAGAGGATCAATGCCGCGTGACTATTTGTCAGTTATAAATACTCATCCAAATGACACCATTATGAGAATGTACGATAACTCTTTTTGCTCTTTTTCTCTTCAAAAACGTAACATACTGAAGACGTTTTGTTTCATTTTCCATTAGAACTTCGAAAAAGATGATTTGTGTTTGAGTATATTGTCTTCTTTATTAGACAGTTCTATCAAATACAACTCAATTCACACAACAATAATAATAAAAAAAAAACTCTTACTGCCTTAGAAAATGTTCCTACAAAGGAAAACTGCATCATACAGCCTGAACGGTGGCCTAACTAACTGGAGCGCGGTGCGGGAAGCCCACGACAGAAGGGAGTCAATTTAAGTTTCGTTTATCACCTCTTTGCTGCAACAACTTTAACAGACAATATAAAGGAAAAGATTGCGTGAAATTTCAACTTAGAATGGATTAGCAAAAGTTTTATTCTTAAATAACTGTCATTGCTAGTAGTGTTCCGTATATGTTTAGATCCATACTCTTTTATAACTGTAGGGCCGCGGTGTCTCAGTGGTAGAGCGTTCACCTCTGGTGCTTGGGGTCCCGGGTTCGATCCCAGCCCCCGTCAAGTGAACTCTGTGGTAGACAAACACCGTGTGCATGGGTTTTCTAGACAAACACCGTGTGCATGGGTTTTCTCGGGGCTCTCCCGTTTCCTCCCACTTTCTTCATTCCGCCATTTCATTCATTACTCATCATCACCGTCTCCTTTAGCCTAACCGGCATAACCGTGGGACGTAAAACTCAAAGATTTCATTTCATTTCATTTTCTTTTATAACTGTATCTCACTTTTCCTGTGACGAGAGCAGCACCTAAGTGAGCATTCAGTGAACTAAACGCCTTAAAACCTATATTCATAGCGCAATGGTGCAGATGAAGTTGAGGTCTTTGGCAATCTTCAGCATGGAAAACAGAACAAAACGAAAAAGTAACCACATTGGTATTGGAAAAGTAGTCAACGAATTCCTCTCCGAAAAAGATCACATGCACAGTTGTTTTTCAGATGGTAATTGATAGACATACTTAAGTTAGTTGAAATTCCTCCATAGGTAGAAGCTACAGACTGAAACCATTCCTAATAAGGGAGGAAGATGACATGTAAAAGTAGTCAAACACTAATTATATTAGCCTCGAATTCATAGTTTTCGGAGTCGCAATGATGAATAGTGATACTGTCGATGATACTTAAGTACGAGTTTACCCTGGTAGCCATGGAGGTCAGAGTCGGAGGATGACAGGCAAAAAGAATCGAAAATGGTCTATATTTGTGTTGAATGCATAGTTTTCGGGATCACTGACATAAACAGTGCCATTCAAGATACAGTATATATCCAAGATTGGACCCATTGGCATGAGGCTCAGAGGGGAGAACAAACGAAGATTTTCGAATAGTTCCTTTGGCATGAGTTTCAATACACTGAGAGTGAAAAGTGGTAATATGCAAGTACCAGGGGAAGTAGGAAAGGAAAGAAGATACCTAAGACTTTTAACATGTTATGTTAGCTATCATCGTGGCATTTGTCTCGTAGGAATGAAGAAAATCAAGGAAAAACCTCACCCAGGATGGCTGGTGTAAAAAGACTTTTACACCCTTCAGTGTCTCCACCGCGAATTCAACCCGGGGCCTCTCTCACCAAAGGCAACTACGCTATGCGGGATCACGATTAGCTACGTGTAAGTGCAGTGTTTACTTATCGCTTAGAAAAATCAATGGATGTTGATTGTTTCGCTGCGATATACAAGCTTACTAGTTAAATTCATCTCAAATTCACAGTAAGGAGGCGCGGTGGCTCAGTGGTAGAGCGTCCACCTCCGGTGCTTGGAGTCCCTGGTTCTATCCCAGCTCGCGCCGTGTGAACTTTGTGGTGGACAAACACCGTGCTCGGTGTTCTCCCGTTTCCTCCCACTTTCTTCATTCCACCATTTCACTCATCTCTCATCATCACCGTCTCCTTTAGCCTAACTGGTATAGGCGTGGGACGTAAAACTTAATGATTTCATTTCATTTTTTTCAAATTCACAGTAAACTTTCATGTTTTAATAGCTTTTAACCACACTGAAGTTTTATCGAAAGAAATACGCAAATGTATCTAAGCAGCTTTTTTTTTTTTTTTTTAACTACATATTTTATAGGTGTTATTCCTTTTCGTGAAAATATCCTGCATAATGTTTATGCAACTTGCTTTTGTTATAGCAAAATAACGTTTTAGAATATATTGCTACAGCTTTCACTCTCTATTCACCATAGAACTGTTTTCAACGCGATGACTCAAAATGTTGCCGAAAGGAAGATCTAGAATCGAAGGATTACACGTGTCAGCCGTATATGTGTCTATAAAGCACGGCTCAACTCTAACGGTTGAAGGTATTTTCCTTTGAAAGGTCCGTCGGTTAAAAACGGAAGTAATAAAAAGGGTACATGTTTCCAGTAACTTCCGTCATACGATTGTTCAATGTTGCCCAAACGTTGATGCAAAAAGTCGCTAAATGAGAAACGAAATGATTCCCATTTTTAGGCGAAAAGTTACTAGAAAATCAGAGTCATAATGCCTCCGACAAAATTAACACTATAAAGCATCCTAGGTTATAGAATTAAAAAAAAAAAACGCATAAAAATTAAATCCACAAGGAGAGGGGATGTAATAATCACTTCACTTTAAATCACACTTCACTTTAATTAATTGACGTATTATCGGTAATGTTGTTTATGTAACTTCTGTCTCTTAACAGAAGCCCTGCAAATTAAAGGACATTCAACAGAACCGTATGGAAGCCCGGGGCTAGAAAAAAAAAATATGTGGCTCCTGCTGACTTCGCCTAATACATTTCTGTGAAAGTGCAGTAGGAAAGTTAAGCGAATATGTTCCATATTTTTGGTCATATTTTATTTTATGATGATGATTGTATCTTTATGATTCTTTTTAGATAGCCACTTGAAATTTTGATAATAGTAGAGACCCTGTCCATCTTTAGGCCCGGGGCCTACAGCCCCCTTTTAATCCGGCCCTGACATTGAAGATCGGAGTTCTTCTCTTGTTAGAGAGCAAAAGGTACAGAAAATCAAAAAGTGGGTGTGGAAAGATAATCACGCCACATACTTGCCTAATTTGTAGTCGATTGCGCTGATTAAAAAAGAAAAAAATCATGAAATGAAATATTTCAGTTTAATGTCTCATGATTATGTCCGTTACGCATAGTGATTAAAGCAAATCTTTCATTATTGCATGATTAAAGATTAAAGCAATGATTAAAGCAAATTATTGATAATGGAAAAAGTGGTGGAATCAGAAAGTGGGAGCAAATCTTTCATTATTGCATGATTAAATATTAAAGCAATGATTAAAGCATGATTAAAGATTATTATTAAAGCATGGTGATTAAAGCATGAATATTAAAGTACGATTAAATCATGATTAAAGATTATTAAAGCATGATTAAAATTATTGTATGATTAAAGATTAAAGCAATGATTAAAACAAATGATTAATAATGGAAGAAGTGGTGGAATCAGAAAGTGGGAATAAATCTTTCATCATTGCATGATTAAAGATTAAAGTAATGATTAAAACATGATTAAAGATTATTATTATTAAAGCATGATTATTAAAGCACGATTAAATTTTTTTTGCATGATTAAAGATTAAAGCAATGATTAAAACAAATGATTAATAATGGAAGAAGTGGTGGAATCAGAAAGCGGGAGAAAATCTTTCATTATTGCATGATTAAAGATTAAAGCAATGATTAAAGCAAATGATTGATAATGGAAGAAGTGGTGGAATCAGAAAGTGAGAGAAACGGGAGAACCCCGAGAAAACTCACGCATGCTGTTTGTTGTTGTCCACCACAAAGTCCATTTGCCGCATTCTGGGGTTGAACTGGGGATCTTACGCACCAGAGGTGAACGCTGTACCCGAAAGCCACCGCGGTTCTATCCTTCAGTTTTAAGTCCCACAATTATGCCCTTTAGGCTAAGGGAGACGGATGATTAAGGCAAGTGAATGATAATGGAAAAATTGGCGGAATAAAAATGTGCGAGGAAATGGGGATACTCGGACAAAACCCACAAACAAAATGTTGTCAACCACAAACTTACTTATCCGGGGATCGAACTAGGGAACTTGTGCACTAGAGGTAAGCATTCTACCACTGAACACTCCGTCCCTCGATTAGAAAGAAGAAAAAAGGAAAAAGAAAAAGAAAGAAAAAAGAAAAAAGAAAGAAAGGAAAGGAAAGAAAGAAACACATATCAAAACTATTTCAAATTAAATTCCGTTTCCTAAAATTTTGTTTTTAAAGGGAGAAGGGTTAATTTCTGCAGTTTTAATTCCACATTTAAATTGATGTCTAAGTCTATCATCAGAAACCTGTTGAACCATTTGAAATGAATTTGAGGCTTACTGTATTTTACTCAGATTTATTGTTAAAATGCAGAAAGAACTTTTCTGTGCTAAATATGTTTGAATTGAGAACAGCTTCTGTCTATTTTGAAGAGATAATTTGCTAGAGGGGGAAAAGACTGCTTGTGTTCATATCTAAGAGTGTCTGTGAAATAAAAGGGACCTGTCTCGTAATAATAGCTTATCGGAACAAAAAAATCTGTCTGCATTATGGAGGTCCAACTGTAAAAGTTATTTTAAATGTATATACATACAGCGGTGTTTTGAACATTTTACACTGAAGGAATCGGAATGCGAAATTTCGTTTCGGGAGTTTCTGCCCGGGCGAGATTTGGTAGCGCGAGGGTTTGGCCTGCGAAGTTTGAAGTGACGCGGTTTTGGTTGAGAATGGAACTAAGATAAAAGCATTGGGTGCTCTTCCTAAGGTCAAGAATAGAACTAAAACTAACAGCATTTGGCTCTCTCTCCTTAAGGTTGAGAATGAAACTAAGATTGAAAGCATTGGCTGCTCTTTCTAAGGTTTAGAATGGAACTTTGACTAAAAGCATTGGACACTTTCCCTAAATTTGAGACTTGAGCTAAAGCTAAAAGCATTGCACTCTTCTTAAGGTTGAGAATGGAGCTAAGATTAAAAGCATTGGACTCTTTTCCTAAAATTGAGACTTGAACTAAGACTAAAAGCATTGCGCTCTTCCTAAGGTTGAGAACGAACTTTAAGACTAAAAGCATTGGGCGCTTTTCCTAAAGTTGGAATTAAGACTAAAAGCACTGCACGTTCTTCGTAAGATTGAGAATGGAACTAAGACTAAAAGCATTGCACTCTTCCTAAGGTTGAGAACGAAACTAAGACTAAAAGAATTGGGCGCTCTTCCTAAGGTTGAGAATGAAACTAACAAAAGATAAAGCATTGGACGCTCTTCCTATGGTTGAAGATGGAACTAAAACTAGAACTAAAAAGCTTTTATGGATATTAAGGATGATGTTCAATAGCAGAAATGTTATTTAAATCTCGTCCAAACTTTTAGTCTTTGCCTCATTTCTGTGTATTCCTTACAAAGATATTTTTAGTGCAATTTTATAAGAGCATAGATCTCACAAGGTTTTTACTGTTTTTTTTTTTTTTTTTTTACTTTTTAAATTTTATTTAATAATATTTAATTCCATTCTGAAGGAAGTTTGGTTTGTATAAGCAGCAGGCGCTCGGTAATTGTACGTAAATAGTTAACTGTACAGTAAACCGATAAGCTATAGCAAAAGTTATTTGAAAATATTGCATTGTCGTCAAGCTTATGTAATTGTACAAAATTTCGGTACTTTAATTAATATAGAAGTCAGTGGGGAATCTATCCCGGGTCCAAGGTGGGCCTATGCCCCCTCCAGTTTTTTTGAATGACAAAAATAATTGAAGCTATTTTTATATATTTTCGAAAGTTTATAGTAAACATTGCAGTTTATTCTTTACTGCAGAATTTTTAAATCATTAGATATAGTTTTAGTTTCAGTTTTTCTGTGATGCAATGTGTAAAACAATGCTTCAGGTTCACAATATCAACGTTCAACCTAGCTATAATATCCATCGGGAGAGAGTTAAGTCGGAAACTTCTACAGGAGCTATGAAAATTGTTAATAAATTTACGAACACAGGCAATCAACGAATTAGTTAGATTTGTGACTAACCTGTTTAACTACCGTATCTATAAATGCCTACAATTTATTAATTGCAAATCCGTATTTCATGTCTAACTGTGACTGGTGAGAGAAATCATTCATTTTTTATTCCTAGTTTCTGTTAATGCAGTATGTAAACGGATTTTAAATTAAAATGATTTGCAGTAGCTCCGCGTAGCGTAGTCGCTAACGAACTCGAATTCGGTGCGAGCGGTCTGGGGTTCGATTGCCCATGGGAGTACTCGGTCGAAAATGTGTATCCTGAATGAGTGTGTATGAGCCACCTTGAATGAGGTTTTCCTGGGTTTTCCTCATTCACACCAGGCAAATGCCGGGGTGGTACCTAACATATAGGTCCCAGTCCACTTCCTTCCTTCCCTTTCCCCGGATAGTGTTCTCGTCGACGTGACGGGCTAACATAGCCATGGATGCTAAAAGCCAAGACATCTAAACCCCAAATCCTAAAATGATTTACGTAAACTCATGATATATCTAACATAGTTTGGGTTCTGGGTGGCCCCCTCAACTTTTTACCTTCTAGATCCGCCACTGATGAAAATGCGTGAAATTTAAAGTTGTAATATATGACACTAATAAACAAACAAACAACTAACATAATAAAAAGAGCACTGTAAAAAGATGAACTTAACATTTCCAAGTGTACGAGTACAGAAACGGTTAAAACCTCCAATACTCTGTGTTATCTTCATAAAGGAAAAACCATTAATTTAAGCTTTGAAATGTTACTTTAATTTTTTTTAAATTTCTTTTTAAAAAGTACATAAAATTATTAGTTTTCTCTCATGTCTTTTAGATACCCTTCATCAATACTAATTACGTTAATGAAGGGAAGGTGGGAAAATTTACCACACCAATATCAAGTCACTTGAACTGTTATATATATAACATCCTTTGTCACGAAAGACGGACAACAGAAAAGACATGAATAACATCTCGAAGGAAGAGTCACATAGAGAGATAATCTAAATATCAAAGATGATGATAACGTTTTAGCTCTGTCTTTGACAGCTGCTTCTCTCCTTTTAATCTTGTTTTTATTAGTTCGTCATTTCTTCGCCAATTAGGAAGCTAAGGACAACAAACCGGCAAGGGGTCCTTTGTTGTTGAGGAAATCAGAGACGGTTTTTCAAGGATGACAAGAAGCAAGAAACCGAGATGAAACAGAGAGAGAGAAAGAGATAAGAGAAATTCCAATAACAATTACCTGTACTTGCGCTTCCTCAGAGTCTTGCCTCGATGTCTCTTCCGCTTCAGAGTTATTCGAAGCCTCAGCTTGCTTCAGTCCTCCGTTCTTCTCAACTAGAACAAAGTAAGAGAAAGAAAAATATTAACTTCAGCTTTTTATTTATCTAAGCACGTTACAAGAGAGAAATGATATATTTAAGGCACTAAGCGATATTGAAAGGCAGTAAAGAGGCGACAATATATATATAAACTGGGATAGGGTGGTATTGAGTCCAATTATAAAACAGATGGTCTACATGAGTTAACAGATATGGCAAACAAGGGTTGCCAGATATTTGATAATTCTTGCACACATAAATTTTTGTATTTATATATACAGGATAGTACGAAAATGTAGTCATATCTTTCCAGCGTTTGATTCTACTAAGATCTGGCCACAAAAAACTCTAAATCAACATATACGTGATACTGCACAGTTCCAAAGACATACAGAATGTTCGAGAATTAGCTCACTAGATGGCAAATTGTCATAGTGCAGGAATCATGACAAAAATTTGGTATATTGATAACTATTTTCAACATATCAATGTGTTCCTTAGGCTTACAAAATGGCCTGTATACCTCTACTTCCATACCCTGGGGCGTGTGGAGTATGTCTTGTGGTTCACGCTGTTTAACTTCTTTGCTATGGGGATAATTTGTAGTTGTGATATTTATTATTGACGTGCATAACTCTTAGAGCAGTTAAATATCTATATTTTCCTCAACAATTAATTTTATTTATGGTCATTTTGTTCAATCTTGTATATTTGTGCGTTCCGTCCAGAGAAAGTTTTGGAACCATTTATCTATCTCTGCTAGACCAATAGAGCAAGTGTAAGGTAGCAACTGGAAATTATGGGGCTGATATGAAGGAATAGAATGACACTGAGGATTTTGATTTACTGCGTGCAGAAGAACTGAATATTAATGATCATTTCACTAATATTGAAAGGGCGTTACAGAATATATTGAAAGGGCGAAAAGGCCTTAACTCCATTCCACATACTTTCGAGAAAATAAGCAAAACGCGTTTTGGCTTAGGCTGTACGTTCAAATTTGTTGTATTTCAGTAAAACTTTATTAAATACATTTTCACGATCTAAAATTTGTGTGGTAATACAGTTAAATATTTTTGCTTATGAATTGCCACTTAAGGTCTTTTTGCTTGCTTTCAGTTACAGTTTTGAACATAAGGTAAACACTCATGACGTCATTACCTCCTACCTATTGGTCAAACCACGTCAATTTCACTTTAGATAGATGCAGAATTGTACTACCAACATTCCCATACCAAAATTTCGATTTTCCAAAAATATGGAGTTACCTGTAAGCTCTTTTCGCTTAGGACGGCAGTATATATTAGGGTGGAGCGATTTTTTTTTTCGAAATTTGAATTTGGATAGGGGGCAAAAGTTGCATCATATCGTAGTACTTTACCGTAGAACATTCTAATTCTCTAAAATAATTTTTAGCCGGAACGCAAGGGGCTTTAAATTTAAAATTTTGCAAATCAATTTCCGTTTACTATGTAACCATTTAGCAAATGTTCCCTGAAAGTAGACTTTAATTTATATTGTGGATAGAAGTCAAAAGATGCATCCTTTGTCAATAGATAACAACATGAATCTTTAATTCTCTAAAATTATTTTTAGCCGGGGCGCAATGGTCCTGAAATTTGGGAATAATAAGACGAAAAGTGATCAACAATAACCATTTTGCGAGGCTATCATAAAGAAGCTTTTTGCTATTTAATAAGACTTCTGATATCCTACAATAAATTTTTGGCAGTATTGTTAATAGTACAATAGTTTGGTTGATGCTGACAGTGACGTAACTAGGGGGGAACGGGACTTGTGCCCCGGGCGTCGAATTGGGGGCCGCAAAACTGGGCATATATTTATTTTCACTATAAAGCAAGGAAAGGAGTTTTAGCAAACTAAATATCATAAAAAAATATCTCAGAAACTTAACAGGATAACAACGACTCACCAACCTTAGGATCATATCCATAGAGCTTATGTTAGCTTCAAAGCTATCTTTTGAGAACATTGTAAAACCTTTGCATCCAAAAGAGGCCGTAAGGTTAACTTTTAGTTCCATCTTTTTGTGTTTTCATTTAACTTACATCGATTTAAAAGATTTGTAAAATGTCCGAGTATAATACTCGAGACAACAGCTTCATTGTTTAAAGCAAAAGATGTTGATTCATTCTACACATATCCACATCCCAATATAATTCCGAAAACATTGCGATTTGCAGTTATTTCGTTAAGACTGTAAGAATGTGTCAAGCATGCTACTCTCAGATTATTTGTCAATCAGTTACAAAGTAGTTTAGTGTTTTATCTTGTACTAAAATTAAAATATGTACTACAATTTTGAAATCAAGCTTTATCACTTGAAGAAAGAATGGAATAGGAGAACTACTGTCTGATGCCAATATCAGGTATAATTGGGGAGCCTTTTGGTTTGGTTGGTCGGGGGTGGGGTGGGGTGGGGGCGCTAAGGCGAGTTCTTGCCCCGTGCGATAACTAGCCTAGTTGGTCGCTGGGTGGTGAGTAAAAAGTGATATTCGATATTATTTATATTACTTGGACAAAGAAATTCAAGAAAAGAGAAGGAAGGAAAGCCAAAACGCGATCTTACGGTGAAGTTTTCAGCCAAAGAGTATTATACTCTACTAGTTACATTATCGAATCTTCAGACTACTTGTCATCTTCGGAAACAAGATAGGGAGGAAATAAAAAATACACTGAAGCTGGAGGAGATCATATTTTAGTTGGAAATATCCTTTGAAGAAGACAAGAGAGCAATCACAGATTGGATGCACGAAAATGAGAAAATTCGTCCCAACATTAGCAAAAGTGAAGAAGAAAACCGGCGTGACTAGAAGAAAAATTGTAGCAATTGCTACTGCGGTTTTGGAAGATTTTAAATATGTGAGTCTAGAGCAGTCGCAAAACATAATTGACAGAAGTAAAATTCAAAGAGAGGTTATGAAAAATGATATAAGTGTAACAACTAAGAGACTGTTAATAAAGTGAAACCTCGTGCCATCTATTTTGATTGGAAGAAAGACCAAACGCTCACGATGTTTAGAAGATGAAGATGGAAGAACATTATTCTATCCGTGTAGAAACGGGTAACAAATTTCTCGGCTATGCCGGAAATGCTTTGATTGGATCAGCATCAGCAAAGAATATTGCTAGTTTCATCTGCCGAATTACAAGAAAATAATGTGGACCTATCAGATGTGGTAGTTATCGGCTGCGATGGCACTAATATTAATGTTAGGTCAAAAGGAGGAGTGATTAAAGTGCTCGGAAACCATTTACGGAGGCCCTTGGAGTGGTGCATATGCTTATTGCATTTCATTGAACTACCACTTCGTCATTTACTAAAAGAAATCGACGGTATAAGTACTGTCCCTTACACTTTCTCTGGCTCTATTGGTAGATCATTAGTGAATTGTGAAACAAATTCAGTGTACGGCTTCGAAAAGATTTCTTCAGAACCTCCTACACTCCTAAATGTGCGTGATCTCAACTTGGGCATGTTCTCTGGTTAACAGTGGCTTACAGACTTTTGCGTCTATAGGTGTATATATCAATGCCAAATCCTTCAGAGGAGCTCAAAACTCTATCGAAGTTCGTGGTAAAAGTGTGGTTCAACATCAAACTGAAACCTCTTGTCAAATACGGAGCTAAACATTTGTACCTGGCCATAAAACTTTCGCGATGTTTGCAAGAACCATACAAGACTCCAGTCAATAAAGTAATTTCCAGAAATGCATTCTATGCGAATCCTTAAAACATTCTCATTGCCATGATTGGTGTCGACAGATCAACTACACGAATCCTTGCTGCTGATAAAATATTCCAATCCAGAAAGCAGTGTAAACCTTCTGAAATTCGTTCCTTCGAAGTGCCAGTATTAAACTTCGAGACTATTACACAGAAATGATAAACTGGAATGAGTATAATATAACAGAACGCTAATACTGACTCATGAGACACACGAAAAATTGCAAGAAATTCGCGCTTCAGAAAATACATGTGTTGATATCCCTGAGTTCAAATGTCATACGCAAGTAATGGAAAGATTAGTGAAATTAATTAGTGAAACTTCTTTCAGTATCTGGGGTACGAGAGAGCGATTTGTGTGTATTCGTTCCAAAATTGACTCTAGAAAATACATGCCTACTTTTGAGACAGTCGCAGTATTTTGCAGAAAGACGTGAACGCAACTTATGAAAAATTCAATCTAATGTTGGCGGGTGGGTGGGATTGAACTCGACGGCAGTCATCTCTTAGTGGTGAATTTTGGGTTGATGTAGCCTGTAACATAGAATATGAACTTCGGTAGCTTTAGAAATTCATCTCGTCGCGACAACGAATCTTAACACCCTCAAATTACAGTCTACTTCAAGCGAAGAGCTGTCTAGTAATTACACAAATACACGACAAACATGTATTTGTTTACAAAATCTACGAAACTATAGGCCATGGAGCCCCGGTTAAAAATATTTTAGAGAATTGAAATTTTTCATGGTAAAGTACTACGATATGATGCATCTTTTGCAACATATCCAAATTTGAATTTAAATTTAAAAAAATTGGCGTCTTTTCACTTATTTGCATAATCTTTCAAACTTAAGGCCCATTGCGCCCCGGCTAAAAATGATTTTAGAGAATTGAAATTTTCCATGGTAAAGTACTATAATATGATGCAACTTTTGCCCCCTATCCAAAATCGAATATCGAAAAAAAAAATTTGGCCTCTTTTCACTCCATCCTAGTATATATATATATATAT
This sequence comes from Thermobia domestica, assembly GCF_964235325.1. Classification (NCBI taxonomy): domain Eukaryota; kingdom Metazoa; phylum Arthropoda; class Insecta; order Zygentoma; family Lepismatidae; genus Thermobia; species Thermobia domestica. The sequence continues at coordinate 7,175,124 of NC_137468.1, forward strand.
ATATATATATTATTTTAGCAAGTGAATTATCCTCGTATCCTTTCGATGCATCATTTACATTTGCTCCTTCTAATTTGTTATAATTAAAGCTAAAGGTGTTTGTTATGAAGTAGTGGCAGGCATTTTGGAAAACCTAAATTTATTCCAACAAAATTTCTTTACAGTTATTTATTTATTAACGGCATTAGCAGTAGTAGAATTCTTTAATTACACCACAGCTTACCTTAACGTTTGTGAAATCAAGTTAAACGTTGTCTGGTGTACATAAACAAGCCACGAAAGTATATTACTTACTTAATCACTTTAAAATCAAAAGGTATAATGCCTTTTCTATGAGCAAATATAGAAATCTAACCTATGATTTTGTATTATAAGTTTTGGAGACGAAAATGTAGAATCTGGCAACTCTGTGGATAGAGACGATCCTTATAAATGTGTCAAAGAGAGGAAAAGGTCGAAAGTTGTATGTGAATGAAGTTGTAAGACAACGAAGTAACAACATCTTCGTTCTATAAACAAAGATAATTGCTCTCCTACAAGATGAAGTTAGAAAACCAGACGCCAAGGATTGCCTAGGAGATACTGTTATTTGTGTTTATTCTATGTTTGTCACACGCGACGTGGGTGGAGAATGGTGCATCAAAATGTTACAGGAGCAATGTTTCCTTAGGATTAGCAACCAAACGCACTCAAGCGAGATAGAAACCATTGACATTCACAGGCAAAATTGGGAACATATTAGTTTGCATATTACGCACCGATGTACATGTCTTTTGGCGACTATTTTAAAGGAAACCTGTCTCGTTTGGCTTTCTTATCATTGAGTTTCATGTCGTTTGGTAATATGCAAAAGAAACAACTCAGCTCTACGTCTTCTCATCGCTTGGAAATGATGATCAGCATCGTAATTATTTTACTCTCAATAACATGTCAATCACTCGCAATAAACCGAGAAATTTCCGTTCAGTGTGATCTCTAGCTAATTTCTTCCTATGGAGAACTTGTTTTACTCCATTTTCCTTCCTACCTTCTCAGGTAAACAATGTTTGAACACCACTCACTTTAGCTTTGGAACATCTCCTATAAAATAAAAGACAAATTCTGGCCAAATTACACTATTTAATAAATAATTAATATCGTTACAGTTCCGGCAAAGATGCTCTTTATTAAAAACAGTATACTTTGGTCAGAATTTGTCTTCTATCTTAAGCAATATTTCTATTGGTTTGTCGCAAGTTTTCCCTCTTTCCTATCTGCGGCATTGAATCTTGGTGCCTCTAGATTTCAGTGCCTGGAGTTGAGCTCGTTTTACATTGAAACTGGATGTTTTTGTTTGTTTGTTGTTACTTATACAAAAGATTTACCATGACTACTGACTTGAAACATGTTTATAATGGTTTTGTTGAAAGAGGACAGTTAACACTAGCGATCATTTAACTAGGAAGCTCTTGCAAATGAAAAAGAATATCATGAAGGAAGAAAGAAACACTAGTTTCTTTTTATTTATTTATTTAACTAGCAGCGTTCACCCCGCTTCGCTGCGGTCACCCCGGAACGCAATAAACTTTGTTACTTAGATAATTTTTACTTTTTCGCTTTCAAGTGATATGATAAAAACCATAGAAGATTGCAGTAAATCTTAACATTATATCGCCTGTCATTTATGTTAACCCGCCCCGCTTCGCTGCGGTCATCCCGGTGCTGGCATATTGTAAAAGTGTCTGTAAAAATAAGCAAATCAATTAAAAAATTTTAAACAGAAGATTCAAGCTATTTTCCGCTGTATATCGCCTGTCATTTATGTTAACCCGCCGAGTGACACGGTCATGCGGGTTGCATATAAATACGTTTATTTTTACCTATGATGAACTAATAACAAAGGATTTGTACGTTATGGACACTTGAATGGTCAATTATCTCAAGACACTGGTAATTAAAAATTAAAGTGATATGATAAAAACCATCTAGGGTCCAAATCCTAATAACCCCCCAAAAATGAAAGAAATTGCTTCAGCCGTATTAGCGTGATGAGCGGACAAAGGATTTTGTACGTTCTCTTTTATATATATAGATTTATTTATTGGATAATTTACAATGACAAAGTGGATATGATGGTTTACAAATGCTTGTCTAAAAATGTACCCACATAATGAAAAGTTTTGTAAATTAAAATTAATAATAATCTGATAATTTAATTTTAAAAATAATTTTACAATTTAATTGATTTAAATATGATTCATTTTGTTAATTTACAATATAACAATAACATACATTATTGTGAGGTACTGCACATTATTCATTTTCTCCATTTCCTTATACGTTTTCTTCCCTATATCTTATTTCAATTTCGCCTTTCTCTACGCATTTTCCATACGTGGAGTCCCTCCATAGTCATAAGCATGACTCCTCCCTATTTCTCATGTGGTTCGGATTTCACGTTAATCAGTAGGTCCCGTCTCATATAGCCTCACTGCTAGCAGGGACGCTAAACTCAAAATCAACTCCCTCCGTATTTCATAAAATGTCCAACCATCGCATTTTTTTTTTTTTTTTTTTTTTTTTTTTTTTTAGTATTCTCCTTTTATCCTCCCGTCATTTCCAACACAACCTCATTTGATACCATTTCCATTCATCTAACTTTGAACATCCTTGTACAACACTATATTTCGAACACTTCTGTTCATCAAATTATAGATACAGGGTGTTTCAAAACAACACCGACAACGTTTGGGAGGTGATTCCTGACACCAAGATAAGATGAAAAGTATAGACCAACCTGGGTGCACAAATGCTTCCTTTCGGAGTTGTAAGCTGCCCAAAACATGAAGAAAATGAACATTAAAGGCCCCTAGCTCCAAAATTATGGAATTTACCGTAGTCAGGTCAAGACTTCACTTAAGAACTAATATGCGGACTATCCAAAAATACATATTTCAGAACCCTAAGATACTTACACAACAAGTTTTGGAGAGGGAGTTTGGATACGGTCTTATAATTTGAAGTACTCACAGACCACCTCTATAAAAATTGTTACGGATGTACCGCAAAATTCTGAAACATAGATATTTGGATAGGGCGCATACTAGTTCCTAAATAAAATCTTGACCCGACTACTGTAGTTCCCATAGTTTCAGAGCTATGGACGTTTAAAATTCATTTTTTCATGTTTTCGGCAGCCTATAACTTCGAAAGGAAGCATTTGTGCACCCAGGTTGGTCTATACTTTTCGCCTATCTTAGTGTCAGGAATCACCTCCCAAACGTTGTCGGTGTTGTTTTGAAACACCCTATATATATATCACTTTTTTTCAGTTCTACAAGTTTTTGTATTTTTTGGAATATCTTCTTGGCCTGAGTTATTCTGGACTTCTCATCTTGTTTGCATCCCTTGTTATTCCATACTCACAAGGAAAGGACATGAACCCGTCAACGGAACTTCCTAATCAAACCTAGTCCATTCGATAAACATAACAAAGATATGTTCATGCACAAAAAGTTAGATGCCATGGAAAACGGAGTAAGTTCATGGGGCCCACTGACCCTGTTAGTGTAAAGAAAATCGTAGACTCATAGTGAAATAGCTATTGCATCAACACTGCTCATTGGAAAGTCATGTTTTATAGTTCATTCTCTTCAGCATGAAACAAGCTTTCCAGAGGTGCTATGTATTGGGAAACCTAGCGTACTTGAACAGGAAAAATTGGCAGAATGTTGGTAAAATTCCCTCCAGAAATCCCTCCCATCAACTTTGGACCCGTCTGCAGTTGCCCCGGGTAAAAGCACACAATCCAAATGTATCTCAAAAATAGTATAAGAGATAAGAAATGTATATGCCAAGTTTTGTATTGATAGACGGAATAGATGTGATCGAAAAGCTTGTATACCAATACACAATTTCAGCTGCTCGAGAATTCAGGTTATTACCTACGGTTGGAAAGGGCGGGAAGTAAAGTGCAAAGAGGAATAAAAGTGCTCCCATGCTGTACTCTGATATTTGGTTCCACTTACGTCTAATAATAATTAAAACTACAGAAGTTATTAGAGACGATTCTAATAATTGTTATAAAATGATGGTGGAACGTAAAATTGGCAACGCAATTATTTCAGCCAATTACTTTGTGGCATGAGCAGTAATTTGGATAATTTAAATCTCGGAAGCAACCATAAACGCAAACTGCTCTTTCATTTTTCATCCATAAAATCAAAGGATATGTTCCTAGATGCATCTATTATTATACAATATATTTTACAAAAAAGTTTTACGCTACCCGAAGATAATAATCACACATAGTCTATCGTTTAGGCTAAATCGTGGAATCCAAAGCTGAATTCTTAGTCTACAAACAGAAGCAATGCAGAATTAATAAATGATAATGTATCTATTATACGAGGGTTTCTCGAAAAGTTTGTGGCTTAACACTGAAATTTCGGGCCACTGATAAAATAAGCCATTCATGACATGTAATGTTATCTACGGAAGAAATAATGTACCGGTTGCAACTGTGTAGCTGCGTCAGTCATTTGAATCAGTTACTGTGCGGCGAGCTCATTTACTGCATGACAATGCCCCAATTCACACGGCTGTTATTGCCAACGCTGCAGTCAAAGACTGGCTTCGAGGAGATACAATACCCACCCTACGGCCCAGATTTAGCACTGTAATCTTGGCACAACAGCTGCCGCCGCGAGAAAACTGATACATTGCTTCTTCCATAAATGACACTATATGCCATGAACGGCTTATTATCAATGGCGTGAAGTTATAACGTCAAATTTAAAACACAGAAATACCCTTCTATTTCGGAGGCGGTTGCTTCCATACAGTGTATGGATACCTATTTTTTTTAAACAAAAATTTTTTTTTAAATCTTAGAGCTCTATTTTATCACAAATAAAACCTTGTTCTTCAGTGCAAGACAATATTGATGCATTTTTCAAAAAATCATACAAAAAAGCAGAAAGAGATCAGTTAACTTTTATACTTGCATAAGCCATGCACATTTATGCAGAATATTAAGTGTGTGTGGGAAGGATCTTCTATTTCTTAAGATGAAAAAGCACATGTTTATTTGCATAGAATTAACATTTTTAACCGACTTCAAACCAAAGGAGGTTTATAGTTTGACCTGTGTATAGAGCCATTGGTCATATTTTGATGCGGTATTCCATTTTCCATAATGGAATAAGCAATTCCCAAAGAAGGTTATTACGTTCAAAATATTTGAAAAAGGGCCCCGTGACGGTTTTTGATGGAAAATGAAATTTATTCGAAAATTGAGTAAAGTCATTAGATTTGGAGACAACTTCTTTGAAAAAAATAACAATTTCCGGATTGTAAAATACAATATGAGGGAGAACGCAAAAACATCCCAAAAATTTTATAGAGTATATGGCAAGTCGTCATTCATTGCCGAAATATTTAAATAGAAAGGTTGGCATATGATTCGGAAGCAGGTCAAAACTCCCAGAGCCAAAACTCCCACACTCAAAAAATGTCAAAACGCCCACACAAACGGTCATAACCGCCACACAAATGGACAAATCTCCCAAATCCACACGATCGGTAGGCGTTTTGACATTTCTTTACTGTGGGAGTTATGGCTGTGGGAGTTTTGACCCTAGACCCCAGTTACCGGACTTTTGGCCCTCCCTGTATATTATGTACATAAAAAAATAAAAAAAAAAAGAGAGAGAGAGAGAATGAAATCGTTAATTCGCTTATTTCGTATTCCTTATATGGGGTTGAAAGAAGAACATGGTATTTCAAATAATTTATTCCATATTTAATGCTAATATTTCGAACTCGGAGGAATAGTGAATCATCGTTATGCGTCAACGATGGTCAATGAGAAAATCTGTTCTGTATTAGTTGTTTTAAAATTGACCACAGACTATCAATATTATTCATGTCTGGGGACTATGTGAGCCAGGGAAGGTGCTGAAGCTCATCCTAATACTCTTCAAACCATGCCTGAACAGCACTGGCTGTATGCAGTGAGGCACTGTCGTTATAGGAAACATCGTCTCTACTAGACATTCAAAGACTATTACTGAGCCAACGTGCCCTTCAACAAGGGTCTAGAGTTAGGCCTTTAGGATACTAAAAACTGAACTCGTGGCATAACAGCCCTTGGGAGGCCAGGGCATATGACACTCATCCGTTTACGGTGTTGTGTAACGAACATATTGGTTTACCTTTCCGTTAATGCTGGCCTTCTAGACCGCAGTTCGCTACACCTTTCAAGTAGCTCTCAAACTGTCCTCACGACGTTGACTAGACGACACAATGCCAACACCATCTGATGACTACGGTCACCCACCTTTCCTCTAACCAAACCTGGCACTGCTTGACTTCTCTCATCTCACGAGATTCCATATTCCAGATGCCAGAAGGCTGGCTTTGAAGTAATAATAATACAACAAACAATATAAACTACTATTATACCGAACTAAGTGTACTGTTATATGTATATACTACGATACTGACATATAAGCCGCTAAGTAATTATGTATCATAAAGGAATCTAAATAATGTTATAAGGTATTTTAATTCTCTTTGTAAATACGTATGAAAGAGACAAAAAATGTGAGGAAGTCTAAAAACAGATGTATTCTGATGTCTGGTATGTTGTTTACGCTTTTTATATCATTACTGATGAATAATCAAGGAAATATCATATCAAAATAAAAGCTATTGGGTAAACGACAAATAGCAACCATTAAAAAAAAAAAAAAAAAAAAAAAAACTAAGTTCTCTTTTGTATTGTTTAGCTTCACAGCATTCTTCATCTTCTTGGTAAAAGTATTTTGGAAAGGCTTGTTTTCATTGTTTTCATCATGACCTTTGTGGTGAAATTTTTCACAAAAGAAGATTTTTTGTTTTCACTACTTACGGACGCCATGGTAACACTGAAAAGGTTAATGCGGAACATGAAACAATCAAAAAAACTATCAAAGGAACAGGAAAAATGAAGCCCTGTTTAATATTATATATATATATATATATATATATATATATATATATATATATATATATATATATATATATAGAGAGAGAGAGAGAGAGAGAGAGAGAGAGAGAGAGAGAATAGTCGAATAGTCTGTACTGTTTTCTTTCACAACAAATTATGTTTTTCCTTTCACTTGAAAAGAAAGAAAAAATAGAAGACATGTGTAATAGAGTTGGCATGGTAAATAAACTGAAGCATGTAATAATTTCTTGTTTTTCCCTGCCGCCTTACAACTTCTGACATCACCTCTGTTTTCTTTTTTTCTTTTCTTTTTTTTTTTTTTTTTTTCGAAATCTGCTATGAGATTTTCTTGACTAGGTCTTCTCCTAGGTCATATAATGACTGCTTCTCCAAGTTAAGTAAAGCAGAATAATGCGTTTGTTTAAAACTTCAACTCACTAAACGTTCCAACTCTTCTTTTTGTCTATTTTAGTCGTCTTTCTACAAACTTGGTGTCTTTAACCCTTCTTTCCAGGACGGGTGCTGTAGTACTAACACCAGAAGTGGGTGTTGCATTCCTTTTCCAACACTGGAAATTTTTGTAAATAATAATAATGATAACTTCGTAAACAATAAACTGATTTCTATCTTCAACATTCGTAGAGGTGGTTAGACCGTTCCCATAACATTTTTTTAAGCGATGTTGAAAATATTGATGAAGTTGAAAAACAATGCTGTGGAGGACCAGGGGAGTAGAATTGTCTTCAACATTGGGATTTCAGGTTTATTTGGGGGGGGGGGGGGTGGAATTTGATTTCTAAGATGAACCTTTGTATATTACACAGCAAGGGACATTAATTTCATCTCACTTTCCTTCGCGGCAGTCGGACACAAATCATCACATTTCTCCCCCCCCCCCAAAAAAAACACGTTTCAAATCAGGTTGAGTTTAGCTGATTTGAAGTTTAATGTCCCTTCCAGCAGCGAGGCTATATGGGACGGGACCTCCTCATTAACGTGGAATCCTTACCATATTTCAAATCGGATTATTGGGGGGAGACAGTCCCCCAGTTCCAAGTTTGAGGGAGACATGCCCCCTCATTATCCCCAGGATTTGCAGCAGTTATCTTTATTCACATTAACTTTCTATCTGGCGAATATAATGTTTTTCTTCACATTGCGTACGTAAGTAGGGTTCGGGGATTAAATTCTCCTATTCAAGATATTATAGAAATATAAACATTTATTGTATTAAGGTATATTATTATAGTAAATTGCTAATTTTTCCATACAGAAATGACATTTGTCTTGAAAGGATATAAAAATGAGTGCATGAATCCCACCCCTGGTAAAATTCTAATACGTCATTGTTACCGTAGACAGGGTCGGGATTTAGAATATTTTCCTAGTTCAGGAAGATTTCGCATTTGGCTGGACTGTCAGGTTCTTGTCAAATCATAAGTTTTGGTACTTCATGGTGTTATGACGCCTTCTGACATTACAAGCGGAAACTAATCTTGCGTTAACTCTCCCTTATATGCCGGTGACCTACTCACTAGGGACTTCCCTCCACTTTTGATATATTATTGGAAGATGGGCTTCGGTCTACTGCGCACAGGACACATACCTAAAGGTGACCAGAATTTTAACTTGCAAAAGTAGGGCACAAATGAATCGCGGGAAGAAGGAGGTGGAATAGATGTAAAATTTCCAGATTGCATTTTGGGCGCCAGTACTGTTTTCAAATTACAAAATACTCAAGTAAAGGTGACACTGCAGAGTTTCTTAAGTAATACCCAACAACTGCCAGTTCTAGGCACAGCCTAAAATATTCCCAGCAACTGTTGATACTAAAATAGCTCTATACACAGATATTTTAACAAAAGAATCTAGAATTTGTTGTGATATTTATGATTTGAAGAACAATTACGGGACACTTTGTTCATATTTGCTCAAAAACAGAACACTCAAGAATCCCGTTTGAGAATTTAAAAAAAAAAAAAAAAAAACAGCACAATGGTTAAAAAAGGGACCGTTTTCGTTATCCTGCATTACCCCTCTTCGGAAGGATATAGAGTTGGACATCGATAACTCAAATTTCTTGATAACTAGATTTTTTTTTTTTTTACATTCCCTTGAAGTTTCCATAACATTTAATGTTCAAATAACCTTTATAAATCAAATGTTTAAATATTACAATCTCGACAAGTTCGAATTTTAAGGATTTCATAACCATATTTTTAAAAAAACCTCGGTAACTCGAATTTTCTTATCTGCATATCTCTACAAGTCAAAGTTTACCTTTATAATTCGAGATTCTCTTGTTGTGACCTCGATAACTCGAAGTTATAGCTCTATGCTTTTACATAGTTTGCCACTGTTGTTAATGTGTATTATAATTGTGTTTCGCTCGTGTCTACACATGAAAGTCTCCCCTCTGAAACAATACATGTACAGAATTTTATTTTTAGTAGTCATCTTATTCAGTGGTGCCCCCCTCATGTCCATGACGCACCCCCCTCAATTGTCTATCTGTAGGTGTTCTTCCATGAAAAAAACTTTTCGGTTAATTTTTACACCCCATCAGACATATTTATATAGATCTTTACCCCCCCCCCAATATTTCAATGACGCAGTTTGCGTCATAGCCCCCCTTTGTGGGCACCCCTGTCTTATTTGATGTAAACAACTTTCACAACTTTGAGATATAGAGGTTGAATTAATAAAACTTTGAATTATAGTGGTCATATAGTCACTTTTAACGAGGAACGCGCGACCTCTATATCTCCAATTTTTGTTGTGGACACCTTGATAAGTCGAACGTTGATTACTCGAAAAGGTCGATAACTCGAATTTTTGTCTATTCCCTTCAACTTCGAGTTATCGAGTCCAACCGTATATAAGAGTGTCTCGAAAGTCCCGTGACATAGGGGTAAATATGTTATTATCAGAGTTACAACAAGATGTAGGAGGGGAAACCGTCTCCAAATATGTTGTTTTAAATCTAAAATGAAGGATTTTTTTTTAAATCGGACGAGCCGTTTGGGCTGTACAAAGTTAAATGAAAATGCAATGTTGCCATTTACCTGGATCCATAGCATAAGTGAATAAACTTACTGTCTTCTACGCCAACGTGTCAATGGCCAACCCCCATTTCAAACAGTAACATTATCCATTTATGTTATGGGTCCTGGTAAATGGCAACGTTGCACTTTCATTTAACATTGGGCGCATAAAGAATGTACAGCCCAAACGGCTCGTCCCATTTTTTAAAAAAGAAAATCCTTCATTTTAGATCGAAAACATCATATTTGGAGACAGTTTCCCCTCTTACATTTTGTTGTAACTCTGATAATTACAGAGTTACTCTACGTCAGGGCTTTGGAGATACCCTGTATTTAATCGAAGTCAATATCTCATCTTGCAGCCTTGATTTGTTCTGGTCGAACGAATACATTTATACGCTCATTCTTTTAACATTAACAATTCTAGACGTTTCCTCTCTTATCCCTTCCGCTTGCCTGACTTACCCGTACGCAAGCGACTTCTTTTGACGTAAGGCAGAGGGCAGCTCAAGTAGCGACAACTATTAGCCTGACTGTGTAGTAACACGAATTAAAGTGACTAAAAGATTAGGGCATCTTGCATTTCTACAGTAAAAGGATTAAGAACATTTCCGCCTTGATGTTTATGCAATCTATAGCAGTTAAATGTTTTGAGGTTTGCATAATAGCGTTACTCAAAGATTGAGATGCTTTTACCATATAAACAGGCTGGAAAAAGGAAAACTTCGTTTGTTTGTTCAAATTTGAAATTATTACCTCAGGAAGATGAACTATCCTGACGAACGGAAAACTAAATACGCACAGAAATAAGAAAAAAAAAGGAAATAATCAAAAGTAATCCTGTAACCCGTACTTCCGTAAAATATAGGAATACAAGAAGAAGAACAGAAGAGAATGTTGTGCTAAAGCAACACGACACATTATATGATACAGGAGCTGAAGCCTTCAATTAAGACAAGTGGAAAATTACATATTTACCTTCACAACTGGTGCAGGCTTGTTTACTTTCAAAATTGAAGCATGTTACTTCGTACCAAACGTATCATGTATAATATACAACGATTTTAGTTGTTGTATTCGTATGTTTGCTTTTTTAATCAAACAAAATATGCAGAAGTTTACTTATAGCAATTTTATTCATTTTTAATAAATATTTTTAAACCAAGTAACAGTGTCAAATGTACAGCAAGTGAAGAAGTTTGGTTTGCATGTCACAATATTTTCTCAATTAATATTGAAATTGTGGTAGATTTCCTCTTTCTACCAGTTTTAGATTAGAGTGGAGAAGGAATACATTATTGGGAAGCTTAAATGATTGCGGAAAGCACAATCCACCACAATCCAATGCCGTTTTTACTCTATAGCAATCACCGTTAAAACCGGAAGTAGTGTATTTTGTGCCACTTCCGGTTTGAATAAAGGGATTACAGTGGAAATGGAACATATTCTTGGGTCGGTTAATTGGCTGCAAAAAATAACTTCTACAAGATAGCTAGAACCAAATAGAAACTTTGGGGTTCGTAAAGTGAGATATTTTCTCAATTAATATTGAAGCTGGAAGTGGTGGTAGATGTCTACCACTTCCGGTTTTAGATTAGAGTAGAGATAGAATATATTATTAGGACGTTTAAGTGACTGCAAAAAACAGCTTCTTGCAATCAAAACCGTTTTTATCCTATAGTGGCCAATGTTAAAACCGGAAGTCGTGATAGATTTCTACCACTTCCGGTTTTAGATTAGAATGGAAATGGAATATACAGGGGGTAGATAAAAAAAATCTAAAAACACTTCATACAGAACACGGAAGTTTAGCCCTTCACTGTACAACACGTATTGCGGTTGCCGATCGTTTCTTGTTTTCAATGTGTCATGTGGACCTTCCTCTTCCGTCAGCAGTAACCAGTTCACCTGTGAGTGTCGTGGTGTGAAAGTGGTGCGGTAAAGTGGGCGACCTGACAGACTTCCAATGAGGCATGATCATTGGTGCCGTCTGGTTGGAGCTTCAGTGGCAACAATGACGAACATTGTGGGGCTATCGGAAGGCACTGTGTCCAATGTCACGAGGGCATACACAATTCATGGACAAACGACGACTGCAAAGCACAACAGTAGTCGAAAGACAATCCTGTCAGATAGGGACCGGAGGGCATTAAAACGGATTGTAGCAGCTAAAAAGAAGACCACTGCAATGAAAATTACGTCTGAATTCAATTCCGGCCTACAGAACCCGGTTTCATCGAAACCAGTGCGACTGGAACTTCATAAAATGAAAATTCATGGCAGGGCCGCTATCGTCAAACCCCTGGTCACAGCAGTAAATGCAAAGAGGCGTATCCAGTGGTGCAAGGACCACAAGGCGTGGACTCATGAGCAGTGGAAACACGCATTTTTCTTCCTTTTTTAATTTCTCTCTACCTAGGTATTTACTTACAGAGATGAGTACACCTAAGTGAAAAAGAAACTTAAAGTATTTTTGTATATTGATATTTGTAATTGTAATAATAGCAAAAAGACTTATTACTTTCGAGATACAGTCGAATTTTACACTTTTTTCCTTTACATTGGCCTACTTTCCCTTGATTCGAGTCTCAAATTTCATTCTATTTTCCACTGAAAAGTATCTGTAATTCAACAACGAAATAATTACATATGATAATTAAATTGAAATTCATCGTAATATCGCCCATGACAAACACTTTACCATTTTATATCGTAAAGGTCAGATCCACCAGTATTATAACAGAGCGGTGCTTGAGCGTAGAAATTCAAACTTCAATTAGTGATAATTTCATAGCCGTTTTATTACACGTGTAAATTCTTAGTCAGTGAAGAAGTGGGTGTGGATTATGCGTTCGAGTTGATGACGATGGGTTTTGGTAGGTGGTGGATCAGAGTGGGCCACGGTGGGTGATGGGTCAGTGGATTATGAGTCAAGTTTTCATTGACCCACGCCATCTCTGATACAGACAGGTCAAGTAAATATACAAAGAAGCTTTAAAAGATAGTAAATCCACTACAACTCCTTCAAGGAAAAACATTCGAACTTAATTAAATGTTTCAGGTCTGTGTTTTCTTTAAGAATTCCGAATCATCTCTATTATTTGGAATTAAAATCTGTTCGTACTTGAATTTTCTATCCACGTTATGCAAAATAGTGTTCCACTGTAAATTTCCGAATTGGCTATTATTAGAAGCATTATTAGATTTAGATGGAAGTATTAGAATCCAGAACCCTGTCATCCAGGTAATACGGGTACATTAAACTCCGAATTAGTGTCGGAAAAAAACTTGAATTGTGATTTTCGTTAGATAAGAAAGTATATAAGTTAAGGGGCATCGGGACTTATTCAATTTCCTTCGAGTAATTTTGAATTTTTTTCCTATTTTTATTAAATAATATTTTTGTATCATTATGTAGTTATTTTATAATTTAGCTATACTCTGCCTACTTTATATGTATATATCTGTATGCATTTGAAGAATGAAAAATCTTTGGACTTTATGCAGACTCGTTTTCACGTATGATTAGCGTCATATTAAAGGTCTGACTAGTGTAGGAAACATTTTGTTAGTCGAACTCTATAGTATGACACTAATCACGCGTCAGAACGACGTCTACGTAAGGCCCATTAAGTTTTACGTATCATGATTATGTTCCTTAGGCTGAGGGAGAGGGATTATTAAACCAAGTGGATGATGATGATGATGATGGAAGAATTGGTGGAATGAAAATGAGGGAGTATTTCGAGAAAATCCACGGACGCGATCTTGTTCACCACAAACTTACTTGGCCTGGGATTGAACCAGAACCTCACGCACTAGAGGTAAACGTTCTACCACTGAGCTACAGTGTCCCTCCCACTATGCATTTGGAATTTTCAGTGTACTGTAATAATTTGTTCGTATGTAGGTTGTATTTCCCCATCCCCTCTTTCATCTAATAAATCTTAATAAATAATAATTTTTCGACTTTCATAAAACAAAATATTTCTTTCTTTTCAAGCTGAGCACTATCAATAAGCTTACGTTAGAGTTGAAGCCGATGAATGGATAAAAATCCTATGCAATTATAAACGATATCGTGCCAGACATACATGTCACAACTTATTTAAGTCTGTTTTAAATTATGTTAGTGCAAGGCGAAAGTTTTTGTTGTTATTACAATAACAAAGATAGCATAACAAAATATTTCATAACACAAAACAGAATATAGAAGGAACGCTATCACGACTTGTGAAAAGTGAGCGGAATCTCTAATATCACACAACAACTGAGACTGTAACAGGATTTAATATAAATATGATACCATTATGCAATAATATAAGCATGTAATTACGTTAAACGCTTGTCTGTTTTAAAATATTTCAAAGGAGACAAAGGTTGAAATCTAATAGTACTACCTTCTTACAATATGAGATGCTTTCTGTATATAAAATTAACCCTGTAGGGTTACCAACTGACCGGTATTTTAACAGCAGAGTTTTGTTACTCTGATTAGCTTTCATTTCTAACATTTAACTTTTTATCAAGTTCAGCTATATAGTTCAAAGTGTAAATGTAATTATTCTTAATTTGTTTTCAATGGTCCTTACTATGTACTGTGAAAGTTTGAAAGGGTCAGTAGAAATGAAATGAAATGAAATCTTTGAGTTTTACATCTCATGCTTATGCCAGCAAGGCTAAAGGAGACGGTGATGATGAGAAATTAATGAAATTGTGGAATGGAGAAAGTGGGAGGAAACGGAAGTACCCCGAGAAAACCCACGAGCACTGTGTTTGTCCACCACAAAGTCCACACGGCGCGAACTGGGATCGAACCAGGGACCCCAAGCACCGGAGGTGAACACTCTACCACTGAGCCACCGCGCCCACTAAAGGGTAAGTAGAACTAGGTTGAGTAAATCAGAGTCCGGAATCGACCCCCACTATCTCTTTTTATTATCAAAATCTTCTAATAATACAACAGTATTTAAAGAAATACTACAATACAACTTTCTCTAATGCGAGGTGGAAAGGTAACCTAAGACCTTGCAGCCTTAAGGTAGGAAACGCCAATGCTCCAAAGCAAGCTAAGCAACTGAGGTTGGGATCCCGACAGAGCTCCGAGCAAGCTAAGCCAGGTGGAAGGGAAGCCTATAGTCCTGAAGCAGACTAGAGGCATTGAGGTTGAGTTTCTCCTAGAACTCCAGGCAAGCTAGAGGAGGGGGAGACCAATCGCAGACTGGTGAACTGTCCGTTGAATTCTCTTCCTTCTATAGGCGCTCTGGGCGGCGATGGCGCTCCTTCTCCCATGTTGACATGTGACTTGTAGGTGGTGCTGGTGGTCCGTGGCAATCGAATGTGAGGTGTAGTACGCTATCGTAAATACATGTGGTTGTTGTTTACAAACAGGAACACGTGTGATGATTCATAGACGCAAGCATGTAGTACAGTCCACAGCAAAAAAAAAAAAAAAAAAAAAAAAAATTACAACATGGCCACATAAGTTTGTGAAAATACGCCTAACAGCGCAAGGAATCAACTTAACGTCTAAGTGGCACGAATCACGCCAGGAGAAACCTCGGCGTCCTCCCCTACATACATATTCTGAAGCAAAAAACTTCGTCGTTTCACAATAAACTTACATGCTCATGTTGCAGGTTCTTTGCTGCGGACTGTACATTACAATATACAATACGAGGCGCATTTCAAAAGAAAGGGCCAATATCTAACTGGAAACAGGCAAGTAAGCTTAGCAACATTGTTTTATTGGGTAAAAACAAGTACATATCCACTTTATTTTTCAACATAGTCACCATTATTTTCGAAGCACTTTCTGTACCGTGGCACAAGGTTTTTTATACCCTCTGCATAGACGTTCGCCGCCTAGGAGTTCAGCCACTTCAACACTGCCGTTTTCAATTCATCAGGTTCTTCAAATCGTTGAGATGAAAGCCACTTTTTTAGGTGCAGAAAGAGGTGATAGTCACTTGGTAATGGTGAAGCGACGATTTTCTTTAACTTTTTCATTCACTCGCTGCACCAAGTCGTCAGTCTGAATGCTTGGTCTTCCACTCTTTTCTTCGTCGTGGATATTTGTACGGCCTTCTTTGAATGCACGACAACATTGACGTACCTTTCCTGCACTCATTACACTGTCGCCATACACTGCATACAATTCTCTATGAATTTCAGCAGCACTTTGTTCTTTGGCATGAAGAAATCTAATCACAGAGCGAACCTCGCACCCGGCGGGATTGTGTATGCGCGCAGCCATTTTAACACGCTCCAGCACACACGAAAACAAACAGATGACTGGCGAAACTATGGTTGTTTGATAGTCAATGGACCAAGTGATGTTACTGCGCAAGCGTGATCCGATCACTATTGCCAGTTGGTTATAATCAAATATCGGCCCTTTATTTTGAAATTCGCCTCGTACATAGTAGATTGATGAAGTAATTGAAATAAATACATTGCAAATAAGGGACCATATGGAACACAATATATACAGTATAAGTTTTTCATGAAGAAAGCTTAATTGCAAGTGCTGTATAGCAAGTCAATATTCCAGGATCGTTCTCAGGAACCAATTAACAAGTGATTTTATTACAAACAAAATAAAAATAAAGATCCGGTAGAAAAAATATGAACTTTACTTTAACGAATGCGAATTCCATCAACTTTTAAAATTAAAGATGACGTTTTAGCTGGCTTATTGTATCCACCGAATAAACTCTACAATTCATTATTACATAATAAACTTTTACAGTTCTAAGGATATAGACGAATATGATCCAACGTTCCTGTCTTAAACTCTGAGATTTGGAAGATGAATAAATCAG
This sequence comes from Thermobia domestica, assembly GCF_964235325.1. NCBI lineage: Eukaryota > Metazoa > Arthropoda > Insecta > Zygentoma > Lepismatidae > Thermobia > Thermobia domestica. The sequence continues at coordinate 7,191,962 of NC_137468.1, forward strand.
GATTGTCGAGGAAGAAAAACCGATCAAGAAGGTAAATGAGAGAAGTTAAATAACACGAAACTTTACAATTGAAGACCTTGGGGGAGAATAATGATATCCCACACTGACATGATTTTGAGGTACACGGCTTTGTTTGGATACGTAGTGAACGCTATTGAGAAACCTGTAAGGAGTTGGCCATATCGCTGTAAAGAATTGACCAAACTCGGTAATTCTTCTACGGATAACATATCAGTCAAACAGCAGAGGCTGTTTCATTCATTTTGCATGATTTTGATGGTTATCATTATTTTCTCCCAAGGTCTTCAATTAAGATAAGACAAACTCGAAAACGGACAGAATAGTTTGTTGGCATGAGGGACATGGTTAGGTACGGAAAGTCTGCGGTAAAGTAGACCTTTGGATACACTTAGAAGAAAGCATGACAATATTGCAAGGACTTTATAAATTAGTTAAACAGATAGAAATACGATTCAATCATGAAAGAAGTAAGAAATTTAGACATGGCACTGAATAAAGTACATCTGGAAATTTTATTTGCAAATATTCAATTGTAAGATCATCTTGTGACACGGCAAATCATATCTAACCTAACATAGATTTCGTCCTAAACTTTGCGCTTCATATATCTGCGCTGATGATCACAATAGATGCGATGATATCCAAACTTGTATTTTGTCGACATTTTTAGGAAGAGGACACTTTATTCTTTAATGTAGCTCAATACAAAGAAGTTCATAGCTATTAAGTCAATCGCTCGTAGTGACCAGGAGATCATTCCGTCACCACCTATATTTCAATGCATTATTAACCTATGTCAAAGTATATATATTTGCTTTGTAAGTAGCACCTTTCACATGGGAGATCCGGGTTTAATTCCCGGCGGGAGCTCATGTGGTTCGGATACCACATTAATCAGTAGGTCCAATCTGTAACGTTATTATATTTATGGAAACTAAAATCAAAAAATAGAAAAATCCTAACAGGCATTTGCCAGTTTTTTAAAAAAATAAATAAAATAAATGTTATACTAGTAAGTTGTGCCAAATCTTACTAGTCACTACCAGTCCGCAAGTGCCCTAAATTTGAGGCGTCAACTAATTTCGAAAGACTAATCTACTAGAAGTAGAAATGAAAATTCATGGACATTGGGGTTTTGGACGCGTTGGTACGGTATATCGAGATTCTACTGTAATAAATGTTCTATATTATTCAACCCTATCCACTTAATCACCTCTGCGCACAGTAGTGAACTTAGCTTAATCAGGTGACGTAGAAGAAAAAATTCAAAGTTGCAGAGTAGTATCGCCAATGTAAACTGAACGCATATATTTAAACTGTACCAATTCTGCAAAGAGATATTATGTTCTGTGATTAATTGGAAACTATCCGGAATTATTTGCTATATGACCACTATTCACATCGTCAGACTGAATGATCAGTTTGTATGTCCGATTATTATTTAATGTTGAGCCACAAAGTGAAAATGCATTCCACTATTTTCACACGACCCACTCTCCTCACACAATATTCTGACGTAATGGTTAGTGTACTAAATATTTATTATTATATAAGTACAATCAACACCTTGTAGGAAAAAATTACAACTGGGCTCATATATGCACGGGTGTCCTATTATTTATTCACACTTAGTACAATTTATATCTAATCCTAACTTGGGAGGGTGAAAGGAAATATTTTAAACGTTTTAAATCATTGACTCTTAAATTTTGAGGATTCACGACACCGAAAATCAGTGCATTTTGATGCTACTTCTGTCCACAGCTATCTGTATTCTCAACATGGCGTCTGCTGAATCCAATCCTTATTTTAGATTTTCTGGCTGTTTTAAAATGATCTTTCAATAAGTTGAGACTCTCGAATTGTTTCCTCACTATTTATTCCTTAATTGAAGTTAATTTTACCTGCTTTTTGCTGATTTATTCTGCCAAAAATTTAAATTTTACCGACCAGGTATCGAAGCAGTTCGTCCCACGCCGATCACATCACAAAGAATGAGGAAGGAGCGCGCCTGAATACTACAGTGGAATATGGTTCCCAATCAGAGCAAAGAATTTTGGCGGCGAAAAATATAAAACGAATAGAAAATAATAAAAACTGGATGAAACAGGATTTTGGGAGGATATGGTCATCTCAGAGGGACGAAGGTGGTCTAAATTATTCTGACAAACATCAGATTGGTGGATAATTTCAGAAATTTCTGTCCAGTTGGTGACCTATATTTTTGTATCGCATTAAGATGTATAATTTCAATAATCATCCATTTGAAATATCCATATACCGAGTTTATAATGAAATAATATATATAAAGAAAGAAATTATTCCCCGTAATATAATTCTTCCGAAGCTCCCACATTAATTTTGGTTTGAGAAAAGAACAAATGAATTTACTATATAGACCGAAAATTATGTGCGGGGAAAAATACAGTACGCGGTACGTTCGAAAAGTATTGGGTCCCTCCAAACAAAAATTTCAATACCTTGATTGTAATGGCACATTACAAGACCAATGTTGAAAATTCGTTAACTTACTGTTTCCCATTATTCGGCCTATTCTTGTTGCTAAGAATATAGTTCCTGGTTTGATAACTTTTACATGTTTGGAAGGTAAATGCGCCTTCGTAAGTGTATAGTGCGAAATTGCACAAGAAATTTCAGAAAAAGATGTTAGGAGAGCTTACGGGATACGCAACTGGATCATCCATTCGTTCCGTGCACTTCTGTAGTACAACACTGAAAGAAAAACTTCACTGATAGACAGAAATATCTATACAAGATATTTCCAACTGAATGATTTGTGACGTCACTGTTTGTTGCTCCACTACTCAGTAATCGACATAAAGAGGGAAAGGAGCAGGCAGGTAGATTGTCGTTAATAAAAGACAGTGACAACAGCCAATCAAGAACAAGGATAGCGTTGTCAATGGTTTTGGATACATTTTATACATACACTGGTAACATTTGTCCTACCTGGGCCGCGATGGCTCAGTGGTAGGACGTTCACCTCTGCTGCATGTGAGCCCTGATTTGATCCCGATTCGCGCCAAGTGAACTTTATGGTGGACAAACACTGTGTGCGCGGGTTTCCTTGGTTTTCTCCCGTTTCCTCCCACTTTCTTGATTCCATCATGTCATTCATTTCTCATCATCATCGTCTCCTTTAGCCTATCCGGCATAACTGTGGGACGTAAAACTGAAAAGATTTCACTTGTTCTAACCTCATCTCCTTTCCTCCATATCTCGTAGTGTTTGCTTTTCTCATATTCTAAGGCTAGTTGTATATTGACCAGAGGAGAGGACAGAGAAACCGAGGCGCAGAACAGGCAGGAAACTATGAACAATGAACAAACCCTCGTACCGGATACCCACTTGAATACATGCTAGACAAAGGCGTCTCCAACGCTATGATTGAGACGCATAGCCCTCTCCATTTACGTCTTTTTCTGCCTCCCTCTCTCTAAGTTTGGTTACCCTATCATTTGGCTAATATGCGGCTAGCCTAAGAATACGCTCTTACGTCATAGATTAGCCAGATCGAAATGCTCTTACTATTGTTTTCGTTCCAATTATTTACGTATCTAAAGTGGACATATAACTTGACCACACAACTAATGGCAGCTAAGTATAAACAAGATCAGTTTATAAAATTCAGATTTCCTTATCTTTTAAGCTGTCTTTTTCTTTCTGTTAATTTCGAGGAAAGGAAAACAAGGAAATTATGTTTAACACAACAATTACTCTGTTGAGATTCAACAACATCAGTCGTGTTGCTATATTTACAGGTGAATTCTGAAAACAGAAACTAACACACTTTATTAAAAGCGATAAAAAAAAAATAACTAAATATAACATACAAACAAAAGGAAAATATTTCTTAGAAATTTATCCTTCTTTTATTTCTGAAAGAAGAAAATAAAATATATTTTCCTTTTTCCTTTTAGAAGTAATAACGTGAACGTTACCAACACTCAATTGATTTTCCTAATTTCCTTTTCATTCTTTTAAGTGAGTTCTCAGTCCACCAAAACATTTTAAGAATATTATCAGGCATTGGAGACTTATAGCCCCAAAGGCACATATCTGTGCAGCTCTCCAAAAACTAACCAGTTTGCCTTTCCCTCTATGGAACATTTGTAATTCATCATTGTATTATTAGATCGAGTCATAAATAACTTCCGGTGCAGCAAGATACACTGAGAAAAATCCGTTATTCGGACAGCGGTATATTGTACAAATATACGGAATCCTTATGTTTACTACAGAAATCAGTACGGAGCATGCGTTATCCATATCCTAGATATGTACTACCCTTAGATGTTAGATCAAGCCGTTGCAGGGTGTCTGACATTTAACACTTTTCCGTATATTGCATACGTATAGTTACGTATACGGGTCAGCTACATGTTACAGTGCTTTCGTTCGCACGGAAAGTACGTTTATTCGGAATACTTATACGGTCAGTGCGTATAAAATATACTTTTTCAGTTATACGTTTGCTGTACGTTAAGTCCAAAAACTACAGGATTTACACATGTAACCTAGGTTTTTACGTATGTCACATACATTTTTTCTCCGTGTAAAACCTGTTGTTCGTATCTACCCACAAAGAGTCGTTACGCGAACAGTTTTTGCTTTCGCTAAATAAATAAGGGTTTAGTGAAGTCTTCTGACAACTGTTTTGTGCGGTTTTGTTACATGTTGACGTTACATTAAATTGTTGTTCCTAACCCTTAACATGAAGAGAGAGAAAGTGCGTATTCGTCATATGTTGCTTCGCGAACTTAAACAAGGCAAAAGCGCTAAGGTGACAGCTGAAGAAATGTGCAATGTGTACGGTGAAGGATTAATAACCCATTAGCCAGTTAAAGTTGGTTTGCCGAATTTCATTCTGGAGATATGACCTTAAAAGGTGAACCGAGGATAGGACGTGCTTCGCCTCTTAACGACAACGTTTTAAAGGCAATATTGGAGCAAAATCCAAGTCAATCAACAAAAGATGTAGCGGAAAGGTTGAATACACTACAAATCAACTGTTGCCGCCTCCTGGAGAAATTAAGGTAAGTCAGCAAGTTAGGAATACAGGTACCTCACAATCTTAGTAAACGAAATGAAGAAGATCTAATGTCAATCGCTACAAGTCTGCTCTCACGGGGAAAATCGAGCCTTTTTTAGACAGGATTATAACAGGCGATGAAAACTGGTTAAATACGACAATATCGTCCGTAAATAACAGTGGCTTGATAAGAATCGACCACCCCTAGCAGATCCGAAAGCAAACATCTAAGGAAAACAGATTTATTATGTGTATGCTGGAATTGTCGACATATAATTCAAAAGGAATTGTTGAAGTCAAGTTCGACGATTACTGCGGTTACATAGGTTCAGCAACTGCAAAGAATGGAAGAGAAACTCCATGAAACGCGTCCTCCACTTGTCAATAGCAAAAATGTCATTCTTTTACACCACAATGTGTGACCCCATACACTCAAGGATGACTCAAAAAAAAAAAAAAAACTCTTGAGGTTGGATAGTCTGTTTTACCATACCTACCTTACTCCCCGGACCTTGCCTCTACCTTTTCTCTTCCTAACAAAAATTTCTGAATGGAAATATCTTCAATTCTGAAGAGCAAGTCAATCAGGCTCTGAACAATTTTTTCCAGTTCAAAACAATCACATTTTCCAGGAAAGAAATTCATAAGTTATCCGGAGGGTGGGAGAAGGTCATACATTATAATAATGAATACATATTTTTGTTATTTAATAAAAACAAAATAAATTTCTGATACATAGAGAACTCAACCTAATATTTCGTGTCTAACATAGAGCTTGAGAGAAACCCTCACATAAGCACAGACTTGTTTGTAAACCAGTTTCTTGAAGTCGTTTGAGTAATCCAAATTTGAAGGTTGAAGACCTTACAGTAGTTCGGATTCAACAAACTGTCGGTCCATGTCTCATATAGCCAAGGAGCTGAAACGAACGTTAAAATCCAATCTAAACCAATTAACCAGAATTCTACACCTCTGTTAAACGTATCACGAAATTCCTGTAGATGCTACTTCTGTTCACTTCATGCTACTTCTTATGATTCTTCACCCCGGCGAAATTAAAATACCGCTAATTTTACAGTAATTATGTGATATCTTCAAATCGATAAAAGATAATCGAAATGTGGAACAAGAGCACCCCTAGACAATATTATTTTACATGAGAAATCGTTATCACGACTCACTTATCTGCTTTCGATTTCGAGCCATTTTGAAAGTCGGCATTTATTTTCGCGTTTCTAAACAGATGAAAACGGAAAACCGCTAGGTGACTTATGATAACTGTACCTTACGCAAAATAATATTGTCTAGGGCGCTCTTGTTCCATATTTCAACTATCTTTTATCTATTTGAAGATATCACATAACTACTGTAAAATTGGCGGTATTTTTAATTTCGCCGGGATGAAGACACTTATAAAGTTACAACAAGAGATCCTCTTCAATTCACACTTGCCCATGCGCGGATGGAGATCCGGGATTTTATCTGCTAACACTAAAGGATGGGAAAGCAAATTTGGCAACACTGGTGAACAAGTAAAAAGAAAAAAAAACATTATGAGAATTCCAAAACATTAAACATAGTTAATGGTGCTCGATTCTGCTGAGAAAATGTTTAGAAAGCAATTAAGTCCCTTACTCAAAACACTTTTTTTTTCTTGTTTCTCTCAATACTTGAAACTATGTTTCTTACTTTTGTTATTTTTATCAACAATATAGACTTAATAAAATGTCTTGTTCAAATGTATTTGATAACTATGTGAGCAAATATTATTGACTACATTAAGTTGTTCAAGAGCTCAAAATTTTCTCTTTCAGCTCAAAATTTTCAGCCTCCCTACCGCCAGAATACAGTTGTTGTTCACGAAAGACCTTGTCCATATATGTTGTGTTCATTTGCACTAGAAAATCTTCTTTCTACTTGTAGAAGGGAGCAAAGTGCGACGGATGTTTTGGTAATACGATCCATTCATTACCATAGCAACCGCATTGGACTGAGGAGAACGTTTGCACACATACACAATAGGGTTAGATGCGTTTACGTCGGCCACCAGACTTCTTGTGTTGTTATTGTCGCGACAAGTACTTCATGATACCATGTTTTGTCACTTTTCCTACCACCACTCACCATATTCTCTGCATTTGGCTCCTTTTATTTATTTTCTTTCTTTTTTTTTAAATGGAGCCAGTGACTAATGTTGTTCCATGGACTCTGCTTCTTTTTCTTGCTTGTCTCCAAAGCATATCTGCAGGGCGACTTCAATTTTTATTCATTTTTTCCTCACAACCTCTTCTGAAGCGTGTCTCGTCTTCAGAAAACACCTAAATCACTGTCTCAAGGTCACTTCTCTCAATATTGATTTCAGTCATTATTTCCTGCTAATCATCGAACCGGAATTGTTTCAAAACACGGACGGAGATATGGGCCTATAAGATCCCATAACTGCGGCGGAGGGAGGGAAAATCAAGAAAGGAAAAAAAGATCTCAAAGATAAATTCGTGTTTCAACAACACAGAAGCTTCCAATAATTAAGAAGTATAGCTTAGCAATCAAAATTCTTTTCTATATTTACCCTGCGTGTCTATGTGTCCGTCCGTCCGGGAGGCAAAAATCTCTTTACATACATATTTACCATCTGTATCCTTGTATCCACTCATCCCGGAGACAAAAAAAGACGTATTTACATATTTACCGTTTGCGACCGTGTGTCCTCTGTTTGGGAAGCAAAAAATCTCTTTACATATTAACTCTCTATGTCCACGTGTATATTCATCTGAGAGACGGAACATTTCTTTACATATTTACCCTCTGTGTTTACGTGTCCATCCTTCTGGAAGATAAAAATCTCTTTACATATTTACTCTTTGTGTCCATGTGTCCGTCTGTCCGGGAGGCAAAAACTCTCTTTACATTTTACCCTGTGTCCACGTGACCGTTCATTCATGAGACAAAAGATCTGTTTGTATATTTACCCTCTGTGTTTATGTGTCCGTCTGTCCGGAACATAAAAATCTCTTTACATATTTACTCTTTGTGTCCATGTGTTTGTTTGTCCGGGAGGCAAAAACTCTCTTTACATTTTGCCCTGTGTCCACGTGACCGTTCATTCATGAGACAAAAGATCTGTTTGTATATTTACCCTCTGTGTTTATGTGTCCGTCTGTTTGGGACACGAAAATCTCTACATATTTACCCTGTGTATCCATGTGTCTGTCTGTCCGGAACATAAAAATCTCTCTACATATTTACCCTATGTGTCCATGTGTCCGTCTGTCCGGAGCATCAAAATCTCTTTACATATTTACTCTATGTGTCCATGTGTCCGTCTGTCCGCAGCATCAAAATCTCTACATATTTATCCTATGTGTCCATGTGTCCGTCTATCCGGAGCATAAAATTCTCTTTACATATTTATAATATGTGTCCATGTGCTAGTCTGTCCGGAACATAAAAATCTCTTTACATATTAACCCTATGTGTTCATGTGTCAGTCTGTCCGGAACATAAAAATCTTTACATATTTACTCTTTGTGTCCATGTGTCCGTCTGTCCGGAACATAAAAATCTCTTTACATATTTACTCTTTGTGTCCATGTGTTTGTTTGTCCGGGAGGCAAAAACTCTCTTTACATTTTGCCCTGTGTCCACGTAACCGTTCATTCATGAGGCAAAAAATCTGTTTGTATATTTACCCCTGTGTTTATGTGTTCGTCTGTTCGGGACACAAAAATCTCTACATATTTACCCTATGAGTCCATGTGTCCGTCTGTTCGGGACATAAAAATCGCTTTACATATTTGCCCTATGTGTCCATGTGTCCGTCCGTCCGGAACATAAAAATCTCTTTACATATTAACCTTATGTGTCCATGTGTCCGTCTGTCCGGAACATAAAAATCTCTTTACATATTTACCCTATGTGTCCGTTTGTCCGGAACATACAAATCTCTTTACATGTTTATCCTATGTGTCCATGTGTCCGTCTGTCCGGAACATAAAAATCTCTATACATATTTACCCTATGTGTCCATGTGTCCGTCCGTTCGAGAAACAAGACAGTCTCAAGAGCTATTTTGATGGATCAAAAGCTAGGAATTGAGTTCATTGATAGAGATGATCCATCCAGTTGATCCGCTGTGGCTTCTCATGAACTCCCATAAGGAGTTATTATACTGTAAATGAATTGCGCCTCGATAGTATGCAACCTAATTGTACCTAGACATTATGTTTGTTGCATACCATTTAGTTACTTTCAATATTCTGACCAAACTTCTTCACGTGGTGTACATGTGGCACTGAATTTCCTTACACTCAGTTGCTCCACTGCGGCCGCGGTGGCTCAGTGGTAGAGCGTTCACCTCTGGTGCTAGGGGTCTCGGGTTCAAACCTGCTCCCGCCAAGTGGACTTTGTGGTGGACAAACACCGTGTGCGTGGGTTTTCTCGGGGTTCTCCCGTTTCCTCCCACTTTCTTCATTCCACCATTTCATTCATATCTCATCATCACCGTCTCCTTTAGCCTAACCGGCATAACCGTGGGACGTAAAACTCAAAAATTTCATCTCATTTCATTTCAGTTGCTCCACTCTCGCTTGTCTAGTGGCTAGCACGCCCACTTTTGAAACATGTCTTCTCGTTTTTGCTCTGATACTAACCTATAAATTGCATGTCTTTTCTATAACACTTCCATTACTTATGCATAGCATAGTTGGAAAGTCAATAAACGAGAAGAGAGCATGAGAATAGTAAAGTCGATGGACGATACGAAACTGATAGATCACCTGAGAGTTCCAGTGGAAGAAAAAACTCTCAACCTGCGCCAAATGAATAGCCAGTGATAGCAAAATACTTAGAGACATGCAATATAATAACTTAATTAGTTTCACTACAGAGTCTTCCAAAAGTCCTGCAAAAAAAAGTAAAAAGCTGTAACTTTGTAACCATTTATTGTATTTGTACAAAACTTTTAGTGTACTTGTAAGAAAGTCTGAAATTTTGTTTCCAAGCATTTTTTCAACGCCAAACCTCCAGCTGAGCACCATTTACGTCCAAACATTGCTGAAGTCTTTTCGGGAATCCAAGAATGGCATTTCATCCGTAATACTCCCAATCACATCACGTATCTTCTTCCGGAGGTCCTGAACATCTTTCGGTTTTAGCTTGTAAACTTCTGTATCATTTTCTTACGAATGATATTATGTAGCATTGCCATTGGCACTCGCAGCTCCAAGGATCTGCGTTTCAACGATTTCTTTGGACTTCGCAACACGCTTTCCTACACGGATTGAATCCACTGGTTGTTGGCCTTCCGGTACGAGGCAAGTCCAAGACACTTCCGGTAGCTAGGAACTTATTGTACCATCTCTTGATACTTGAACCTGCAGGTGGTTGTTTCTGATATATTTGTCGGAATTTTCTTCTCACCAAAACACTACATTTTAACTCACAAAACCACGCCACACACGCTTTCTCTTGAGTAGACGCCATCTTTGTCACGGGATTTGCGATTATGACGTCAACGTTTACATCCGCCTATTGTTGCCAACAAAATTTTTTAACATTTCCATTAAACATTACAAACAAAATACAAAATTATAAGTAGTACTTTCAAAGTTACAGTTTTTTACTTTTTTGCAGGACTTTTGGAAGACTGCATTTTCTCATGATTAATTACTCTTTGCACCTCGCGGGTGCTTTTAATTTTGTACTTTCGCTTGAAGCCGCCATTAGAACGGATGCAGGATAAATTCAGCATAGATAAAATCAAGTGAGAATGTGTAAGAACACACTATATGTGAGTGCATGTACTAATTGATTTGATGGCTGATAATGGATTCTCGCTCGTATGTTGGAATTACTCACAGTTCAAAAGAATGAATGATGTCTTTATTACTGATTATAACAGACGCTTCATTCATGTGTAACATATTCCTGAAAGGTTGCCGACATGCAAGGATAAACAAACTAAAATTGAATGCAAGATTGCAGCCCAAGTAAAGTTTGTTTAAACAACGAGTCCACCACGTCCTTAATGGAATTTACTAGTATAGGTGCCTGTTAAGGTAGTACTCAGCTCCCTTTGCTAATAACGTCGGAACGTCGGGAGCAAATTATAAACTTTTTTGACGCTAAAATGTAGTTTTCATTAGTTTTGAGACACTCAAATCATACTAACATTGTTCTATTTGCTTCATAGTTGTTTAAAGGATACATATATGTATCTTATGCTGGGGATTGTACCTCAGGCTGATAGTTACGGGCTGGGATAGGGGAGCTCAGATTACCTTCAGCTCCCCCGAAACGGGGATTGTTGCACTTATTACTATTTTATCAGAATACGAAGGATTTTTAGTACGTTCGTTTGTCCGTTACTCCACACGATAACACTTGAGCGAATGTGATTTTTTTTTTTAATTCTGCTTTCTGTAATAGATAGCTGGAGAGATTGCATCGATCGAGTTCTTTAATGAAGTCATCAACGTGATGTACTGTTCAGTTTAAAGCGCATGATATGTCTTAGCTTCTATGCAACCTATACAACAGCAAAGCATTGTTGGTTGCCTATGGTGAAAGGATATGTAACTCTACCTAATCCAAAAATGTTCGTTAGATTTTGGCTTCAAGAGATCCTCTTTACTGTCTTTATTAGGAGTTATTATGTTGTTATTATTATTATGTTATTATTATTATTATTATTATTATTATTATTATTATTATTATTATTATTATTATTGTTATTATTATTATTATTATTATTATTATTATTATTATTATTTCAAAACTATTCTACACAAACGCATGGGAAATCTAATAGAATAGCTATGTCGACAGATATCAGAGCAAAAATGGTTAGGGACGGAGAGAAGCTGCTTCTTGAAATGCATTCAGTGTCCCAAGCACAGATTCTACATTCTCCCTTAACCCTTTACTCAAAGCAGAAGTGTGTGTGGCCAAGGTGGCTCAGTGGTAGAGCGCTAACCTCTGATGTATACGGACTTTGGTTCGATCCCCGGCCAAATAAGTTTGTGATGGAGAACATTGTGTCCGTGGATTTTCTCGGGGTTCTTCCCATTTCCTCCACTTTTTCATTCCACCAATTCTTCAATTACATTCACTTGCCTTAATCATCGTCTCCCTTAGCCTAAATGGCATAATCTTGGTACGTTGAACTGCAATACTTCATTTTTCAAACCAGAAGTGGTGATAGTCAATTATTTTCGATTGCAACGGTTGATCACCACAGAGCAAAAATGGTAACAGATAACGAAGAATGTTTTTTTTTAATTGATCTAGCATCCCACTTAATAGGATCTATTCTGCAGTCTAATATCTATACTAAAATCGAGATCGGTGGGGATCTAATATTTCCGTCTTCAACACTGATGCCCAAAGAGAGAAAGAACGATAATAGATATCAAGAAACACTTTTCTGATCTCGATTCAGTGGAATAGAAATGAAATGAAATCTTTGAGTTTTACGTCCCATGCTTATGCCGGTTAGGTTAAAGGAGACGGTGATTATGAGAAATGAGTGAAATAGTGGAATGAAGAAAGTGGGAGGAAACGGGAGAACCCCGAGAAAACCCACGAGCACGGTGTTTGTCCACCACACCGTTTGTCTCCAAGTCCGCACGGCGCGAGCTGGGATGGAACCAGGGACCCCAGGCACCGGAGACGAACGCTCTACCACTGAGCCACCGCGACCCCATTCAGTGGAATAGAATATCTTTGTGGCTATATGGTCAGCGTACGCGTTCTTGGCGTGGGAGACAAGGGTTCGATTTCCGGCAGGAGCTCCGGATCCTACGTTAAACTGTAGGTCCACGTCTCATATAGCCTCGCTGTTGAACGACACGCTAAACCTCACTTTAACAAACCAATCAAATCCTGTTTAAGTGTTATAGTATAAAAACTGTTAATTAATAAAATGATTGTGGGATCACAACGAAGAGCATTTATCTATAAATATACGGAAGTCATTATACTCCAGTAATAAATATGGTTTAAATGTTCTTGTATCTTGAAGCCCTTCGTGGGACTCTTGTAAAGCGAAGGATTCTCATAACTTATTGATGAAATTAAGAAAAAAATCAGGGCGATAAGTTTACAAAACCTGACGAGAAATGTTAAGAGACAAGACTAGAAAGAATTTTTTCGAGGTTTGAGACAAGACTTCTACAAAATTACAATGGGACAAATCCTTACGTCTCGTCTCGTCTCGTCTCGAGAGCTTTCTGTGCTATTTCACCCATAGTTTATATAAATTTCCATCTCTCCGTGGAAATCAGAAATAATCACTGCCCGGATGTGTTACTGGAAAGAACTATACAACGAACAAGATTTAACGCACGAGCTTCTTCGCGGCTCTACTGTCTGGAAACGAGAGACCAGAGTTCGATTTCCACACTGAGAAATAAATGTAGGTGGCGTACTTAAAAAGATAGGTTACATGCGTAAATCCTGTAGTTTTTGGACTTAACGTACAGCAGACTTATAACTGAAAACGCATGTTTTATAATACTTTCTGTATAAATGTTTCATCTATACGTACTTTCTGTATGAAACAATGTAGGCGGTCAGGATCTCACATACAAATGGACGTATATAACATATAGCTGACGAAGGTAAAATAAGTATATGCATGTGATATACGGAAAACTGTTAGATGTCAGACATCCTGCAACGGCATGATGTAACACCTAAGGGCAGTGCCTATGTAGCATACGGATAACGTATGCTCCTTACTGATTTCTATAGTAAGCAAGAGGATACCGTATATTTGTACAATATACCGCTGTCCGGAGAACGAATTTTTCTCTGTGTAGTGGGAGCTCAGGTAGACAGGGCCGGCCCTAGGTAATTTGCTGCCCCGTGCAATGACATCATTTGACGCCCCTTTTCTCCAGAAAGAACAAATCTTAAAAGCCACAATTTTAAGAATGTTATCCCATAATGAACAACGAAGGGGAAGGAAAGTGCACTCACACTCAGAAAGGCCTAAACACTACAAATACAATCTCGTTGTGTCTGTTTTTACTTTCTTTAAATATTACTATAGACTATTATGTTAGTGAAAGATATAGCAAACACACCTCCAGAGGAGGGAGCCGCGGTGGCTCAGTGGTAGAGCCTTGACTTCTGGTCCTTGGGATCCTGGGTTCGATCCCAGCCCCCGCCAATTGAACTTTGTGGTGGACAAACACCGTGTGCGTGGGTTTTCTCGGGGTTCTCCCGTTTCCTCCCACTTTCTTCATTCCACTATTTCATTCATCGTTCATCATCACCGTCTCTTTTAGCCTAATCGGCATAACAGTGGGACGTAAAACTCAAACATTTCATTTCATTTTTACACCTGCAGAGGAAAGATGGCAATCCTTCTTATAGAATTCAATATAGAGCTTTAATCTCAATATATCAGTTTGCAATTCCAGTGCAACTAGCACTTTCATTATTACTTCTTGATTTTCTTTCTACATCTGTTAAGTTAAAAAAAAAAAAAAAAAAAAAACTTGTTTGCAGCTTCAAGGATAACGAACTTGTTTGTGACAAAGACAAGATTAGTTTTCATATCAAAACGGTGAGAACTAACTAAATGGAACAGGTGTTCGCTACTGTTCAAGAATTGAGTTCTTGTATATGCAATTCATGCTGGAATTTGTTTGGCCTTTTGCTTTAGCACTGTCCATGTGATCTTAAAGTAATGCGACCTAAACATGATTTATGAATATACACTCTGTAAAGAAAAAATAGCGACACCTCAATTCTCAAGGTAACTTACACAGAAAACCGTAGTTGCAGCCGGCTAGAAGAGGAATAGAAGGAAATTATGAGTGTGGTAGTTCATTTGCATTATCTGTGACACCTATGGTGTCCAACGGCGCTTACTAATTATTTATGTATCAGTAATATTCTCTCCAGATGACACCTGAGAGGTCTCGTAAGTTATTTTAGTGAGAATTCTGCATTGCATTTGTGATGTGTAGGGCCAGGTAACTAGCATTTTGTGATTGTTCTCTGCTTTGTCATTGTTTGAACAGTGTCAAGTGGCTATATTGTTGTTGTGGAGCGTTGTTTTGTATGAAATTGTTGCTACATGTGGACTGTAAACAAGTATGATGGGTAAGAAATGTGACTTGTCGCCACGTGAATAAGACATAATTTTTGCTTTGCACAACTAAGTTACATCTCTAAGGGAGATGGCTGGAATACTCAAAATCCACCATTCGACGGCAGAAAGAGTAATTCACAAGCAAAAATAGTATAAGAAATCGTCCCTCCGTAAACAGTGTGATAGAAAAAAGAAAGCATCACCAGAGCAGATCACCAAATAAAATCAATAGGACTGCAGAATTAAGGAATGACTTCCCCAAAAATCGTTTCTATAATTTGAGATGATCGTGGAAATGCAGTTACTCGTACGACTGTATTGTCTTAACTGTATGAAGATATAACGAAGAAAAAACCGCCTGGAAATTCGAAACTCACAAAAACACAGAAGACTTCAACACGTAGGTTTGTGAGGCGATATGCTACTTGGACTTATGACAACTTGAATCATGTTGTTTTCTCCGTTGAAAAAGTTTAGAATAGTGGGAAACGATAGTGGTGTGAAGTTGTGGATACGAATGAGCGAGGAACTTCATACGGAGTTTGTTTAAGAGATGCAAATATTCAGTTATTGAGTGATGGTATGAGCTTGCTTCACCGTCAAAGACGTCAGAACAATGGATATACATGTATGTGAAGAGTGATTTGTTGCACGAAAACGTCTTCGAATTCAGGTACGTAAAATTTTTACAAAAGCCAAATATAACTTTCCCGAAGAAAATATGGACTACTTCGTTTTCCAGGACGTTAATGCTTCATGTCACCGAGCGAAAATCGTTAATACGTGGTGCAAGAATATGACTACTCAAAGACTCATGTGGCCTCCAAACTCACCTGACATGAATCCAATTGTAAAGTTTGGGTCAATATGAGCAGAAGACTCAATAGACAACTATCTCGGATAGAATTAAACTCACGGAACAGATAATCCGGGTGTGATTCCATGAAATCAAGGTTGCATTTTGCAATAGCCTTATCACCAAAAGGCCTCGACGATTCCCTGCACTTCCTAAAGCCCATGGTTCATATACGAAATCAAGTTTGATGTATTGTACCTCTCAAAGTTCGTACATAATATATCTTACTCTTAAGAACATATATTTTTTGTTTTGTGCTATTATTGTTGATCTTTCATACTTTTATGAATAATTCTTCCCACAGACGATTTTGCTTAAAACACGCATAGCTATTAATATATGTATATAAATTCATTATATGCATATAAAAAACCTGAAACTGCGGCGCAAGTATTAAGAATGAACTGCTCACTAAGAATATGCATTGTAATATTATCAGCAATTAATGCAAAAACTCATATTTGTTAATGTATGTTGTGAAAACCTTTTCCGAGCAAGTGTCGCTATTTTTTCTTTACAGAGTGTAGTATTCAAATACATTTAAATGTCGACTAAAACCTGGGAATTCGTGTTACTATTCGGTTCAAAATCTCTTGTCGTCGCGAATTCTGTCGAGGAATTTGAAGCTTAAAATATACAAAACGATAATCATGCCTGTTGTTTTGTATGGCTGCGAAACATGGTAACTTACTCTGAGGGAAGAACATAGACTGAAAGTATTTGAGAACAAGATCCTGAGACGAATATTCGGACCGAAGAGGGACGGGAATGGGGAATGGCGGAAACTTCATAACGAGGAACTACATAATTTATACGGTTTACCCAACATTGTTAGGGCCGTCAAGTCTAGGAGGCTTAGGTGGGCGGGTCAGGTAGCTAGAATGGAAGAAAGTAGAAACGCTTTCAAAGTCTTGACTGGAAGACCAATCGGAAAACGACCATTAGGAAGACCTAGGCGCAGATGGGAGGACAATATAAAGATGGATCTCGCAGAGATTGGAATACAAAGTAAAAACTGGATGCAGTTAGCTAAGGATAGAAGTCAGTGGAGAGCTTTTGTGAACGCGGCATTGAACCTCCGGGTTCCATAGGCCATAGAGTTAGTTTTAGTTAGTTAGTATTCAAATACAAGGTCAGCTTAGTAAATTTAACTAGCATCATCATGAAGTTTGTTTCCAATAAGAAATATTTACTTTAAATAATATAGCTATGGCATATTTTGCCACCCCGTGAAAATACACGTGTTTCACATATGGTAGAGCCGGCTCTGAATGTAGATCAACCCCATGAAGATGTTACGTTCAGATCTCATATAGTCTCGGTGCTGAAAGGAGATGTTAAACGTAACACCAACGAGAATAAATCAAACGTAGCATTTCATTCGAACATCAATTATACGTTCAGACAATTTGTTCTTTTATGTACACCCTGTTCTATACATATATTCTACTGAAAAGAAGCAGTTGAACATAAACCCTTAGAATAACATAAACATATGACTATATTCACTTCCGGTTGATTAGATGGGTTAATCTGCTTATAAAAATTACTCGACTATAAATAATTATAAGAGTAGTCAGTGCTTCATTTACATTTGTTTTATTTTCTTGTTTTTTTTTTTAATAATAAATTTTCCTCCGGCTTTGCACACTTTTTTACCATCAAAACCTGTTTTCAGGAGAAAATTATTCCGCAATCAATAACTGTCAGAGAAGTTAGTTATTCAAACATCCCATCTCCCGCATAGTGCTGCCACCAAGCGACACAATTAGGAAATTACCAGTTATTTTTTTTTTTTTGCTTCCTTTTCTAGGAAACTCAAATTTAAGTAATGTGCATGATAATTAGGAAAAATGACAATGTCGGTTATAAATATTAAATATTTTCAAAAATAATAATAAATATGCAAAAAAAAAATTTACAAGTTGAACAGTAATCTTTGCGTTAAAATTGTTACGGATATTAATGTTCTGCAATTACATGCAGTTCACTTAGTAAATGTATGCACTGCATCGTTATGAATTTTATGTCATTATCGGAAGTTTAGTTGCCATAAACCGGTAAGTATAAGTCTTTATGTGGCACGGTCAGGGCAGGATTAAGGAGGGGCTGTATCCCTTGGCCTCCACGTGGATTAGGGCATAAACTCTAATCAAAATGTCCGTGGGACGTAAAACTCAAAGATTTCATTTCATTTTTTAATTAAAATGTCAAATAGCTTTTTAAACATCATAAAATAAAATATGACCAAAAATATAAAACATATTTCCTTAACTTTCCTACTGTGCTTTCACAGAAATGTATTAGGCGAAGTGAGCAAGGAGCCACATTTTTTTTTTTAAAGCTCCGAGGCTCCAGATGTGTTAATCCAGCCTTGAGCACGGTCCATACAGTGGGAGTGAAACCATTTTTGGAACCCACCTGCAGATAGCTCCAACATTCCATCTCTGGCGCTGCCAAAGGAAAGAAAAACCTCTCGAAAGATTGGGTATTCCATTTATTTTTGAACAAAACATTTCGGTTTTCTCCAAAACCGGTTCGGTTTTTCACCGAAACCGATTTCGGTTTTCTCCAAAACCGGTTCGGTTTTCACCGAAACTTGTTTCGGTGAAAACTTTTCGAAAACACACAAAACTATTTCTGTGGAAATTGATTCGGTTTCCGGAGAACAATGAAACACCATTCTGGTCAGAAATAGAACAAATTTGGGAAAAAAAAAACGGAATCGGTTTTGAAGAAAACCGAAACCGGACCAGCTAAAAAACCAAACCGGTTTTGGAGAAAACCGATAACCGGTTTCGGTGAAAAACCGAACCAGTTTTGAAGAAAACCGAAACCGGTTTCGGTAAAAAAAAACGAAACCGTTTTTTTTAATTTTCAAAAACCGGTTTCGGTTTTTCTAAAAGCCGAAAACCGAAAAACCTGTTTTTGTGCCCACCACTAGTTTTTATCAATATTTTGGCCATGCATGGATACTTCGATAACGAGTAACGACTAATTCACTCTAGTACATTCTGGTTTGTATTTCTCAGAAGGGGTATGATATGAATGAAGATGGATATTTTTCAGACTTAGAAATATTCTAAGACAGATTTAGGAAGTACGAAAGGAAACTCACCTATCTCGAAATACAAATGTGAAATCCTAATACTACTTTTCTGTATCTGTTTAATAGTAATAAACGTTAAAACCGGAAATGGTTTACATTTATCACTTCCGGTAGATGTCACCTTCATGAACGAAATCTATTCCTATCTCTTGACGTTCGATTTCCGGTAGTGATACTCGGTCCGAAAGGTGTAAAAGTCTTTTCGGGTCAGCTATAAAGAGTGAGTGTTTTTTTTTTCCTTCATTCATACCAGGCAAATGGTGGAAAATAAAAGGTTCCAGGCCACTTTCTCCTTTCGTTTCCTTTTCCTTCCTTACTTCCCAGGCTAGTGTGACCGCCAAGAGACGTCATTGCTCATACATGAGAGGCTAAAATGGCCGTATATGCCGAAAGCTTAGAAATCCAATTGAGGGATGCGCACGAGACAAGATTTGTGGGTGTGTCGTCTCGAAAATGTGCTGTAAAGTGATGTCTCGACGCGGAAAATGTATATTTTTCTATGGAAGAGCCGTGTCTCGACTCGAATTTTGTCAGGAAAATCTTGTCTCGACTCGTCTCGTGCGCATCCCTAATCTAATTCTTAATTCCTAAATTCGCCCCTCTGCATCTTGGCCAAAATTTATGGTGATTCATCAACTCGTTCTCGAGGATTGTTTCCTTCCCGGATGGACACACAGACAGAAGAAATAATATACAGGGTGACCCAAAAGTAGGTATACACCCCTGCATTGACCAGGTATAACATTCTAGCTAATGGATTTATTTGATTCGGCTATTCCCGGATTAAGCTATAAGGAGAAAAAAACGTTAAGAACAAATAATAAAGAAACTAGGTCTACCTGTTTGATAACAATAAGAAATGATATAAAACACAGTAAGATGATTAGTATTTTATGACTGTCTTTTAGGATTAGTATTTTAAGACTGTATACCTACTTTTGGGCTAGCCTGTATAAGAAAAAGTTTTTGGTATTTCAAACTCCTTTAAAAAATAAGACAATACTTTTTTATTGTATGGATGTTGATTGATTATTTGTACTGTGTTTACGTTCTTCGTCAACAGCGAGACTATATGGACAAGACTACGGTTGAAAATGGAACCTGAACCACTATTGTGCAGTCGACGTTCTTCAACCGGGAATCGAATTCAAGACCTCGTATATCAAAGACACGTGTACTAGCCACTTAATTTTTCACCCGGAACATTTGTCTCCGTGGTCGTTTCATTAATTTTGTTTAATTCACTACCACGGGACAAACAAAGAAAATTTGAGGAGAACTAAAACACCCATGCTCTTCAATGGAACTCGAACTCACGACGAATTGCGCCTTCATGATCCGAAGCCAAAAGATCGAGTTACCCAGTTAGAGTTTAGAGTTTAGCATTGGTGGATCTAAGCCAGGGCCGGGGGGCCTAGGACCCCCAGTTTTTTCAGTCACAAAATAATTTAAGCTATTATTTACATATTTTTGAAAGTTTATATATAGCAATCATAGTCTTGGTACTGGTTGCCCCCCCCCCCCCAGTTTTTACCTTCTAGATATGTCACTGGAGTTTAGCGTTTTTTCAGCAGCGAAGGTATATAAGACATGGATCTACAGTTTAAAGTGGGATCCAAACCACATGAGCTCCCGCCGGGAATCGACTCCTGATCTCCCGCACCAAAGGCACCAGGGAGCTCCCAAACGCTCGAAATCACTTGACTCTTGCTATCTGTCCACTATACCACCAAGAATGATGACAGAATATTAGATACGTAGTCACATATTAAGTATATCTTGACTTTTCACGACGGAAAAATTAACAACCCTAAAACTAAATTGAAAAAAAATTTGAGTTTTACGTCCCACGGTTACGCCGGTTAGGCTAAAGGAGACGGTGATGATAAGAGATGAATGAAATGGTGGAATGAATAAAGTGGGAGGAAACGGGAGAACCCCGAGGAAACCCACGCAGACGGTGTTTCTCCACCACAAAGTTCACTTGGCGGGAGCAGGGTTTGAACCCGGGACCCCAAGCACCAGAGGTGAACGCTCTGTCACTGAGCCACCGCGGCCCCCTAAAACTAAATTGAATTGCATACAGGAATATAATGGTAGTAGTATGGTAGCACCAATCTCTTTTTCTATAGACCCTACTATTGCCGTATTCTTAATTTTAGTCTCCAAAAATTATTTACATGGACTTTCCTAATACATCAATTAGTATAGATAAAAGGTAGCTTCTTATATCTCTTGTGTGCTTGATTTCTTTATATGCACCATATAGTAAGATAGTGTGTACACCATCTAGCGGGAAGAACCAGAATTACTAGCAGAAGTAGAATGCGTCTGCAGAATTGATTCTCTTCCGATGAGTTTCCAGTAAAGCTAGAATAATAATACTACAACTGTAGATTGATCCTACAATAATGCATTCTATCCATTGCTTAAGGTAGTGGTTCTCAACCTAGTTCCTATCTCTTGTAAGCGACTCCCTTATAATTTCGGTTTGTAATGAGCTTGTGTGGAATTTTTAATATACCTATTGCGAGGATCTCACGATACCCATCTATTTCTATAATAGTAGAATCCATTTCATGTATATAGTGGATACAGTAACTTCCCTAAAAGCGAATGGGTTAAAACCAAATTTGGTCAGATCATTCATCTTTCGCTTATCTTCACGATCCCCCATGAAACCTTCTCGTGACCCCCTAGGAGTCGCGACCCCCAGGCTGAGAAACCCTGGCTTAAGGTATCCAAAGGTTGAGAAACCTGGAGGTTCAACGCCGGAGAAAGAAAATATTTCCAGTGGATTATGTCATTACCAGTCTTCATCTTTCTCCGTCTTTTTCCACTTACGTAGGATTGACATTTCTAATAAGTCTTGTACACAAAGCCCTTTCTCGGAATTCTTTCCCTGTTAGAAATTTCTCGCTGAAGTTATCTTTCTGTTTCCTTCTTAGTCTCCCTCTATCTATCTTCCATCCACTTCTATTCCAACATTCTTTTGGCCACACAGTCATTTGTTCTCATTACATGGCTATGCCATTGCAATCTTCTTTCTTGCAACTTTATAGATATCTTTATAACCTTCGTTGTTTCCCTTACTTTTTCATTCCTCACTTTCTCTTCTTGTTATCCTACACATCCGGCTCAGCACGCTTATTTCAGTAATATTCAACCCATTTTCTGTGTTTTCTTTATTGGCCATGTTTCTGTTTCGTATATCTTTTCTGGCCTAACCACTGTTTTGTAAATCATGCTTTTATCCTTTACCGTGATTCTGCGGTCATACAGAACGCAAAATATTTTCTTCCGATTTTGCCATTTCTCCTGCATTCTATAACTTACTTCCACGTCCAAACTATCATTCTCGGCAACAGATGACCCTAAATATTTAAAGTTTTTACTTCATTCTGTTGAATTATTCTGCTGATAGTCTTACTTACCTATTTTCCTCTCCGTTGAGCTCGAGATATCCAATTTTCCATACACTATTTTTTCTTGTTTAGGCCTCTACCTTCCAAAGACTTTCGCCGATTTTGTACTTTACTTTCAACAACTTCTCTATAGCACAAAATCATTGGCAAATATCATACACAAAGGATAGGATAGGATAGGATTTAGATTTCTGGACTTTCAGCATCTAAGGCCATTTAACCCTTCACGTTTTGAGGGATGACTTCCCTCGGCGAGCACACCATCCGGGGAAAGGGAAGGAAGAAAGGAATGGGGAAGGAAGGAAGCGGCCTGGGACCTGTAAGTTAGGTACCACCCCGGCATTTGCCTGGTGTGAATGAGGAAAACCCAGGAAAACCTTATTAAGGGTGGCTGGCCTGAAAAAGCGTTTTACACATTTCGACCGAGTGACCCCACCGGGAATCGAACCCGGGACCGCTCCATACACAAAGGAAGTTAATCCCCCACATCTTGAGTGCGAAAATCCATGACAACGTTGAAGAGCCACAGACTAAAGATTGAGCACTGGTGTCAGGGACGTACGCAGGGGGTGGGTCCTGGGGGTCCGGAACCCGTCCGAAATTTCTACTTGTGTGTAAATTTAGCCTAATTTTAGGGGCAATTTTAGGAATTTTAATATAAATACCCTCATAGTGAATACCCTCATATTAAGTTTGGACCCCTCCCAAAATAAATTCCTTCGTACGCTATTGCCTGGTGTAATCCAACTCTAACAGGGATTTGGCGCATTCATTCCATACTGCTTCTTGCTTGAGTCGTACTTCCTATACAGGGTGTTTCAAAACAACGCCGACGTTTGGGAGGTGATGCCTGACACCAAGATAGGACAAAAAAATATAGAACAACCTACGTAAAAAACGCTTCCTTTCGGAGTTATAAGCTGCCGAAAACATGAAAAAATGAATTTTAAAGGTCCATTGGCCCAAAACTATGGGACCTACCGTAGTCGGGTCAAGACTTCACTTAGGAATTAATATGTGCGTTATCCAAAAATACATGTCTCAGAATCCTAAGGTACTCAAACAACAAAGGGAGTTGGGCTACGCGCAGATAATTTGTAGTACTCACTAACTCCCTCTATAAAAATTGTTGCGGAAGTAGCGCAGGATTCTGAGACATGTATTTTTGGATAGCGCACATATTAATTCCTAAGTGAAGTCTTCACCGGACTACGGTAGGTCCCATAGTTTTGGGCCAATGGACCTTTAAAGTTCATATTTTCGGAAGCCTACAACTCCGAAATGACGGATTTCTGCACCCAGGTTGGTCTATACTTTTTGTCTTACCTTGATGTCAGGAATCACTTCCCAAACGTTGTCCGTGTTGTTTTGAAACAGCTTGGATACATATATTGGATTATCCTTGCGTACTTCTCTGGCACTTCTTTTTTCCTGAGACATTTAAACACTTCCTGACGAGAGAGACTGTCGTAAGCCTTTTCCAGATCAATGAAGACTATATGCAATCTTTTTTTCTGATATTTTTCTATATTTGTCTTAGTATAAAAACTGCATCCGTCGTATTTTTCTGGTATAAATCCAAATTGTTCTTCTTCTATTATTATTTCCTCCTGTAATTGCCCCTCCTCCACTTTCTCTTAAATTTTCACACTAGGTGACATTAGCTTGATTTCTTTGTAGTTTCCACAGTCCTGTACGTACGCCGCAAGGTAGGCGCGCTTCTAGGTTGGGAACCTCTGGTTTTAGAGTTTCATTACCCTCCTTAACATTGAGAATATATGAAACGTGTACGTAATGCTTAACGTGGAAACTGAACCAGATAAGCTCCCACCGAGAAACGAAAGAAGGTATTCTGCGTCGAAAGATACATACGATAACCATAGTAGCTACAGGGAGCTCTCAAATAGGGTTCGAGAAATGACAGACAGTAGTAAAATTTCCATATGCAATATATATCGCATAAAGAACGCAACCTTTGAAATGTCCGCCATTTCTGTTATGGTAAGTTGGCAGCACTGAACGTCTCACGATTTTTATCTATTGTCTTTGTGCGTGGTTACTAGTCATAGCGCACGAGTTTCACGGAGTTTACGAACAGTCTTTGCATGACATGTACATTTATAATAAATTTTCACTATGACAACACGCTGTTCCCGTCATGAAACGCTCTATTCCTACCTGTATAGAAAACAGATGACGATCATGTGCTAATCGGCGCTCTGTGAGTACTAACCACAAAAGACAACAGATGAAAATCGTGTAACGTTCAGTGCTGCCAACTTACTACAACAGAAATGGCGGGCATTTCAAAAGTTGCATCCTTATGGTGGCACCCATTAGAAGCGTCTAAAATAGCCACATTTGTAAGCAATAGATTTTTGAAGTAAGTTGAGCCATCGCTACAAATCCCTCTGATATACAACTTTATCTTCTTAATTTCTCGATCTGCTTCCCATTACTTTCAAACTAGGATGCTTCAAAAATTTATTTTCCAAACTTCCTGCACCTTATAGTTCTCAACTACGGTAGTTTTTGAGCCCTGCCCACCTTTCATTTGATATATAAAAGTATTTCCACAAATGTATATTTCACGCACCCTGTATAGAATAGAGTAACAGTCTTCATACGTAGATAGCTTCATCCTAGTTTTTTGACGTACGCCACTGGAATCACAAAAAATAGGATTCGTTTGTTCGATTGTTTTTATTAACTTTACTATTGGTTTTCAATCTTACGCACAATTCCCTAACATGGATACATAGTTCCGCTTCGTAACTTATCTAAAATTCACCTAGGATAACGTCAAATACATTATTTCCAACTCTAATACGGCGATTCCCTATTACCACGACTAATATCTCTAGGTATTTATTGTGTGTTTGCACAGGCTAATTCCGAAACTCTATAAAATATACTAGGGTTATTTTTCTTTCAACCTCCATTAAGTCACTAGCAGAGAACCACATGAGATGACAAAATAGGAAGAATACAAACTATTCATAGATCGTCCCCTATCCCGATAGACAGCATTGCCGTTTGAGCGTTTGGAGTGGCAAACTTTGAACATATCAACTGCAATTGAAGTGCCTGACAAGTATAAATTGATTTGTTCAGGCGATCATCTTGAAGTTTCAGGGAACTCAGCAGACAGTTTATAAGTCGTAAACTACGCCTTTTATGAACCACATGAGTTGTTTGCTGCCATGGTTTTCCGTTCTTTCTTAAACTCTCTGCAACAGTCGTGCACACATGTATTACTTATTAGTGTTGCCACGAGACGAGACATTTCTCGTGTCTCGTCTCGTCTCGTACTTGTCCCGTCTCGAAAACGAGACGAGACACGAGACGAGACGGGACGTCTCATGAAATGTCTCGTCTCGTCTCGTGTCTCCAAAATGAAAACGCTGGCGGGGATGGCCAAGATTGAAATTGCAAGTGGTCATACAGGTTGCAAAAAAAAATCCCCTTTGTGAGAAAACATGTTGAAAAGCCTTCATAGAAAAGTGTCCTCTGTCTATTGAATGAAAGAATCGTGATACATGAGCTTCCAGGAATATCATCCTTAATGTCTTGTCCCCAATTCCCCTTACTGTAAACTGAGGAATTCTCATTTTTTCTATTTCTGGCTGGAATGATGACAAACAAAATCCAAGACAGGGAAGATTTTTACAAGGTCAAGAAACCGAACTACCACCACCATCTACTCAATTTGAAAACTGGGTAAGGTCTACAGTCATTACAGGCTGTAGTTGAAAGTTCTGGCTGAGATGGCGGAAGAGAACAGAACAGACTACACTTGTCTTTATTCTCTGGTGGCAGTATTCTTTTTGCTATATGAACCGAAAACGGCAACTGAAGTATGTCATCTTGCAACTAAAATTTTGTCTTCTCTCTCTCTCTCTCACACACACACACACACACACATACACATAAAAACATACTTTTACTAGTTTACCAATCGCTCGCTTATTATACAGCAGTCATGTTGTAAAATTCACCTCTTCTTTTGGAAGGCCGGCGAAGGACAAAGAAAGCAAAGATATTATCGACGAACCCTTCAAATTGTTTGCTTTCAGCAAATTTATGATACTAACAATAACACTTTAGGTGAAGAGGTTTTACAGGGGGACCTTCGTTTTGTTACGCGGAAATGTTTGATCTGACCAGAGTGCGAAATTGCCCTCTGCTTCCATGTTGAGAGGAGGGGAATACTTCCCTTTCCTAGTGAATAATATTCATTATGATCTGAATTATCTTCAGATATTGTTTCTTACAGGCATATAAAACCTCTCGAACTTGATAAGTTTAAAGAACATTTGGTATAATATTCATGGAACTCCGTTGAAAGCAGAAAATATCATGAGAATGATCAAAATTCGAACATTGGTGAACATAATTAACAGAAAAGAAATAGGATACCCAAACCATATTTTTAAACCTGCTATAAAATATATCCTATATTTTTACTAATTCCTTACTCCCATGAAAGTGTCCTGGGGAGGATATTCTCTCCAATTATTTCAGACTGAAATCCTTTTATCCCGTACGATTCCCCCCCCCCTGACACAATACGAAAAAACAAATGTTGTTAAAATCCATACACATGACCCTTCCAGGACTCAACCCGGGGCCTTCAAGCCATGGTCTATCGCCGCACACCGCTCGGCTTGGTATGAAGATGTACGTTGTATGATTGCGAATAGATCACGATAATATAAGAAAGTTTAATCCAAAATGGCTACCCAAAAATCAACTTTTTTTTAGCCACTAGCTAATCTGGGTGTACTGTCATGAGTTTGTTACACAAACGGGGCAACCACTACATAGTAGCACACGCCCCGCGGTTATAGGAACAAATTTGAACCATGGAGGTGAAGACTAGCCCCAAGCATTCTTTCGTCCGATGTGTCGTTCAGCTCCCATTACTATGGCACTTTAAGTAGAGCTTACTGTGCAGTAACATATAAAATTTCAATCAAATACTTTCTATTACTCAATAAAATTATTTGGTTCTGGTTTTTTTTAAAAGAAAAAAATAATTGCAACAAATCTAAACATGCTAAACTGGAAAGTAGTTTTTGGATTGTTATGGGTTAACACTGTGAAACCTAAAGGCTGGAATATATGAAATCAAAGTATACACACATATCTATCTCTCTATTTATCTATATATCTTTCCATCTCTCTCTCTCTCTCTCTCTGTACATATATATATATATATATATATATATATATATATATATATATATATATATATATATATATATATATACAGGCACTATAAAGCAAGTGGGCTGATAGTATACGATAGTGTCGGGGATGATGACACCTTTACATCGAACTTTGCTTGTCGTGTAAACATTATTTGACATTAGTGTCTTCATCTTCGACGTAACTATGAGCAATTTGCTGTATATTCGTGTATTGAAACTGGTGAAACAAATTTCAATGTTTCAGAATGTTAAAGAAAAAAAGCAGCCAGGGTCGAGAAGCCTCAGACAACTAACAGCAGAGATATATTATCTTGTAAACTATTTGTCCTTGCCTTGTGAGCTTATTTGAATTTATTTTTAAGACCTTTAAGCAACTTTGGCCGAGTGGATGATCATGGGAAAATTAGTGGAATGAAGAAAGTGGTAGGATACTAGACAACTTCGAGAAAACACACACATTCGAAAAATTAAAGGAAATCTTTGGGTTTTACGTTCCACGGTTATGCCGGTTAGGCTAAAAGAGACAGTGATGATGAATAATGAATGAAATGGTAGAATGAGGAAAGTGGGAGGAAACGGGAGAACTCCGAGAAAACCCACGCACACGGTGTTTGTCCACCACAAAGTTCACTTGGCGGGGCTGGGATCGAACCCGAGACCCCAAGCACCAGAGGTGAACGCTCACCACTGAGCCACCGCGGTCCCCACACACTTTCAAAGTTTGTCCATCACAAAGCTCACATGGCACTAACCGAGATCGAACCGACTACCACATACACTAGAGGTGAAGCCTTCACGGTGTAGCTACCGTGACATTTCTTGTCTTGTGTTTTCTGGGTAATACTTATAACTTAGTTGTATCTTGATTAGCATGGTGCAGCCTGATACATTTTACTTTCGTTCCATGGTATGCTGCTATATTTTTTACGAGACAAGACGAGACAAAACGAGACAAACAAGACGAGACGAGACGAGACGGGACAGGACCTCTCGAGGCGAGACACGAGACGGGACGAGCACATTTTTTTTCGAGACGAGACATGAGACGAGACATGCTTTACACGAGACGAGACGAGACTTCAGGCTGTCTCGTCTCGTCTCGTCTCGTGGCAACACTATTACTTATAAAATTCCCACTGTCATCCGCACTAATTCGACAATGAATTGCGGCTGTATTATACTCTCCCACTTCGAGAAATCAAACTACATAATGTAGTTCACACTTGACGTGCGCTTCGATTGCACTCGATATGTTTCCACGTTGGCTACTCTCGTCATGAACGTCGGTAAGTCCTTCCTTTGACTCTCTGCAGCAGTCGTCCACACAGTCATCACTTATAAAATTCCCACTGTAATCAGCACTAATTCGACAATGAATTGCGGCTGTATTATACCCTCCCACTTCGTGAAATCGAATTACATAATGTAGTTCACACTTGGTGAGTGCTTTGATTGCAGTCTATGCTTCCAAAACTCGCTACTCCAGAATGATTGAACGGAAGAAACTGTCTATTGTAGGGGACGGTCAATAAACAGTATTGTCTTATCCCCCTTTTCATCATCTCATGTGATTCTTCTTTCGATGGTTTAACTGACATTAAAAAAAAATTCTCGTACAAACATGTTATCAATTATCTAATCACTTCCTGCCCGATTACTATTTCCGACAGAAACATGTAGATGCTCCAGTTAAAGTTGTACAACGTGCAGTCTCTCCAATGTTATAGATGTACAAGCTTCGAGAATTCACTGCTTAAGATATTTAATGTTGACGATCCTCGAGTGCAAGATCTGCCTCCACATCTCACAACTAGAAGTCTATGGGTGACACAAGATTGTGGAAACAACTTCACAAGACCTTATCTTCCAATCAATGATTCTGGAAATCACAAATCTGGAGGCAAATCCAACCTAACTAATGTGGAGGCTTAGCCATTTAAAATGTTATCGTAACTTTATGACAATGTTGAAAAACATGAAATGAAATCTGAGTTTTATGTCCCACACTTATGCCGGTTAGACTAAAGGAGACGGTGACGATGAGAAATGAATGAAATGGTGGAATGAAGAAAGTAGGAGGAAACGGGAGAACCCCAAGAAAACCCACGAGCACGGTGTTTATTCACCACAAAGTCCACACGGCGCGAGCTGGGATCGAACCAGGGACCCCAAGCACCGGAGGTGAACGCTCTACCACTGAGTCACCGCGCCCCCACTATGGCAATGTTGAATTTCGTGGGAAAGAACGAGAAAGAAACCTCATTTTTGGTGCAAAGAATCCGTGTTCAATCCTAGATATGTAAGTCTGTAATATATATAATCATATCCGTGAATCTCCTCGGGGTTGTCTTGTTTCCTCCCACATAGTTCATTCCTCCTTCCTCACTTTACATTAATCTTCAAGCTACTTCATCCTACAGATATAACCAGAGCGGAACATCATACCAAAAGTTCATGTCATGAGAAATTCAACAATAATTACGATTCTTGAAGATATTTTAAGAAGAAATCAAAAGTGTTCCACCTACCTATATTCTTATGTTGACTTTCTGGCTTCAGGAACTCTCTACGAGCATAGGGCCAAAGACCAGGTTTGTACCATTCCTAAAATTGAAAACAAAAATATTCAGAAAGGTTGACGTTTGAGAATTATTCTTAAGTTACTAAACTTACTTTTACTATCAGATTTTCTCCTAGGATTCTAATGTAAAAGTTTTCTATAGTGTGTTGTACAGCAATTATGAATGTATGCCTACATTACAAGCAGCTACCAATCTATAGTAACGTTATTCATCTCAGTTGACATATTTTGTAATTTTTGCGGTCAATGGTATTTCAGAGTGTGTTCCAGAGGAAATCAACTTAGAAGAGGTCGCTTCAGTGTCTTCGTGCTGGATAAACAGCGATCCATTCTCATAGCAAATAGGAGAAGTCAGGGACGTACGCAGAAATTTATTTCAGGAGGGGTCTAAAGCGTTTTGGGGGTTCAAATACAATTTGAGACTAAATTAAATGAAAATTTCAAAAATTGCCCCTAAAAGTAGACTACATTTACAAAAAAGTCGGGATTTCGGGGGGGTCCAACCCCCAGGACCCACCCCTGCGTACGCCCCTGGGAGAAGTGTATATCATTTGGGTCCTGCAATGCAGTGGTACTTCTACCGTAACATGAGATAGACAGGGGTGGGACTCGATCCCCTTCCAGTTTCAGGAAGTCATCGGATTCTATTAGGTTCTGTCGAGTTATAGTCAAACTGTGAAATATGATATCTGGTGGTGTTGGCACGCTTCCAGACATTGATGGCACGGGGAGAATGAGCTTTTCCTAAACGTCCCGTGCCAATACCAGATATATCGGAGCTCTGTAGATTTTCGACCGATCACACAACGAGCGTATCCCTCTTCCTCAATTTGGAAGAGTTCTGGTATCCACTCAAGAAATGGCAAGACATTTGCTGTAGCAATGGTGGGACTTTCGAAACTCTGTTAAAAAAAAAAAAAAAAAAAAAAAAAATTCTCCTAGTGCATTAGGATATTGACAGAAAATGGAATCCAGATAGTCTCGGTATAACAATTTTTAAATAATTATCTCAATATTCTGACACTTTCAGTTGATCGCAATTATCACGAGTCGTAATTGGCGCAGGCCGCAATGATCACGACACCCTATGTATACGAACATTTCAATGCTCAGTTCGAAGTATCAAAGTATAAACACCACTAAATATATTTGCCATTTTAGAGAAGTATTGAACGTCATTTAAGGGGCAGGGAGTGAGTGAGTTGGGACATACATGTATTTTAATTAATGGTATAATAAATTGATAGAAATCTTGAAGCTCTACTTACGTCGTTGGAGAATGACTCTACCCCCCACCGGGAGTAAAACCTGAAATGACGTTCCTGACTCTAAAGAACACTGCAAGAGAGAGAGAGAGTAAAAAAGAGCACTTACCTTGTCTCCAATCCCTGTAGAGATCACCTCCACACCAATTTCACTCTTCAATTTGTTCTTTATATCTTCTGCAAAGTAGAAAAAAAATGTTCGTTACGCCAATATGAAATACAAAGTTAATGATAATACAAAAGCTATGATAATACAAAACTACCGCCAAAGCACTCCGGTGTGTTACGGTGGGTAATAATTTGTACTCCTTCCCTTTATTCCTCTAAAGCAGCGTTTCCCAACTGGTGTGCCGCGAATAGACCGCTGGTGTGCCGCGAGGAAATCGAAACATAATTATTAATTCTATAGCTACCAAATTGGAAGACATAGGGAAAAATGCATATTTTTGTATTTCACATTACTATGAATTTCTACCATAGAAAAAATTACTGTCTACATCTATTACTGTGTAGCAGACAGTATTTCGGCTCGTATACATTTCCACGGTTAGCTGCTATGTTACGTTTCAATTGAGAGTCATGCTAACACCGAGAAATGGAAGCACTTGTACGGTACGCGTAAAGTGAACGTTCGTAAAACACTCATTCGCACGTAAATGACAACAATACTTTGTTCAACAGCTATGTTTTGACTTCGACGCATCGCAAGCTGTGTGATTGCAATAATATGTACCGGTTTTGGTTAAAACAGCAAAGTTAAAAGTACAAAACATTTGTTTGTTCGTTCGTTATTTAGTGATCTTCGTTCTTAGTGAAAGGTTGGATACAGTTTTCGAAAAAGAAACCCTATTTTTAAAAATCTGAGTCCTGTATTTCATTGCAATTGTTTTCTATTTTAAAATTAGAATAAAAAATAAATATAATGAATTAATATAGGGGAAAACCAGTGAACGAGCTTTCATCTTTGTGAGAAGGAGATCAGTAATCACAGAAAAAAATGACCATGGTATTTTTATATTTGCAAAATAATAATAATAATAATAATAATAATAATAATAATAATAATAATAATAATAATAATAATAATAATAATAATAATAATAATAATAATAATAATAATATGTATGAGTGTGCCGCGAGAATTCAAGTTACAACCGTAGTGTGCCGCAAGTTGAAAAAGGTTGGGAAACGCTGCTCTAAAGGATAGTCCAAAAATCTAAGAAAACAAAAATAAAATTTGAACCTGTAAGAAACATGAGATCGAAAGCTATGGATGTCAAATGAGAGAAACACGATGACTCCAGTACTTTGTTGCAAGCCGCCATATTGGATTTGAGTCGAAAATCTTATGGGGCCATAGTATATAAGTTAGTTTCAACTAGAACGTTCTCTCAGAAGAAAACATCGGTGAGATTTAGTGGCGACGTCACCTTTAATTTTTTGGGAGTGTAAGCGAAGGAGTAGATATATATATATATTTTTGAGGGGGCAGATCTTTTTTGTATAGCGTAAAACAATAACCTAATGCAGTACAGCAGGTACAGTACAGTATATAGTAAGCATGTCTCGGGGCCAGTTGGAAGGGATAGCCCCAACC
Organism: Thermobia domestica; assembly: GCF_964235325.1. Classification (NCBI taxonomy): domain Eukaryota; kingdom Metazoa; phylum Arthropoda; class Insecta; order Zygentoma; family Lepismatidae; genus Thermobia; species Thermobia domestica. The sequence continues at coordinate 7,225,184 of NC_137468.1, forward strand.
CCCTTAGAATCACGTTAGTGGGCCTCATAAGATAGCAAAGTTAGTATCTGTCCGTTATTCCACACGACAATGTCATTTGTGTCCTCTCACATATTGCATTCAACGCTCTGATTTTACACTTTATACTTTGTTACAATTTTATTTAAGTATTTCCAAACTTTTGGATCATATTGAATAATGGACTATATCGTGCAAATAAATGAATGAATAATTCTACTTTAGTGAAACAAAATATTCCCAAAATATAATTTAATATCTTAATGCCAAATTGTTAAAGAGAAATGTGATCATACAGAGGTTGATTCATTTATCCTGAGCCAAAGTAAATTTGCAACTGTACCATGTACGCATACCAAAGTAAATATGCACATCGCTGTGAGATTGCCGCGAGGGAAGTAACAGTATCTAGTATCTTGTTAGTCACGCAATAGAGCAATATGGCCGAGCGTAGTCTGATGTCACTAAAACTGAACAGATTCTGGGAGGAGTTTATTACGACCCTTTCCGATGCTAAATTTATGGCGTCGCACATAGCAGAAATGTGTAAAATGCGTAATTTTCGTGTAGGTCCAGCCACCTGGAATCCTATTATACGGGAATATGTGACATACAGTCCTGGATCCACTACACCGATGCGAGCAGCTAGAAACCGGGTTCCCGTAAGGAGGATCCCGCCACTATTCATTGTAGTTCGGCGTATGAAGATCTCCAGAAATAATCTCACACAGTGTACGATGATCAGCAAATGCTACACATTGCAGATGACAATCAAACGCTTCATTCACAGGGATTAACGCCTCATAGCGGTTCGCAAGAGCAGTGTACACGTCCTGAAACCATGTCATGTGGCTGAGCAAAAAATAAACTGCAGGAGGCTTAGGGATGCGCACGAGACGAGTCGAGACAGGATTTTTCTGACAAAATTCGAGTGGAGACATGGCTCTTCCAATAGAGAAATATATACATTTTTCGAGTCGAGACATCACTTTTACAGCACATTTTCGAGACGAGACAGCCACAAATCTTGTCTCGTGTGCATCCCAAAGGAGGCTGTATGAATTCCCTTCTCTGACTTCTCTGTCAAGATCCAGATGCCGTCCCAATGGACAATTGTGCTTTCGTAGTCCTTAAGCAGTTTCTGTGCTATCGTCAAGTACGCAAGTATCACCGACCTGTGAAAATCCTGTAAAGAAGAATCGGATGCAATACCCGTGATCCAGTAATGGAAACTTCGTTGCTCGGGAATAGTCATTAGAGGTGACCATCAGATCGAACACAATCGGAATAGAGAGCTCCTCCGTGGCTAAGTGGTTAGCGAACGCGCGGGAGACCCGGGTTCGATTCCCGGCGGGAGCTCATGTGGTTCGGATTCCACGTCAATCAGTAGGTCCACGTCTCATATAGCCTCGCTGCTGAACGGGACGTAAAAATCACTCAATCAATCAATCAATCAACAATCGGAATAGAAATACGGTATATCCTAGGTAAGTGACACATCCAAATCCGGCTCAATATAAATGAATCAACCTTTATACTGTAATGTTTTCCTAACTCTCTTAAAGTTTTTTTTTTTTTTTTTAATAAAGGCTAGCATTTGTCATATTTTTATCCTGACATATTTTTACATGTTGAATTAAATATAAATACGTTTCTGACCCTTGTCAACAGAGAAAAAGCTTTTCATTAGTAATATAAAAATTCATCTCGTATTTGAACCATATTTAAGCTTTACGTCGGAAGTGATATAAGGGCATATTTTAGGTGAGTTCCGCTTATTGTTCAGAAATAAATTCACCAGTTTTGGCAACTAGAAACTTTTTTTTCTCTTTTAAGAATTATTTGGCCTCATGTAATAGGATGTTAAAGAATATGTACAGTGTGTGGGGTCAAAGTGGTTGAACTGGCATAGCACAACTTCTTTGAAAAGAGAAATCGCCACCTCAGCCTCTTCCTCTTTCTCTACTCCCCAGCAAGTATACTATCTTTGTCCGGCTGCTTTATTGCATACTGGAGGAAAATTTGTAAATTATCCATTGCAGCTTTGGAGAATTCACGATTGCCAATTAAACTCCAAATGACCAAAGGAGTATGCCTATATATATATATATATATATATATATATATATATATATATATATGTGTGTGTGTGTGTGTGTGTGTGTGTGTGTGTGTGTGTGTGTGTGTGTGTGTGTGTGTGTTACAGTTTCGGCTACGCAACATAGCCTTCTTCAGACATATTATTAAGGAGGAAGGGTGTGTTACGTAGCCGAAACTGTAACACACAATATTTACTCTTAAAATATACATAGGCCTACTGCTTTGATCAGTTGGAGTTTTATAAGTAATGCAGAAGTATATTTCTATACCACATCCGGCGAAACATTAGCAGGGAAAGGCATATGATGGCCGTTATAAACGTGTTTTATCTGATAACATGTAAGATTTAGCAATAAAAATTTGTGTACGTAATGTGACATGTTTCACGTATATACGATCACAAAAGTAAAGAAAGACACTTAATAGATTTCAAGTTATTTCAAAGAAACAAAAACAATGCAAACTATTCATAATTGGAACCGCGGTTCAATTAATGGACACAAATGTACTCATAATATTGCTACACTAATATTTTACGATTTGTCGCACACTATGATCGGAAACGAACAAACACAATATGCGAAAAAGTAATAAGATGGTTGTGTATACTCAGGTACTAATAAAGTTGTGATCATTAAAATAGAACACGTGTAATATTTTGGTGTGCAAGTTTGGCTAAATTGTGTACAATAAACGAAAATTCGTTTGTGAAGGTCTCAGTAGAGCGTATTAAGTATGGACTAACACTAACTTTAAACACTTCTAACAATACTTGTACTTAACAATGACATTTTGAGATAACGTATACCTATACAAATACAATTAGCCCCGCCTATCTCTATGAAATTAAATCCTTCGTTTTAACGTCCCACGGTTATGCCGGTTAGGCTAAAGGACACGGTGATAATGAGGAATGAGTGAAATGGTGGAATGAAGAAAGTGGGAGGAAACGGGAGAACCCCGAGAAAACCCACGAGCACAGTGTTTGTCCACCACAAAGTCCACACGGCGCGAGCTGGGATCGAACCAGGGACCCCAAGCACCGGAGGTGAACGCCCTACCACTGAGCCACCGCGCCCCCGGACTGGAGTCGAATCAGGGACCCCATGCAGAGGTGAATGACTGAGCCACCGCGGTACCCCGCTATGAAGACTGAAACGTAGCTGTAAGAGGAAGTACCGGTAAGAGGAACTATGGCTATGTGCTAGATAGAAGTAAGTATAATTACCTGGTTTACATAATTTACCCACTCATCAAAACAGTTATGTCAAATATATTTCGTTTTCGTCATTTAGTCGTATAATGTACCGAGACATGTTTCATGTACCCAGACAGTGCAGAAGCTACATTGAATCCAGTCTGTATCGTCCCCAGAGTTGTCATGATAATAATAAGCGTTACACCGTCCTTAAAAATTTTCTTCCATTACCTTAGACGATTCCTTGGTCGTCGTGGAGGGTAGAAGGACCAGTCGATACATTTTTAATTGATCTTAAGAAGTCTTAGATAGATTTGCATTTCTCACGATGAAGAGACATAAAGCAGTATGCTTTTGTGGTCCTCATAGGAACTAAACTGTGTGGCCGTCATTGGAAATCACATCTGTTAACTTCATCACTCATGGGAGAACAAATCAGTTCAATAAGAGAGCTACCACCTTTTTATTATCACTGATAAAGAAGATAGCTCCCCATTTCTCCTCTAAGGAGCGGAACTTTCGAAAGTGCTGAAATACGTATTTTCTTTTTAAAAAATCTAGTTGAAAGTTTAAAAAAAAACGAATTTCACATCCTCAACTTAAACGAACTATCAAATTGGGCGTTTTCTCAATAGAGAAAGGGAATTTGGATGGTACAAAATCGATCCTAATTTTCCCTCTTAGGAGTGGAATTTTATCGAAAATGCTGAAATATATGTTTCCTTCTTTTTTATATATAACTTTATGTACCGAATTTTATATCTCCAACTTAAGAGAATCTCCACATTCTGCAGTGTAAATAAATGGGAAATTTCATTATGATTGAAATTGGCATTTTATCTCCTCTGAGAGCAGAATCTTAGAAAAAGTGAAACACGTACCGGTATTCTCTTTATTTAAGAGTTTATAAAACCGAATCTCACATGTCCAACTTGAGCGATTCTCCACATTCGGGACTTTCTGAATAAACAAAGGGAAATTTCAATATTATTTATTTATTTATTTATTTATTTATTTATTTATTTATTTATTTATTTATTTATTTATTTATTTATTAAAGAAAAGAAACTGTCCTCTTTCCTCCTTTTAGGAGGGAAATTCTCCAAAATCCTGAAACATGCATTCTTTTGTTTTTATTTAAGAGTTTATATACCAAATTTCATCTCTAACTTACATCAATCCTCTCACTAGACACTTTCTCAATAAAGAAAAGAAATGAACCAATTTTTCTCCCTTCTTTTTCAAAAACGCTCAAATACGTGTTTCTGTGTTTTGTAATTAGAAGTCTCTATGCTGAAGGATAGGAATGAAGAAAGAAGCCTTTAGGAGGAAGAAAAGTCTGTTTTGTGGGACCTTGAATAAAGAGTTGAGAAAAAGACATAAAATGCTTCGTGTGGAGTGTTGTACTGTATGGGGCGGAAACGTGGATTTACGTAAAGGTGACGAAAATCGACTGGAAGCCTTCGAAATGTGGGTGTGGAGAAGAATGGAAAGAATTAGTTGGGTTGAGAGGAAAACGAATGAAAGTGTGTTAGAAATTGTGGGTGAGAAAAGAACACTTTTAGATAGTATTAGGAAGAGGAAGAGAAATTAGTTGGGACATTGCCTAAGAAGAGATCGTATCATGAGGGACGTCCTAGAGGGTATGGTGGCGGGAAAGAGAGAGAGGGGGCGAAGGAGAATACAATTAATGGATGATATTAAAACAGAAAGATCATACGCGAAGACGAAAAGGTTAGCGGAGGACCGTGGAGCATGGAAGCTTCTCAGCTGCGGCAAGTGACCTGCCAATAAAGGCAGAATACCTATGATGATGATGATGATGATGATGAATTTCAGATTTCCATTCATAAGACAAGTGTCATTCTCTTAAATGGGTAAAGTTTCAAAATTATTAAGTTAAAAAACATCTCCACTAAAATTTACTCCTGAAATTTATATATCAAACCAATGATTTACACACATTTCAGTTTTACAGATCTAAGTTAATTTTACCGGATTTATTCTGTATCTCTAATACGTGTTGCATTACAAGGTCTTCTGACTGAATATCTTTGTAATCTAATATTGAACTGAACTGTATTGCATACGTTGGGGTTTGCGGTTATTATTAACTTGTGATCGTAACAAGTACTAGTACATCTATTGTGTAAATGTATTTAGAAAGCCTTGAATTGGGAAGCTAAATTGGCAATATACTGTAGGTTAATTAATATCAAGTTATGCATTTCCATTTCAATTCTAATTCAGTTAAACTATTTATTGTAGTACTGTGAAGTGTTAATAGGTTCTTGTGTTATCAAAGATGATTATTGCTGCCTGGGGGTCCTCATTTATTATACGTATAAGTTGTTGCTGTTATAGGTAAGTAATGGATTTTTCTACCTATGTATATAGCTCCTGGATTGTAATATTGCTAATTTGACGTTTTTCAACTGTTCTTTTTAGTTCTAACGTGACTGGGTTTGAACGCACGGCATTTAACTGCATGACCGGTGAACAACGCAGTTTCGCTATTAAAGTGTTTTACGTAAATAGTGCACGACACGTATTAGGCAGACATTTTCGTCTGCCGTGTAGTGATTGTGTTCCAGGACGAAAAATAATTCTTGGGTAGGTTCACAACTTTAAAGCAAGACGAAGAAGAAATGGCAGTGCAAAAAGTTTTAGGACACCCGAGAATGTGGAGGATGTCCTTACGATGACAAGAAGCCCTTAAAAAGCTGCACGCCTGAAAAGTGAACTGTTTTTGGCTGTCATATTACAAAAAGTGAACTGAAAAGTTAACTTTTTCTTTTGGTTTATACATTAATTTCTACTTGTGTTCTTACCATTTGTTCAAATAAATGAAAACAAAATTCCATTTTTTTTATAGTAACTTAAAAAGCGGGATTTCACTGGGCCTCTTACAAAAGGGAATTTGACAGAGAGAAAGCAGAAGCATCAAATATGAAATACGCTTCTAAAGTGGAATAACAAAATAATTTTCCATTGAGGACTGACAACCCTGCATGAAGCTGTTATGTATAAAGAGAAAGGCACCATTTCGTGTTCAACATTTGGCGCCAGTTTGTATGTGCTGTATGAAGAACTATAATGTGTTCGTTGGTTTCTCTAGAGTACTATTGCGTATTTCTAGAGTAATAGGTGCTTATGCATTCATTTGTAACGACACAATAACACTTTCATGCAAGAGTAGTGATCTATGAATCGTTGTTTCCTATTGTGCGCCGTTAATTTACTTCACACTTGGACGCCCTGTTTTTTTGAAAATGAAGTGGAATCTGCTTCATGTTTAGCAACGTTTTAATGTCAGCACTCAAATGCTAACACGTGGACGTCTGGTGCTACAATTAAGTGAAAATAAAACGCTTTCTACGACGTTGGCAACATTGACAACCCAATAACCTCAAATGTTGAATAGTTACATTCTCTATGTTAGTGTAAATGTATTTGCACAGACAAAATTCCACTTAATTGTATTATTCCTGCAATATTGAACATTTCCATTCACTTTCCCATAGTGAGACATAAGAAGGAACTCGACATTTGAACACCCTGTAGCTATCTCGGAAACGAAGCAGCATCGGACCTATGTTTATAGGAACATTTTTACTTATTTCAATGTCCGCAATCACTTCGTCAACTTTGGACATGCCTTTATGTTACATATTATATATATATATATATATATATATATATATATATATATATATATATATATATATATATATATATATATATATATATATATATTGGGTGTTCCAAAAATTGCATCGTCCCTATATTCAAACCCAAACTCCGATGGCCTACATACTCTTGAATCAAAGGTGTCCAATTGGTCAAATTTGAAACGATGGTAGACCTTGATGACCTCAGTAGGTAAGTGAAATATTATTGTATGAAAAGTTTGGATCTTGAGTTATTATGTATCAAATTTTGGATTTGGATTTAGCCACAAAAGAGTACAATAAAATAATAAAAAAGTAATAAAAATAATAGTAAGTACAAATTCGTACTTTGATGGTCAATAACAAAAAAATCAACGACCTGCACAACACTATGTTCCATACGTGTTCTAACCTCGTTTATATCTATCATCATATCAAATATAGTGAAAATCAGATTAATTTTATCTTTCGTATCTAAGTAGTAATTAGAGATTTACATTTTATTTTCATTTATTTACTAGCTGAAATATCAGGCGTTGCACACAAAGAATCATACTTATGAATAATATTACGTATTTTAAAACAAAGAATTGTGTAGAATAAATAACAAATCTATTGTTCCTGTTAATTCCGATCCATCTGAAACACGCACACCTTTGGTTTTGCCTCTATCAGAAAATCACGAACTGAGAAGGATAAATAACGTGAAGCACGCCTTCGGCGCTGCCCTGTCAATTCCTGGGCTAACTGGCATATGTTCTTGGCTAAGCATGGGCTTAAATATCAATGGGACTATCACCAATTAGCTTAGCGACCCCAAAAATCTATGGATTCATCACTAACCTAGGTTATTTTTACATTTCATTTTTCACTTCCACCCTATACCAATAGGGGCTGAATTTGGACTTAGATGGCATCAGGAGTCTCATTATTTATTTCAGCGATCCCGAAAACTACGGATTTGACCAATATTGGTCGTTTTAGAAACATTTTACGTCACCCCCTTCGCACCCTCACAGGCGTGTTACCCCCAGTATTGTAAATCATATGTGTTTGTCTTGGTTTTAGACATCAGTTTACATGTCGAGTACGGATTCTTGAGATACTCAATTTTTTTTTTACATAAATTTTAAACCAGCCCTTTCCCTTCGAAGCCCCCTACTCCACCCTTAAGATAAGAACCAAAAAGATCTACATAGCCTATAGTTGTTTTTTTTTTTCATACTATGGTCTCCGATAAAATTAGTTTAAAAATGCTCCCCCCCCCCAAAAAAAAAAACCCGGCGTGGATTTGAATACCGGACACATGCACACACAAACATTCATTTTTAAATATAAGATTTACTAGTTATTATTATTATTACTTGCGAAAATTAGACTCAAATAAAAACTTGAAGTTTATGGATGCCAAAGGTCTGCAAACCATAACAATTCCTACGAAAATCATGAAAATCTATCACCATTTCAAATTTGCTCAAAATCAAATTTATTTCCATTGATCGCATACTTTATACAGGTATTATTATTCTCCATGTGATTGATTTTTCTTCAGAAAAGTGAAACCAAAGACGATAATAGAACTTCCCGTGAGTTTATGTTTAGTATTTTCAACTACCTAGCTCTTAACTTAAAACAAGTGTCTCTTGGTTATGTGGTTAGTATTTGCACAAAAGAAAGGATTCTTCTAAGGCACACAGTTAGGTAGTTGTCTAGTTGTGAACATAGAGACACGTTACAAATAGAATATTGAATCAAATTAGTCACATTGTAAGTAAAAGAAATACATTGTTTTAGCTACGAGTACACAAATAACTTTTAGGTATTGATATAAGTATCTATCTATTGAAATGCTACAATAGCAACAAAAGCGCCTGAGCTCCAACCTATAACTTTGGATTTCAAACCTTTGATTTACGGTTATTTGTGATTTCACGTTTAATAAAGACAAATACTTTTAAGTGTGTGTACTCTTAAATAAATTATTTAAATAGACCTTTTTTCATAAAGTTTATTCTTTTTAAATTGTTGTTCAAAGCCTTTGTATTTTAATAAGCTTTTTTTCCAAAATCAATGCAAATGAATTGTGCTGCCATCTTTGGAGTTCTTTTACACTAAACGTTTGTAGACGTTTATATGTTTGTGGCCAATCCTTTCGACAATGACATCTCGGAAACTAAAAAGCTCTAGAAATATGACGTTTTCACTGATCGATTGCAAATTTTATGTAGAATGTCCAGTTTTAATTGAATATTTAAAAAATATATGGCCATTATTTCTTTATTACATTTTTACGGGTACACTGGAAGTGTTAAAATTAACAAAAAACAAAAAAAACTAAAGCATCATATCCTACGCATTATACATTCCAACACCACATAATTGTATACGGGGTTTCATATCCTCTCAGGCGTTTGTTTAATGGCCAAATGATAATGAAAAACGAAAGACAACCATTTCCCCACTCTAAGTTGAATCTTTATTGTTTGGAGTGTTTTGCCCAATGAACACCATATATATCACTGATATTATAATTAATTGCGTGTGGAATATATTTGCTTATTACATACTGCACGCAAGAAGAAAGAAAACACTGATCATACATCAATTAAAAACTCCAACCGGAAGTAGGCTCAAATCTTGCAAACGGTGCGAGATTTTGAAAAAGTAATCCAAAAAAAAAAAAAAATCTCCCATTTAAGGTATCTCTTGGCAATTTTTATCAAGACGTCTTTCACTTCTATTTGTAAAGGGACATGTACAGATGTGAGGAATAACAAGGAGATTCATGCTCATATGTGAATGATGCGCTGTGTAGAGAGCGCAGGCTCAGCTAGTCTATATATTAAAATTCTAGGTTTATACGTTTGTGTGCAATCCTTTGGACAATGAGATCTCGAAAATCACAAATGTTAGAAACATGCCGTTTTCACTTGTCGATTAAAAAATTTTGTGTAGATTGTCCAGTTCTCATTCAAATCTTCAAAAACCGTGTCGTTATTGTTCTATTCAATATTTTAGGACTCGTTTTGAGCCTATAAGTTTAAAATTGTTGCAGGCCAAAACTACGGTGTTAGGCAACCAGTAGAGAGATTACGTATGGCGGGTTGACGGACATTGCAGGCGCTTTGCTTAAATCGGAACGGAAAAACCTACTGCATGCTGGCAACTTCAAAGGCCTCAAGAGACGCAATGAGGCGTACTCGGAGGGATATAGATTTGTTACTAAAAAATATTTCCACTTGATATCGTATTACTTCTACAAATTTGCTACAAACTCACTCCAACATCTATACACAGCAATTCACTTCCTTTGTGAGTCTAATATCCTTTACTTGTGGGAGTAAGGAGGCAGGCACGATGGGAAGGAGGTTCATGGACATAACAGAATGATGCGCTGAGTATACAGCGCAGGTTCAGCTAAAGTTTAAAATCCTGTCCACACCGAGAGAAATATGTTCCACTGAACTTAAATTTCGTATTTAAATCAAAGTTATACATGATTAATGATTGAAATCAATGATGGCTCTTTACAAAAATAATGTCGATAAAACTTAACCTTTTATCGCTATAAAAAAAGAGGAGAAAACTTACTTAATGCTCTAATTCTGTTATACTTAGGTATGCCCTCTAATTCTGATATACTTAGGTATGCCCTCTTCCCTCAGTTTGTAGCGACAAAATGTTAAGTTTTACCGATGTCACGTCCCTCAAGATCCGCCACTGAGTGAAATAATAACAAATGACTTACCTTCTCCCACTCTTCTAGCAACCTCACTTGCATTCAGTCCATAAGCATTAGGCCGAACCTTGAAGACTACTAAATTTCTGTCAACCCTGAAAATAAAACAAAAAGTACATTAGTTTTAGAAATACTGCCTAGACGAAAAGAGTTGAAATTATAATAAATTACATTTCAATTATTCAAATTTATGTTAAAGCCCATCATAAATCGTTACATCTTTATCATTTCTTCTTTTTACATTCAAAATTACTGATAAAATCGTTACATCACACCATTTTTTCTTCTTGCAAGGCTGCACATAAAATCGTTTCCATCTTTTATTTTTTCGCGGCTACCCATAAAATCGTTTCATCATCCAATTCCGTTTCTTCTTTGAAGGCTACCCATTAAATCATTCCCTCAGCAACACCTTTTCTTTTCGCAAAGCTACCCATAATATCGTTACAACACCGCTATCCTTTTTCTTCTTTCAAGGCTGCCCATAAAATCATTTCTATGATCAACCTTTTGTTTTTTCACGGCTACCCATAAACCGTTTCTTCTTTGAAGGCTACCCATAAAATCATTCCCTCAGCAACACATTTTCTTTTCGCAAAGCTAACCATAATATCGTTACATCACCGCTATCCTTTCCTTTCTTTTAAGACTACCTATAAAATCATTATCTGAGCAACACCTTTTCTTCTTGGAAAGCTACCCATAATATAGTTGCAACACCGCTATCCTTTTTCTTCTTTCAAGGCTACCCATAAAATCGTTTCCATCATCAAAATTTTATTTTTTTCACGGCTACCCATAAAATCGTTTCCATAATCAACCTTTTATTTTTTTAACGGCTACCTATAAACTGTTTCTTCTTTGAAGCTACCCATAAAATCATTCCCTCAGCAACACATTTTCTTTTCGCAAAGCTACCCATAATATCGTTACAACACCGCTATCCTTTTTCTTCTTTCAAGGCTGCCCATAAAATCATTTCTATGATCAACCTTTTGTTTTTTCACGGCTACCCATAAACCGTTTCTTCTTTGAAGCTACCCATAAAATCATTCTCTTAGCAACACATTTTCTTTTCGCAAAGCTACCCATAATATCGTTACATCACCGCTATCCTTTCCTTTCTTTTAAGACTACCTATAAAATCATTATCTGAGCAACACCTTTTCTTCTTGGAAAGCTACCCATAATATAGTTGCAACACCGCTATCCTTTTTCTTCTTTCAAGGCTACCCATAAAATCGTTTCCATCATCAAAATTTTATATTTTTCACGGCTACCCATAAAATCGTTTCCATGATCAACCTTTTATTTTCTTAACGGCTACCTATAAACTGTTTCTTCTTTGAAGCTACCCATAAAATCATTCCCTCAGCAACACATTTTCTTTTCGCAAAGCTACCCATAATATCGTTACATCACCGCTATCCTTTCCTTTCTTTTAAGACTACCTATAAAATCATTATCTGAGCAATACCTTTTCTTTTTGGAAAGCTACCCATAATATAGTTGCAACACCGCTATCCTTTTTCTTCTTTCAAGGCTACCCATAAAATCGTTTCCATCATCAAAATTTTATTTTTTTCACGGCTACCCATAAAATCGTTTCCATGATCAACCTTTTATTTTTTTAACGTCTACCTATAAACTGTTTCTTCTTAGAAGCTACCCATAAAATCATTCCCTCAGCAACACATTTTCTTTTCGCAAAGCTAACCATAATATCGTTACATCACCGCTATCCTTTCCTTTCTTTTAAGACTACCTATAAAATCATTATCTGAGCAACACCTTTTCTTCTTGGAAAGCTACCCATAATATAGTTGCAACACCGCTATCCTTTTTCTTCTTTCAAGGCTACCCATAAAATCGTTTCCATCATCAAAATTTTATTTTTTTCACGGCTACCCATAAAATCGTTTCCATGATCAACCTTTTATTTTTTTAACGGCTACCTAGAAACTGTTTCTTCTTTGAAGCTACCCATAAAATCATTCCCTCAGCAACACATTTTCTTTTCGCAAAGCTACCCATAATATCGTTACATCACCGCTATCCTTTCCTTTCTTTTAAGACTACCTATAAAATCATTATCTGAGCAACACCTTTTCTTCTTGGAAAGCTACCCATAATATAGTTGCAACACCGCTATCCTTTTTCTTCTTTCAAGGCTACCCATAAAATCGTTTCCATCATCAAAATTTTATTTTTTTCACGGCTACCCATAAAATCGTTTCCATGATCAACCTTTTATTTTTTTAACGTCTACCTATAAACTGTTTCTTCTTTGAAGCTACCCATAAAATCATTCCCTCAGCAACACATTTTCTTTTCGCAAAGCTACCCATAATATCGTTACATCACCGCTATCCTTTTTCTTCTTTCAAGGCTGCCCATAAAATCGTAACATCACCGAAACTTTTATTTATCTTTTTTTAAGGAAAAGGGGTTCAATTAGCTTCAATTCAAGTTAAGTAGATATCTGTAAATAAGATTTGTTGAAATAGTGATTTGAACGAAACAGAAAAAAGAAAAATCTCTCCATTATCCTAAGACAAAATGGCGGACTGTATGTTCGCTGTAAATTGCGACCGAAGGCCGATCGCTGCATCCATTCTTTAAGCTTTAATATGGCGTATTAGCCTTCAACCTATACCATGTGCAAGCATGGGAAATCTTGTACAGAATAACTCTGTCAATTCGTGCATTCCATTACTCCATTTCTCTGACAACATGTGTCAGAGTAAAGACGGTAAGAGATACCAATAAATGTCTTTTAAAGGAAGTCAACCGAAACTCCTTTATATCTTTACCCCATTTATCTGTGTGTCTGTCCAACCGGGAGATGTTACGGTCTATAATTTACAGCGATATATCCCTATTATAATTAATCTGTACCTATATTATCAACATTGATCAGAGGCGCAATAATTAAGCATATAGCTTAGATATAATTAAAAGAAAAAAACATTATTATTGACATGACATGTTGTCATGGTAAAGATTATTATGGACGTATACACGAAATGGACGAATATAGATGGAATATGTTTGTGTAAACAAAAAGAATAAATCGATGTTAGTTGGTATGTATAATGTTATGACATATTAATCTGAAGTTGATAGGTTTATTGTAATAACTTGATATATCTGCGAATTAGGGCTAAAGTGTTTATTCGCTTTATCTGGTGCCGTAGACCCGGGACTATACCGAAAACCTTTAGTTCCGAAGGATAGTAAGAACGGAGTTTATGTGCATATTTTACCTTTTATGAGTTTCACTACTTTGAGAAGTGGAAAGAAAATCCAAAGAACTGGAATTATGCAGGATTCGGAGATTGAAGAAGTACCCAGTACTTTAGATGAAACCATGTCTGGAACTGCCGTAACTGTGTCCGAACGTTCCCATTCTAATCTTATTGATATGATTAGTCAACTACTAGATGCTAAATCCGAACAATACAATAAAAAGCTAGAACAGATACAGAAATGGAATGATGAGAAGCTGGAGCATATGAAGAAATCGAATGATGAGAAGCTGGAGCATATGAAGAAATCAAATGATGAAAAGTTCGAGCAAATATTGACCCAACACAAGTCTCTTGCAGATAGAGTTCAGGGTATCCATGAAAATTTCGATCGGTTACAGCATAATTTGAAAGAGGACTTGCAAGTGTTGATTGAAAAAGTGAATGGTACTGGTGTGAATATGAAAGTAGAACCGGAAGAAGGTCAGAAGAAGGTCGATGGACGAAATGAAAATATTGAAGAACAGGATGTAAACGAAACAACTGAACCTGTGGTGAATTGGGATGCGGAAGATGCTGCAATTAAAGAAGAACCATCATCTCCGGCCAAGGAGACCACCACCACTACTACTACAGACGTATTCAAAATTGAAGTGAATACAGGCGTATTCAAAATTGAAGTGAAAGGTCTGCCGAGATTATACAGGTTAGGGGAATTGAAGAAATTGTTGACAGACGATTTGAAGTTGGGAAGCCATACTATTAGGTCACCGAAAAGAGCGAGTTCTTGGATTTATTTGATCTTCAAAACTGAAGAAGACCAACAGAAGGCAGTAAAGACCTTGAATGGATACAGTTGGAAGAAGCGAGTTCTTTCAGCCGAAGTTGCCGGAACTGATCAACGTAAGCGAAAATTGGAAAAGTCTGATGATAAGGATTCTAAAAAGGCGAAAGTTGAGTTACTTGTAGAAGATAGAATAAAACAGGCTACAATACCTTTGTGGGATGTTACTTATGGAGAACAGTTGAAGAAGAAGACTGAAGAAATAAAATCTTCACTCACGCGAGTGACGGATTTGCTGCTGAGAAGAAATCTGGATTTAGCAGGTTGGACAGAAGAAAGAAAAGAGAAGAATAAAGGACTTGCAGATTTTCTGAGGCGTTTGCCTATAGGAAAAATTAAGGATGATTTGAAAGATTATTATCTCCAAAACAGAGAAGGAAACAGCTTGAATGTAACATCGCTCTATTTCCAGATCTTCACTGAAAAGGAAGAAGGTGAGAAACCTCCACCTCTGCAGCTGTTAGAATATGTGAAAGAAACTATCTGTGACATGAGTTTCCGATTATCTCCAGATTCTGATTTTCAAGTGAATACCTCGGGAGCCGAGCAGCTTTATACTTCCATCGCGGAAATGGTTGAAGTTGACGAAGAAACTTCCTTGATAGATGTGTGTTGTGCCGCTGGAGGAATTGGATTTACTCTTGCTAAGAAATGTACTCAAATTCTTGGCATAGAAATGTCCAACCAGTCAGTTGAAGATACAAGAGCTAATGTTGTAAAGAATGTCATCACAAACAGGGAGTATTTTGTTGGACGAACTGAAGATATTTTGCCCACCGTAGTGGAGAAAGTAGCTGGAAAGAAGATACTTGTTATTGTAGATTCACCTAGAGTTGGGCTTCATCAGAAGTTTCAGCAACGTAATGAAAAGGTTGAACAAGAACAGGAAAATAAGTATCAGATTAAAGTTGGAAATGGCTAAAGCTAGTTCAAACTTTAGTCAACCCTGATGTGTTAACTAAACTAAACTTGGCTAACAATTCTTGATCTATTCTCTTGGATGTTACGAGTTGTGTTATGAGTACTTCATTTGGACTTTATATATGTGCAACATGTTATGATGTGATTCATTTATTTTATCTTTGTAATAACTTTGAGTGTTATGTTTATCTTTATTTTACCTTACGTGTTCAAAAGAGATTTGATTGTGTTAAATTGAAATTCATGACATTGATCTTAAATTGAAGCTTCTAAATGTAATTATTGCCTTCTGATCTTGTTGTTGTTTTGATAAGATGACGATCTTAATTATAAATAATGTCGTTTGTATATGGATGTTATCGCTCAATGTAAAAGAGGAACAATTAACTAGTAACTCTGCGTAAGTCATCAATTAGTTATAATTTTGAATAGATCCATAAATGATATTTGTAATGAATCGACGTTTTATGATATGTGATTAGTAATAAAAGAAAAATGTTATTATAAATGAATTGATATATATATATATGGAGAAAGAAGAGAAAAGAAAAATATTTATATTGATGTAATAATAATAATTAATACGAGGATTGATGTAATAATAATTAGTACGAGGGCTATTCAAAAAGTGAGTGTTTTGAAAATATCCAGGGTTCTTTCCTTCACTGTAATACTGTTACGGAATTCCCGTTCTGGGCGACATTTACAGCGATATATCCCTATTATAATTAATCTGTACCTATATTATCAACATTGATCAGAGGCGCAATAATTAAGCATATAGCTTAGATATAATTAAAAGAAAAAAACATTATTATTGACATGACATGTTGTCATGGTAAAGATTATTATGGACGTATACACGAAATGGACGAATATAGATGGAATATGTTTGTGTAAACAAAAAGAATAAATCGATGTTAGTTGGTATGTATAATGTTATGACATATTAATCTGAAGTTGATAGGTTTATTGTAATAACTTGATATATCTGCGAATTAGGGCTAAAGTGTTTATTCGCTTTAAATTTTGGAACGTAATATTGGGGAACGTAGCAAGTATTCTTCAAAACACCTTTACAATGACTGCACCGATAAAGAATCCCGCCATATATGAAGTAACTATCAGTCATACGTGTTCTCCAAGCACAAGATAAGCGCCCTGCGGGTATTGACAAAGCGCTTGTTCCCGTTTATGGAAACATTATGAGCCCACGTGTAACAAACTGCTATCGTAAATGAAAAGATTAAGAACGGAGTTGAAATATGATATCCGCTGCTAAAACTCTATAACTCTGGGATTCAGAAGCTACTATCCCCACCACATATTTTTGAACGATTACTAGCCGTTGTAATTTTAGTTTCCGGATCCACCTCCTATAATATATTATTTTAACTTCTCTTACCTGAAGTCGTGGAAGGTATCCCTAGGTACATCAAGCAACTCTGCAATTATAAGGATGATATCGACTCCTTCCTTCCAATTTTTCAGTCTGAAAAGATACCATACAGTGAGGTTAACTATATTATGATAACATCGGACATAAGTAAGCTTTATGGCTTATATATCTGGCAATTCATTACTACAGAAACTGAAATTTGCAATTTTAGATTTGAGGTTATTTCTACAAGATCATTCTTTGTATTATTCTCCCAATTTCCTGGTCTTTTCTTCCCATAGACTTACAACTAAAACTCTATACATTCCGCGAACTCTCTCGTGGGTATACGTGCCTTTGGCGTGAGAGATCCGGCTTCGATTCCCGGCGGAAGTTCATGTGGTTGAGATCCCACGTTAAGCTGTATGTCCACATACACAAGTTTACATGCTTTACCCACAATTCTACGCTCTCAATAGTGCTTATGCGCATTCGTCTGTTTGCGAACTTGTCTGTTAGTCCTATATAATTTAAAAACTACATTTTTGGCCACTTTGTATCTTTACTAACATCATACTGTTTTGTTTAATTTACTGATATTCATCTTTAAAAAGGACGATACTATTTTTATTATATATACTTCATAATAGAAAAACATTTAAAAACGTAAAGCAAAATACATATAATACAATTTTTCTGTGGCTGGCACAGATCTAATGTGTTTACATAAGTTTCAATGTAAAACGAATGACGAATAGTGTTACGTAACGGATTAACTTAGTGACACGAGTATCCACTGTACCTATACAAAACATCCTAAAAGATATGAAGTGAGGAGCTTTACCTCCACTGCCCCTGGTGGAAATTCTGCGTACGCTACTGATTCTATACACATTCTTCGAAACTAAATGAAACTATTGCGGAATTCCTGGACTGCATTACTTGGAAGTCTCTAGTCCTACCATCTAGATGTATCATGTTACAGAATTTCAAGTTGTACAAAAAATATTGGGCCTTTGGAGGTCAAAACTCAGAATACTTTTTCCTACATTGTGATCGTAAGTTATACATTTTTTTATCACACGTGATCCTCCCCTTAAGAAATGTCATGAGTTCGTTACGTTTCAGTAGATATTTTAGATAGAAATTTGATTGAATGAATGTTTTTAAGTCACATCATGTGACTCCAAAACATTGGCTTCTCTTTGTAGCCAGTTTTCTCCCAATGGTTCAACACTGTTTGGTGAGCGATACCATGACTGCTTATATGCCGGTCCTGGACGAATTTGCCGGAATATCACCCACTTTTGTTGTGTTTGGAGTCTGCTTTGAGGAGTATCATGAACTTCGAAATTTCCAGAACGTAAGCGACTGAGAGTCTTTTGGCCGTTGCTTTTGGTAACGTATCATGCGCATAAGTAGCACAAAGGGACTATCCGGTTGCAATGATGTGAACAGTCTTTGGGGAAGATGGCTGAAATTCAGCTTAAATGTAGAAGAGACGAAGAGACTATGTAGATTTTAGATTCCAAAAGGAAATTGTCCTAAAATGGATGGAACATAGTCAAAATACACGAAACATTAACAATAATGGAAAATCAATGAAAAACAAATAATTCCTCCACTTATCTCGAAAACCAAAAGAGGGAGATGGCTGAAATTCAGCTTCAATATAGAACAAACTATGTAGATTCTACATTCAAGAAAGAAATTGTCGTAAAAATGGATGGAACATAGTAAAAAAATCACGAAACATGAACATTGAAGTCTATGGAAAATCAATGCAAAAATGAAGTGGTCTACATATCTCAAAAACTATAATCGAGTTTTTGATATGGCGAATTGAAAGTTCGATGTATAGCATGTAAGGTAAATATGAATAGAACATTGTTAAAAGTCAAGTTATTTGAGTAAGAATCAATAATAATGATAAAGTATATGTTTCTTGTTCGAGTTACCCAGGGCGCCCCACGCGGAAGTTACGTGCTGAAATACCTCACATCTGGATTTGGAATCTCCAGACTTGATTTAGCACGCAACCAAAGGTAAAAATGAGGGAGAACGCGGGAGAACGCCGTTCCCCCACTTCCGAAAATATCTAACGGGTCCCACCACTTGTGGGAAATATTTAACGGGTAAAAATTACAATGGGCAAAGATAAACACGGGGAACGGCTCGAGGTCATAAAACTCCCTACCTTTTCTGATCCACTTCTACCCCTGCACGCAACGTGACTTTTGTCCTGACCACGTGACACAGTCTGGTCCTTACAGCAAACCGGATAAGTAGTTCTGCGGAAAGTGGAATCATCTTCGGCGCAATACCTCACGTCTGTCTATAAAAATTCCAAGTTTTCCACATGTATTAGCGTCCACTGTGAGCTGTCAAATGATTTTAGACTTTATTCGCTACGACTCATATACCCTGAGCTGTGAGGCATTAACGGCATCTCGTGCAAAAGACTCAATTCTTTTTAGACTACCTGATATTCACTTAATTGTTTCTTTATCAGACCTGCCCGTGCTCATGACACATAGCATTCTCCAGTTAACAGCGAAAAGACCTTATAATCTTCAGTAGCTATCAAGGTAACAGTGAAGAAATAAAGAAAATATCTCTTCAAGCTTATTTGTCATAACCTGAGAAGTTTACAACTTTTAATTGGCATTGTTTTCAACTCTACACTTCTTTCTCCTTGTAAAAGAGAGAGATTGGTTCGCTTGAAATAGAACTAAGCACTGTATAGAATTCTAGTTAACTCTATTATTGGAAGATTAATTTTTACAAGGAAATAATGAAACTAGTAGGGCTGTAAGTGAACACCATGTTTTAAAGATAGGATAGATCGAATTTGTAATTAGGTCATAATCCATATGCTAAGCTATTGGTGGTATCATAGTGAAATACAGTATGTCAGGAGCGCACCCACGCGGTGGCTCAGTGATAGAGTGTTCACCTCTGGTGCATGGAGTCCTTGTTCGATCCCAGCTAGCGCCAAGTGAACTTTCTGGTGGACAAGGACCGTGTGTGATGGCTTTCTCGGGGTCCACTTTCTCCCCACTTTCCTCATTCCAGGATTTCATTTATTTCTCATCATCATCATCTTCCTTTATCCTATCCGGCATAACCATAGGACGTAATTTTTTTTTTAAGATTTCATTTTATTTCATTTGCAAATCCTCCTACACTCACAGATAACGTAAACAAAAAACAGTAACATCACCTGTATTTTCAGAAGTTCATTTCAATGGACAAGTTCCCCCCTCCCTCTTCTCTTGAACTCATTGGGGTTCCGAAACAGTAAAAGGTCTGTTAAAAGACTATCTTTTAGGACATGAAGATGATCACGCGAACTGCCCAATTTTCAGGATTCAACATACAAACATGGTTATTACATTAACAACTAATGACTAATTGATTCAGTGCGGACAAATTTCAACTTTAAGAGTAGTAAGTACTACATGTTTTATAGGAAGACGCAGATTCTACAAAACAGAGGCCACTATAAGCAAGTGACCAACACAAGTGATCTAGGTACCACCGTAACTGTCGATTGAAAAGGTCCGCTATCAGCATCAAGAGTGGATGTGCTTATAAAATGGATCATCCAGTTCAACATACCTCTAGTCAATTCTATACTCTTACACGACTTCAAATCAATAGTTACAAATTTGGTCTATATCAGTTGGAAAATAAAGATAAATCTGCATTACACTAACAGTTAATTTTACTCACCTGTCTTTGAATTCGACGTAGGCGTAACTTTGATCCACATTGTCATAGATGTTGGGCTGAGATGTTCGCTCCTGTAATAAACAGGCAAAAAAATAAGCTTCTGAACATTCCACAAATATTTTATTTATACCAAAACTGTTATACATTTATTTACACAATGATATAAATACAGCTATAATACAGATACAGATGCAATACCTCTTTGATATTCAAATAAGCAAAAAGAATTAAGATCCTATATATACACAGGGAGTTGGAGAGAATGTATTCCAAAGTCTATGATTCCTAATCTTCTTTGATTGACAACACACCTTCCCGAACGCCCACATGAAGAGAAAAATCGAAAACATGTAGAAGGAAAATGCACACATATCGGCTACAGGCGGTTTTCCTGCCACGGCGAGAAAACTGGAATCTGTGTTGTGGTGTCGATTTTCTGTACTGCGTTGGAAGGAGTAAAGTCTAGATGGTGCATACGTACTTTTTTATCTTTGTACGTATGTTCCATACAGACTTTCTAGAGGCTGCTACGTACTCAGTTCTTTTCTCCGTATGTTCCGTACAGATCTTCTAGATGCTGCTACGTATTTAATTCTTTTCTCTGCATGTTCCGTACAGATTTTCTAGATGCTGCTACGTACTTAATTCTTTTCTCTGTGTTCCTCCGTATGTTCCGTACAGATTTTCTAGATGCTGCTACGTACTCAGTTCTTTTCTCCGTATGTTCCGTACAGATTTTCTAGATGCTGCTACGTACTCAGTTCTTTTCTCCGTATGTTCCGTACAGATTTTCTAGATGCTGCTACGTACTCAGTTCTTTTCTCCGTATGTTCCGTACAGATTTTCTAGATGCTGCTACGTACTTAATTCTTTTCTTCGTATGTTTATTTCCGCCTAGAAAGAAAATCTAGATCGTACACAAAACTGGGGCTGTGTAGTGTTCGTACACAACACAGATAATGTTTATCAAAGTATGTAACCATGATTTTCTGTATCCTGCACGGGCCAACGAAGGACACATATTTCCGTCTATTTACAGTTGTACATATTGGTCTTGGCTAAGCAACAAATCTGTACAGAAAATCTTGTGCATGATGCAGAATCGTGCTAAATTACGTCTCTTCGGATTTTCTAGACTAAATATAAGCTTGTTTTCTCTCAGTGCACGACTTCGTACAACACTTTTCTTTTTTATTAATAATAATATAAATTATAATAGATGAGACTACATTTTGTATAGCACTGAACATTGTTTATGTCGTTACAGGTATGAATTGGTGCAGTTTCTCTCAACATTGATATTTTATTTAAAATTTTGTATGCACTTTTGGTCTGGAATACCCGGGTTCGGTTCCTTGCGGAATCTCGTGTGGTTCGGATCTCACGTTAAGCTGTACGTTAACGTCTCATACAGCCTCCGTGCTGAAAGGGACGCAAAACTCAAAATCAAATCTCACAATTGATTCTAACTGATTATTAGGTTTACGCTAATAGGTCTTATAAGATTGTAATATTAGTGTGTCCTTTACTCCTCATGATAGTTCTTGAAAGGAAGCGATTTATTTATTATTTTGAAGAGACAGCTATAGTAATTGTCTCGGCGAGTTCGTTAACGGAGTAAACTCGTGTGTAACAGTGGTTATCAATATCACATACATAGAATATTGATCGTTTGGATTACGAGGATAGAAAAAAAAGCCCTTATGGGCCTGAGCCGTTCTAACGGTACCAACGCCATCTCTTAGCGACTGGCCAAACTACGTCCAGTCTAGCAACAAACTTGTGGTCAACGTGCTGCGTCGCTCTCTAACAGGCGTATCAGGACCTTTGTATACTTTGTGGCCGCCACGTGTTTTACATATGTGACTCCCCAGTTTATCTCACGATACTGAGTGTACATCTAAAATTTGTAACCACCGGCCGGGACTACTAGATTAAGGTGTTCCCTTCTAACAGCGTGATCATCTTTATTGTCTTTACCAGAGTTTATTAAAGACTTCATCACAGAAATAAATAATTAAAATGTAGTCAGGATGGCATAAAATTTATTCTTAAATTCCAATATTTTTCAACGTCTCTACGGGGCTGCGAGACATGTCAGTGAAGAAATGCTACGATAAGCTATTCCAACAGCAGACTGAAGGAGAGTGTTATTTTGTGCCTTCTCAATAAGGAGATGACATTGCAATTAGATAAATTGCACAATTGCGTATTCTCTGCACTGTTCTGTGTGTAATTCATAATGTTAGTTGTCTTCGGATGCTGTAAAACAGTGGTTTCCAAATTGGGAGCGTGAACAACCAGAAAGGGGATGCAAGCAACTCACAGAACTACAAATATTGTAATAAAGCGGGGTAAACTAAATACTATACAAGCACGAAATATCTATTGAGTAAAAACTGTGATTCCACTAAGAACTAATGGTCCCGGGTTTGATTCCCGATAGGGACATTCGGTCGAACAATTGTAAAAGCTTTTTCAGGCCAGCCATCCTGAATGAAGTTTTCCTGGATTTTCCTAATTCACACCAGGCAAATACTGGGATGGTATCTAACATATAGGTCCCAGGCCTCTTCTTTCCTTCCCTTTCCTCAGATAATGTAATCGTCAAAGGACGTCATTCCTCACGTCACGGGCTACCATGGCTATAGATGCTGAAAAGCCCAGAAATCTAATTCCTAATCCTAATACACGAAGACCTAAGTTTGCTTAGAATAATACTGCACTATAATAGTTTCCCTGAGAATGAATATAAATTGGTGAGTATTATTATTGAAGGTTTGAGGATCTAGTAGTGCATCTGAAATTGCAAAATTTGCAAAAAGAAATCAGTTCTATGGGTAGGTAAAGAGGTGGGTGTAAGTAAGCAGGGTGCACGAAGGAGGGTGCCACATAACGTAGGAAACCACTGTTCAAAACTAAGAAGGTCGTGTGCACACTACGCTTTTTGGCTAACTTATTCGCGTTGCCACAAACTTATTTAACAGCTGTGAGCCTACAATACTGAACCTACGCGCGGCACAATGTTTTCCGCAGATTCTTCACCCATTGGAGAATAAGCACCTCAAAATAAAATAAGCTCTACCAACAAAATATGTGTAACCACTCTCTTTTATGGAAAGATTTATTCTATAAGTTGGCATTTAAAATTGCTATCCATTGTCAAACAATAGATCTGATCTGAATTCCAAAGAAACGAAAGTGGCAAATCCTAACTCAATCCTAACGAAAGTGGCAACTAGTTGAAGAAAGCGGTTGTAGGGTTGTTGATAACAATGGGAGACCCGGCTCTATTCCCTACAAAAGGCAGGTATTTCAATGCGTAGGTTCATCCAGCATCTCTTAATGGGTTCCTGGATAAACATGGAGATAAGAGTGGTTTGAGTCTGGTCCAGACTTTATCACATTCTACAAGTGTCGAAGTGTCATAACTGAAGCCTTACTTCCACAGTCTTTTGGCCTCACATGGTTTGTTCCAAATAGCGGCATCTTTTCCTTCTAAAGTAAGGAAGAATAGATGCCTAAAGAAGGGCAAATCCAAGATCCCAATATTTTAGAATGAGGATAATTAATCTGACTTCGGTTTCGATCTTTTATAAGGATGGGCATGAGTGAGTTTTCTCTGAAACTCAACTCTACTCGAAACAGAGCTCGACTCGAGAACTCGGCTCGAAAAATTTTCTCCAACTCGACTCGAATTTGGGTCGAGTTTTGAGTCCAGTCGAGCTAAATCCTGTATGTAGTTTCAAGTATCCTACACAGCCAATACAATTATCAATACTACCTCTACTACTACAACTTATATTATTATTATTATTATTATTATTATTATTATTATTATTATAAGAACACAGTGAATAACATGAAAGATAGGCGGTTTGTATCTGAATACTAAAAAACTAGTTGACTGTCGATCTCGGTTGTCGAGAACTCTTCAGAAGACAATGACATCATTCATGAGGTTCTGGGTTTGAGTTCCGAAGGAACAAATATTCGGTCTCGAGCCAAAAGTTGTTAAAAGTTATAGGGCTCCTGCCAAATATGTTATTCCTAAAACATATTTTAGGAATAAGTTATTCCTGAAACATATATTGCTCGGCCAAGGTTTAGGGTTATCAACGGCTCGAGCGGCTTGGTTCAGAGCTCATTCACTATCGAGCCAAACCAAGAAGTGAGCCGAGCCAACAGCTCAACCCAACCGAGCCGAGCGGAACCGAGCTGATGGCTCCGAGCCGATTCGAGCCATCGGCTCAGTTGAGCCAAGTCGAACAGAGCCGATAGACTAGTTTCAACGGACCTGGCTCGAGCCAATGGCTCACCTGGGTCGAGTTGGTGGCTTTAGCCATCGACTCATTTGAGCCGAGTCAATGGTTCATACCAGGCGAGCCGAGCCGGTTAACATTACTACCTGGGTTGGGCTTTTGTTTGGGCTCAAAAATTCGACAATGCAGGTTTTAGCCTTGATAATAGGACTAACAGTATATACTGTATTTATATTGGTACTCACGACATTTGAGGCTGTCTCGTTATAAAAATCTATTGTCGTCTCATTATAGAGACGAGACGAGATGCGAGTAGTGTTCCCTGTCATGAACAACACTAAAAGTATTCCACATTACTGCTTACATTTCTCATGGCTTTAGCTTTCCAGTCTAACCAGGCCATGATTACAAAACGAGTTGAAACGAGCTGAACGAGCGACCAATTTACAAAACTCAACTCGACTCGAAACTCGACCTCTAAAATAGTGACTCAGCTCGGAACTCAAATCGAGAAAATTACCTCTGACTCGACTCGTGCCCATCCCTAATCTTTTATGGGCAAACACTAACATTCCAAGTGCAGCGTAAGATCAATATAGCGGGATGTGCGTTTGGGGAATCTAGTTGTTTCCGTAGATGCACTTTTAACAATTATTCCCCGAAAAAGGTTTACTATCCCACCTTCCTCACAAATCTAATGACAAATTAATGTATCCACTCTATCGTACGTGTTGTGGTAAATTAAGTCAGTCATGAGTTTGTAATTATGAGAAAGAGAAGTATATGGTATTTGGATAGTAGATGAAATAAAGATAGCTTTAGAAAAAGGAATACTTAAAATTTGGGTTTAAGATGTGGTTCAGTGTGATCCAAGGGTGGTGGATTATTTGCCGAATACATTAGTACTTTTCTAAAAGCAAAAACCGAAGATAGTAGATGGCCATCATGATATGAAGCAGAAAAACTGAGAGGAAAATATATCCAACACTTTGTGAAAAGGAAGGAATGAAACTGGATGCACAAAAAAATAAACATAATTCAGCACTTATGAGTTTAGCAAAGTTAATGTTAAACTCATTTTGAGGCGGTCAACGTGAAAATATGGGCCAGTTGAGCAACATTATTAGTGAAGGACTGGAATTATATAATTAAATTAGTCAAACTACATGAAATAGTTTCGCTAAATGACTGGTAGTATAAAGACGAAGTTTCTGTTCCCTGTCAAGAGTAAATATGGTGATGTCTCACACTTAGAATTGTATAATTACTTAGATAAACTTATATTTTGATATCGATTCAGTAATTTTCACAATTCCTTGGTAATTGTGCGACTATTTAGGAAATTCAATCAATGAGTTATTCTAGGAAATGAATTATCAAAATTCGGAGTAAACGTTATTAATTATGCCACCATTGATAATCAACCTGTTGACGAATCCTTTTATCAACCAATGGGAGAAGCGAAGACCGTTATTCATACGTAACGTGTCTGATATATGCGATGTTACATTGTTGAAATTCTTACACAAGTACTACAGTGAAACTTGTCAACTTGGCCACCTCTCTAAGTTGGCCACCTGCTCATCTTGGCCTGGTTCGTCTTGAACCTGCACTTCCCATAAGACATTCGTTACTTATTACTCTGTAAATTGGCCACCTGCCTATCATGGAAGTTGGCCGTATAGAAGCAATGTTTATCCGATGATGATAATGATAAATTTACCTGCGTATCTTGGCCACGCAAAATACCGTATTGTTACTTTCCTTAACTCTTTCGTATTCCCATATGAGCGGCATATGTTCTGTATTTGACTTAACAGAAAGAGGCATAGACTCTCACGATTTTTTTTCTTGAAGGTCAATGGACAGAACACTACCCTGATAAAGGGGTGATGAAAGATATGAACAAGGAAAAGGACGCACATGTATTCAGGAAATGGTTGTACGTATCAATTTACCTTGTCCGTTTTGATAAAACCATTAGCTATAACGGCTCCTTTCATCAGCGAGGAACTTGAGTAATTCCGGAAAATTCTCAAGGTTAAAGCTAACCATCCCAATTTTCAACTATTGGCACCTGATGGCTTGTTGAAAAGTAGCGGAGGTTTTGAGATATAAATTCGCTTAAGATTTTCCCAAAACATGATTTGCTCCGAGGGAAATACTTGTATCTCATTAACAAGAAGTATTTAACTACAAAATTAGAATGTGGATATGTGCCAAAAAGAATAAAAGAAATACGTCTTGAATGAACCATCACAAAATACGTAATTTTTTCTAGTACCGTATATTGTTATGATTACTCTATATACATTGTTTGAAAGTAGCTGTTGTGCCATTGCTTATTAAAATTTTACAATCAAGTAATACTAGAAGTCCTATTCTTAAAGTACACCAATCACACCTATTTTCTGTAAGTTGGCCACCTCTCAATGGAGCCGATGGTGGCCAATATAGACAGGTTTCTCTGTAATTTATATAGATTTAGTGTTTTGGCCAGCTTTGTTTCATTAATAAAATGATATGAACAATAAAACCATTGGGCAGTATTCAAAGAGAATTTTTTAATCAAACATTAGTCATGCGATTAGTTAGTGTCGTATTAGCTCTGTACTAAGAAGGATGTACTTTTGGGTATTCAGAGTCCGCTTGGAGTTCAGCTAATAAGTTGATTTTGGTACGATTAACTAATATAATCCCAATACCTCGAGTGAGAAAAATAAATGTGGCAACTACGGAAATCTAGACGTGTGCATTCGTAGTCTGTAAAAATTAAAATACGTATGTGAAATACGAAATTTGAAATGTTTTCTTTTTGGTTTGTTTGGTTCTTTTTGGGAAATTTGAAATGTTTCTTTCTAACAACTTATAAATAGTTACGAAATCGAATTATAATTAAAGTATTTATTTCTGAGGGATGTATTTACGGGACGAATAAGTAGAAGTCAATTAATATTAGCGACAAAAGAAGGATTATTTTGTAATTATAAAGGAAGATAATTTATTGATGAGTTGTACGTTTCTCTCAGAAAACTGAAAATTTTCTATTCATCTCTCACTGTTCACTTTAAGAAATAGTTTTGCTATTGTAGTGAAATACCTGCTTCATAGTCAATTCATTCGATAAAGTGAAAGGAAAGAAAGAAAGAAAGAAAGACAGGCAAATAATTGCTTTTGCATTCTCATAATGTAAGTTTATTCTGCCTAAACCAGGGTACCATCTGCTCCAAATTAATTAAAGCCTGTGACAAACATCTTGGCATTTCAGCTAAACGAATAAAACGCAAGCACTGACGCGATGTTGCCGAATGCTAAAGGGTGTAGCTATGGCTAAGCAGACGAACTACAGCACGATCAGGTGGCAGAGGATAGACGTGGATGTGTACAAAATAAACGTGGCAATACCGCTGGACTCTCATTTGCCACCAGCATTTAAAGGGAACTTGGAGCGCCGCCTTCAAATGGCAAAATGTTTGTCACACCGTTTAGTCACATATAATTAACTTAGTAAACTACTAGGCTATATGTTAATCAGGGCTTCTGGTTCCATGGCTTTGAATTGGATATTAAACAGAAGAAATACTGACTAAAGCTTCAACACACATTGTATTTTAAACTATAATGTCTTACAGTTTCGATATCTTCCATATCCTTCATCAGATACTGTCACA
Organism: Thermobia domestica; assembly: GCF_964235325.1. Classification (NCBI taxonomy): domain Eukaryota; kingdom Metazoa; phylum Arthropoda; class Insecta; order Zygentoma; family Lepismatidae; genus Thermobia; species Thermobia domestica. The sequence goes on from NC_137468.1 coordinate 7,253,948, forward strand.
GATAGTGTCTGATGAAGGATATGGTAGATATCCGAAACTGTAACACATTATAGTTTAAAATACAATGTGTGTTTAAGCTTTGGTCAGAGATTCTGAATATACTTCTGATAACCATGTATTAGTCAAACCTTTAGTATAGCGCTAATTATACGTCAAAACGACTCTATAAAGGCCCATTATGTTTTGTTTCTGGGATATGTTAACAGGTTGATTGCCAAGGCATTATCGTGCGCATTTGTCCCCGAGGTCACATTTTTTTTTTTAGTTTATCCGAGAATTGAGTGCCAGATTTGCTAAACTTCAGACTGTGGCTTATGGGCGCCTGTAGATTTTTATCCAGGGAGACAAAAAACACTAAAGTATGCGTTATTGTACATAATCCTCACATCAAAAGGAAAATTGCATAAAACCAGCAGTATTTTTATTTCCAGATAGGAGGGATAAATTTCCCTTTGTCCCTCTCAAGGGATTCATTGTTTGGCTGGATATGCAAGTTGATGATGTAATTATGCCCGAGTACCAAATTTGGTACTCATGGGAAAAGAGCTAATTTTTATCTCTGTTACTATGAGTACCAAAGTTAGTACTAAGGCATATCTCATCAAAGTCTGCATTTTTTGCAATTGTGGGGTCAAACGAAACTGAACATGCACAAATCCACATTATACACCTCAATTGGAGCAGTAATATACGGACAGAAAACTCTTATATCTATAGCGCAATAACTTTCTTAAAGATATTTGAACGCTAAAGCTACCGTTTTAAAGAGTGATTTTTACTCTGTCCAAATACATCACAAAACACATGCCGCCTTATGCAGAGTTGTTTTGACTTATAATTAGCGTCATACTAAAGGTTTGACTACTGCAGGAAACATATGTTAGTCAAGGTCTTTAGTATTGCACTAATCACTTGTCAGAACGGCTCTGCATAAGGCCCATGAAATTGAGTACCGATATAGGTCCAGGTGAAAGAAAGGAAAATAAGCACCGAGTACCAAATTTGGTACTCACGGCAACCGTGACAAGTAATGTGAGTACCATTATTGGTACTCATGGCAGTCAATCTGTTGAAAACTATGTAAAATTTAGCGAATAGTTTAGGGATCCTGGTTCTACTAATTCCGTGTTAGTACCTTAGTTCCTTCCAGTCGTTCCTCCTCGTTGGAATCATCTCTGTTGAAAGCGTAGTTGTTGATCTTATAATAAGGTCCAGGCTTCTTAACATCTAGTCGCTCCCTTCGTTTGAAACCCCAGTCAAAGCCATCGTAATCTTCAAGAATATCCTCGAGGCCATCGTACATACTCAACTCAGGAAAAGAGTTGCTGCTGCTGCCATCTGAACCAGGAGGAGGAGGATTTCGGTTCCTTGCCATCAGGAAATTTCTTATGTCTTCCTCCGTTTGCTTCTTCTTGTGCTCCTCTGAGAAGAAGGAAAAACAAAAATAAGAAATCTTACAAGAGTTACAATAATTATAAAACAAATAACTCTAATATTACAAGGAATGACAATTAAGTTTAGAAACTTACTACTATGGGATTGTACAGACAGCTCGGTATGGCTTCATAATCTTGATATATCAATGTCCCACACAAGTGTACCTAGGTGCCCACACGATTAATACACTCACGTACTTCTGTTATGAACATTCCAGTTTTATGCCCAGCACAAGTAACAACTAATCAGAATCAGGCAGTGTTGAGAGAGACTGTCACCGCTGCCGCTATTTCTTGTAGCGAAAAAGCAAAAGGAAGAAAATCGCCTGCTTATAGACTTAGCTTTAAAAAGGCAGAGAGTAGGTTGTTTATCAGTATTAGCAGCTTTAAAGAGGCAGAAAATCATCTGCCTACCAACCTAGAAGCTTTAAAAAGGCAGCAAGTAGGCTGTTTATCAGTATTAGCAGCTTTAAAGAGGCAGAAAGTCGGCTGCCTACCAACCTAGAAGCTTTAAAAAGGCAGCAAGTAGGCTGTTTATCAGTATTAGCAGCTTTAAAGAGGCAGAAAGTCGGCTGCCTACCAACCTAGAAGCTTTAAAAAGGCAGCAAGTAGGCTGTTTATCAGTATTAGCAGCTTTAAAGAGGCAGAAAGTCGGTCCGTTATTCGAGTTAGCAGAGTAGCAAATATATAAGTCGTTTCCGTCGCAAATACAGAGCGTTCAAAAAGTCTCCATACACCTGAATCGTGGCAAGTCAAAGTCGCATTCAAAGTCACATGAAATAAAATTTTATGCGAAGGTTTACAACACTGCTATATTATCACCTTGCGTGAAGTTCCTTTCTTAGATTCCAGTCGGCAAAGTGACGTTGAAGTGATTGTTGCATCTAGTTAGCGGTCTCTGAAACAATGGTGTTAACTTTAAAACAACGAGTATTCCTGGTTGGACATGTGTTCCTTGAACAAGGTAAGTACAAACAGACAGTCAAAGGTAAGTTTGCAGCTAGGTTTCCGGATACACCTGTTCCGAATCGTCACACTGTAAGGGCACTGATCGATAAATTTAGAGACATGAATGAACAACTTGTGAGAGTATTTAAGAACAAGAAGAAACGTGTGCAACCATGTTTGGAGGCTCATGGGGGACATTTCCAACATTTGCTGTGAAAATGTGTGTTAAAATGTGTGTGTATATGCTACGCCCTGTGCATAGTGCTTTTATGCCATAAAATATAATAAATTTTGAGTAAAATAATTTTCTCTTTGCTTTGAATATGTGACAATTCAGGTGTATAGAGACTTTTTGAACGCTCTGTATAATGATTTAATAAATCTACCAAGTGGAATCGAAAATATATAAATCGTTTCTCTTATCTAAATCAAAAGCATACTAGGATACTTTTTCTTTTCCATTTCTAAATCTTTCTTTACATATATGACAAATTTTAATGACTATTAATCTATATAACGTTCTTCTTCCTCTTCTGCGTTGAAAATCTCCCATTAATCCTGCTCTGAGATTAAATTTTTGTGAGAGTTTACTGCCTGTTTTTCTTTCTTTCTTGTCTATGAGTGTGTATATGTCGACCTGTGGCGCGTCTTGCCGAGGAGCATTTATTGTTCCGTACTTTTCACTGCCGTAACGAGAATATCAGAGTTTGAAAAAGAGCAAAGAACCTGTCAAACTTGGCAGGAGAAAAACCAAGTGAAATCAAACATTTTAGTGCAAGATAATGGGGGGCAATACCACGAAGTAAAAAGCTCTACACAAGAGGTTAAAACGTTTTCCTCAGGAGCAGAAAAAATGTTACTCAGTTGTTTTTTCAGAAAAAAATGTTCTGGTGACACACACTTAGTATTCCGGGGGCCACTGCTGGTACTATTCTATTTATTATTATACTATATACATATTATTTTGATCTCCGGGGGGGCACTCTCAGAGCTCCGGGAGGGCAGTGCTTCCCCCAAAAAAACATGCCTGGAAGAAACGCTGGTGTTACTGATGAAGGAAGATCAGGGCGGAAAGTATGGAGCAGAACTACGGAAACGTTGCAAAAATTCGTCGAACTGTGCGTTAAAATCGTCCAAAAATTAACTGAAAATCTTGCCATGAAAACGGTGTGTGTAAAAGATAGTCTCGACGGACTATCTCACGATGCGAAATCATTACCGTCGAAGTAGGTGGGAGACAGGACTGTTAAAAAACAAACTCTTTCGTACTGGAATGCTTATAGGAAGTGTCCATATTTGAACTCCCATAATTATTACACTATGTAAGATTAGAGATACCACTAACCAGTGGTGCCCACCCCCCCTTATGTCCATGACGCACCCCCCCAATTGTCTATCCTTAGGTGTTCTTCCATGAAAAAATCTTCTTTTCGATTAATTTTACCCCCCCCATCAATCATATTTATATAGATTTTTAACCCCCCCCAAATATTTCAATGACGCAGTTTGCGTCATAGCCCCCCCTTGTGGGCACCCCTGCACTAACCACTAGTTAACCCGTTAATTACATTTTAAATATATGTTAATTACGTATGAATTATTGTAAGTTTGCAAACTTTTGACAATATTCACCTTCCAGTAATTTACAAACTAGGGAAATTTCATTCGAAAAATATTAAATGAGGAAATTTCCAACCATTTCCCCAGAGTTTCGCACTCTAGATAAAACTCTCACGACACTAGCTAGTAGACAAATAACTGATCTGGTTCTCAGTGACTAGTTTATTTGAAAATAAAGAAATATTGAAAGGGAGACATTTTTATGACACTCAAGACAAGAAGGATATTTAGGTATAAGGACAGCTCTAATAGTCATTCCAGAAAAGTCCCAAAATTCCTTTGAAGAGTGGTCTAGGGACTGGCGTCGATGTTTAACTTCCTAAGGGGAGTAAATTGAATAGTGATATTCACCAATGATGTAAGTATTTAGTACTTTCCTAGGAGAACTTCAGAATTCGTCACACTTCGTATTACTAAGTATCAAATTTGAGATTTTCAAACTGATCTGCTCCCTTCCCGCTAGTCTAATGGCTGGCTCGCGCTCCTTTAGGTATACCGGTTATTGAGTTCGATTCCCGGTGGAAGAGCTTTGAAATTTGATCGTGTTATGGTGGTTCTGATATCTGTAGGTTTGTGTCTCATACAGCCTCAGTACTGAAATAGACGCTAGTCTCCAACCAACAACAACAATAACAAAACGTGAGTTGCAATCACTTTACGTTCATTCACACATGTGTCCTATTTCAACATTTTCGAAGTCAGGACTTCGCTTTCTCGCCCTAACAAATGACGGGTAAGCCTATTTCATGAATTTGGCTAGACTTCCTGAATTAATTTTTCTCAAATTCACCTTGCAAACCGTCTTCTCACTGAACAGTATGCAAGATTTGAAAACCCGGTTGTGACGTTTTTATTGACAGTTGATCCAAAGATACGTAGAAGTAACCGCATAATCAAAATTGTCTTTTTGAATTTACGGCGTGAATCGTTTTGTAAAGTACCCAAAATCCTTACATGTATTTTGTAAATTTATTTTGTTTATTATAAAACAAGGAAGCGATATTCAAACTGCTTAGGAAAATAAAAACAGATAACATAGGCATCACACCACAATTATAGGATGTTTTCCTATACGGAAATAACAAAGTAAGACATTGCATAAGGAGACCTGAGCTAAGCTCCACGCTACAACCAGGAAGCACCTGAATCCCGGAAAGGGGTTGTGCTGGTTGAGGACGGAGAGTAGACTGGGGAGTTGTAATTAAGATCACATAGTGTAAAAACATCGATTGGAGATTATCAGAGCTGAACTACCTGTGAGTATCACATCTATTTACGATGTTTGATAATCATAATGATTAAGTTTCTGTGCCATTAAGATTTAGTAGATTTTTCTAGTTAAAACCATTTCGAGTCCTGATAGCTTGTGGTGTGATGTCGAAAATATCCAAAAGAAATTGTTTATTTCATTTCTTACCCTAAGAAGATTAGTTAAATCCATCCTTGAGTTTGTCTAAATACACGGTGTTACAAATTTCAGATGAGCTACGCTCTGCCCCCAAGTATAAAAAGTTTCTAAGATACTAAGTCATTCTAGTTAGAAATTTGTAGCACACGTTAATTTTATAATCAAGTTGTAAGTTTTCAGGACTACTAGACACGACAGGGACACGAACACAGAAACATCGAGGACAGTTAAAATTCCACCCTTGCTACTACAGAGGGACTCGAACCCCCAATGGGCTTCACCTAACGATCATCAGCCTAACGCCTCAGACCGCTCGGCTACACCCACCGGCCCACTGAGCCACCGCGCCCCCTACTATTTGAATGTATATGCCATTCATGCGTAGATGTAGAAATGTAGATGTAAAAAAAAAAAAAAAAAGGCAAAAGATTTGACTAATTCTATTCTTTTATACGCGGTTTTCAATAATAAAACGCCGTTTTCTCGAAAATGCATTTTTGTGACATTCCTTCTTTTTTCCCCTTACCCTTCAATTGCACATGAAACAGAAGATTATATCGCATTTTATAGTCGTTAAGCATTTCGTACCCGTCCCTGTAATCAATGAACACTCAAAATGTCGTTGCTACTCAAGAAATTCGAAAAGGGAAGAATGCCATAACTGACGTAAGATGTTACTTGGCTGTAAATTGCTTGTTTATAGAATTATCCGAAGAAACATCTTGATATCAGTAAGATCAAGTAGTGCATCTATACTCATTTCATGCTATTAAGATCACTGTCAACCTTACCCTTCATCATTTCAGTATATAAGAGTGATTAAGGTAAAGGAACTTTTACAGTTAGAACGAATAAAAATGAAGCTGCCAATATATAATTGAGGATGATGGCAAATTTGAGTGACAGTGCAAATATCATTTAAGCTGGGCCAGCCTAGGCAATTTGTCGCCCCGTGCAATGGCATCATTGGCCGGCCCTTTCTCCAGAAAACAAATCTTAAAAGTCACGATTTTAGGTATGCTATGCTACCCCATCATGAACAACGAAGGGGAGGAGAAAAAGCACTCGGAATCAGAAAAGCAGAAACACTACAATCTTGTTGTGTCTATTTGTTTTCTTTAAATAATAATCTATTTAGTGAAAGATAAAGCAAACACACCTGCAAAGGAAAGATGGTAATTCTTTTTATAGAATTCAATATCGAGCTTTAATCTCAATATATCAGTTTGCAATTTCAGTGCAACTAGCACTTTTATCTTTACTTCTTAATTTTCCTTCAACATCTGGTAAAAAAATTAAAAAAACTTGTTTCCACTTTCAATGATAACGAACTTGTTTGTGACAAAGACAAGATTAGTTTCCATATCAAAACTGTGATAACTAACTAAATAGAATAGGTGTTCGCTACTGTTCAAGAATTGAGTTCTTGTATTTGACAACAATCAATCAATTCATGCTGGGATTTGTTTGACCATTTGCTTTAGCACGATCCATGTGCCCTTAAACTAATGCGACCTCAACATGATTTATGAATGTATTATTGAAATACAAGGTCAGCTTAGTAAATTTAACTACCATCATCATGAAGTCTGTTTCCAACAAGAAATATTTATTTTAAATAATATAGTTGTTATAGATTTTGCCGCCCCGTACAAATTCACGTGCTGCACATATGGTAAAGCTGGTCCAGAATCTGAGGAAGAGTGAGGGCATTGATGTGATTTGAGGTTGAAGCCATAAATGTCAATATTATTTGAGAATAAAAGTGAGGAAGGAGAAAGGTGTCAATGTGATTTGAGGGCGAGGGCGTAACTATTATTTCAAGATGCTGGAGTTATTATTAACGAGTAAGGGTGAGAGAGGAGAGGAAAAGGTTTGAGTCAAGGATAATGATACAAGAATTAAGTATGGTCCATTATTTAAAACTATAGTGAATTTAGAGACACGTATGTGAAGATTTCGAATTTAAACTGGTTCAGATTTATTATAGGTAGACTATCGTGTTCAGAAATCTATACATCAAATCGAAAGTCTCATATTTATCCTCTTACGTGTATATGTATGAATATTTAAAACTTCTTTTTTCACCTGGGGAAGAATTCTGAAGAAGAATTGAAATATACAGTAGGTAAGTCTTACTTAAGGACACTTTCTATGATTTTTACGTCCAACGGTTATGCCGGTTAGGCTAAAGGAGACGGTGATAATGAGAAATGAATAAAATAGTGGAATGAAGATAGTGCGTGAACCCCGAAGAAAGTGGGTGAACCCCCCACACACGGTGTTTATTCACCACAAAGTTTACTTGGCGCATGCTGGAATCGAATTAGAGATCCCACGTACCAGAAAGTTTTCTATCTACGCATTTGTATTAGCACTGCTTCCCAGCGCAAAGTATATCATTATGGCTTATTGATGGTTGATTTTCAGAACACCGTCATTTTCACCATTAAGGACTAACAAGATAAGAATCTACAGCTTAGCATAGCATCAAAGGCTCAAGAGCTCCCATCTGACAACGATATCAAGCCACATGCACCAAGGGTATGTACGCTAACCATACAACCATGAGCTGTTTGATAAAACAGAAACAGGAAATTGGCTTGGGCACTGGTCTCACACCACCCGGTCCAGTGCACAAAACCTCAATCTAACTCCCAGATTCCTATGCGATTATGCTACAACATGAGAGAGTGCTTGCTGTATATTACTTCTTAACATTCGTGGGAAGCTATCTAATGTGTCATAGCATATCATCAAGAAACGGCGATTAATAATGTTAGTTAATCGGAAAGATGTAGATGGACGCCTAGACTGTAGCATGTTAAATCCGCGGAGCCCAGCTGACGGCGGAACAATGAAGAACAGACACTCAGATGCCCTCTCCCTATCATTAGTAATCCAGATAGGTCGCAATCCGGTCCACTAAAATACAGGAATAGGAGTTTCATTTCCGAACATTGGAAGAGGGTTAGAGCCAGTGCTTAGTGCTCTGACTTGACTTTTACTTGGTCAGGGTTGGCAGAATGAGTTAAGTGTTAGTGTGATCGACATCATGTACATTCATGTTCAGGCAAGCATTGTTGTTGAGGTAGCAGACTGTATACCATCAGGATCTTCTGTGCTTCTACAGAGCCTCAGTGACTTTAGAGAATTAAGGTTGGTTGCCATCTTATATTTTACGTAGCTAGTTCATTTATTTTTATATGGAGGTACAACGGGCGTTCAAATTTGATTTCGATGTTTTTAGTAATTTTACTTTGAAATAAAGGTTTATTGTTAGTCTGCGTTTGGTATCACTAAAAACCATACTAACACAACGTTATTTTGATAGGTTTTAACCCTTTCACTGTGGAAGGCGACGGAAAGAAAATTTCCCTAACCTGCGAATGTCGATTATAGTCGACGTGTTAAAATTTGTCTGTATCTTGGTTTTGTCGATTGTAGTCGCCAAAGGTTTTCTGTGTGATTTCTACTGTTTATCGAAAACAATAGAACACAAAAAATTGAACGGTACAACTTTGGCGACTTTTCTCGACAAAGCCAAGATACGGACAAACAAATTTTAACACGTCGACTATAGTCGACATTCGCATGTTAAGGAAATTTTCTTTCTATCGACAAAAGTCGACTTCCTCTGTGAAAGGGTTAATATTCACACTTTAATCTGTTTTAATTGATATGGAGCATTAACGTGAAGGGCATAGTTTTTTTTTATCAACATCCAAAAATCTACACAGGTAACGTTAAAATGCATTGAAAGGATATTTTTTCTTGTTCAAAAATGCCTAGATATGTTGCAATCAAAATTTGAATTACGTTCTTTACGGACCTACTGGAGTGGTTCAAGACTTACTAAGTTACAAACACAATCACTTCAATTTTTATATAGATTGATTATATATAGTTTTATTTCTGGAGGTACACTCATGTCAAAATGATTGACGCATATGTATAATTGTCTTCTTGTAAGAATATAATTTGATAATGATTTTGCAGGGTACTTTTAATACTGATACTATGTGTATAATCGGGAAATGTATATTTGTGGTAAATTTCATAGCAAAAGAATTATAAATACGAAAATTAGAATGAGTATAACAAAATGTTGCTAAATGGACAAGAAAGTTTTATTTTCGTTTTATTGTCCTTATTTAGTGCTCCTTTGACATGAAATTTGCCACATACATGTCTTTGCCGATTATATACATACTAACATTATAAGAAATACCGGGCGAATTCGTTATCAATTTATATTTCTACAACAACATATTTATAGACATGAGACAATAATTTTGGGCATGAGTGTACATAGCTCAAAACTTATGTCTAAAAACCAGTGCATACAAGATAATTCTGAAACAAAAGTACTATGCTACGTTTCTTTTAGCTACTTACATAACGAATTCCATTTAAGTCACCCTAATGTATTCTTATTTTTCTGCGAACATTAAACAGTTAGGTCAATATTGTAGATACATTTTGATCTATCCTGCAGATATAGTTAAAACAGTCAGAAGTTTCAAAAGAAGGGAGCGTCTATTGCACCTCATTTGTAGTATTTTTGTTTTTGTTGCTTTGGAATTGATTCTTTTTTCAATAATTGTTCCAACAATTGAAAATACCAATTTATATTAGTTTAATTCAGATTTGCATTCTAGATTATGCACATTACTGCACAATGTACTTCGAGTTTGGGTCTTTTCTGATAGTTATAAGACATCTAATCGCAACTAGAGTATCATGACATGAGAAAAGACACCTGAAAAAATCATTGTCATGGTAAGTAATGGTGTCTTTTCTGTATTCCATGCCTGAAAACTTTTTAATTTATCATTAAATAAACATTATGGGAATGGATCGCCGGAGAAATATACCTTGACCTAAGGAATCTAAGGAACTAAAGAATGTAGAGGCCAAATCAACAGGTAAATTGATACTGGTGCAGTCAGCATTAAGTTGTTGCTAATCCAAAAGTTCCATTTGCTACCATCAACCGACTGCTAGTGACATTCAAGAAGCAAGAATGGGTTTGCCCCTCACAAAATGCCATTAGGATTCGCGATAATCTTCCATATATCAAGCATATTCCGAAAGCCAATCCGCGAAACAACGCTACTGAGGGTGCTTAGCAGCTGCGAATGAGTTTCAGAACCGACATAAGCTTTCTCATCAAGAAACGGTTGACATAAACCTCCATTGTGTGCATAAAACACTCGTCGCAGAGGACCAAGAACATGCTCCAATAACCCTTGCATTCTGGCGGACCGTTTTTTTTTTTTTCAGTTAAGTGAATGCGTAATTTTCAGCATACGAGTGTAGAGGCATGCCACTCATCCGGTTATGAATTCACCTTGAATCACTTCCAGTCGACAACGGAACACGATATGTTTTCAGTTATTGTGGGGGAATCGATATGAATGTATTCAGTCAGAGCTCCAAATGTGATGGCAACATCAATACGTCATCATCCCTTGAGATGGCATTGCTACAATATCAAATATTTTTCAGTGCAGAATATTCAAGGGCACAAAGATGGAGTTCCATGTTATCGAAGAAACAGACAGCTCTGTCACGAACAAAAGGACAAAAAGTCATATTCACGCCAGAGTCCTGGCATGAATCCTAATTAACATATATGGGTAGTTCTAGTAGAAAATTGTAATGCATATAATAGAAAGCAACAATGCTGGTTCTGGCTCTTTTATGTCAAGTGTGTGATAAATTACATACGAAACCATTAACAGCATGCATTTTAATATTGCGTGACAGCCAAAATGAAAGTCCGATGAACTGCCCAGGATAAGTTAACTGGTATTAACCCTTGCAGCATTTGCAGATCTTGTCATTGCAAAGGAACAACTGATGTGTTTATCTAATAATTATGTCTTTCTACATCAGTTTGTTAATTGAATGACATGCCAAACTTAGTCAATAATTCTACAAACTGTGGGTATCAAAATTCAGGGAGAGTTTCAAGATGATACTAGACATTCACTATGCATAATATGATATCCATAAAGGAGCATACAGCTTTTGGTATCATGCAGAATGAAACCCAGAGCCATCGACAGTATTCATCAAGAGATTCACAACCATATGGAATATTCACTAGACATAATAAAATATTCATAAAGGATTCTGCAGATTCTAGTATCCAATTTTATTGGAAACGGAACCTAATTCAAACGACAGCCTCAGTAAGAAATTCACAGCTATGTAAACATTAGATATCACTCTCGCCATGAGGGAAAATAAAGTAAAAGCAGTCGTTTGTCATTTTTCGATGCTCTCGAATATGGAATAAATAAATATTACGTCAAATATAAACATAAATAAGAAGAAAACCAAAGTGATAAAGTGAAAAAGAGCAGAACAGGAAGGAGCAAACGTGTGGCTAAAGGAAGAGAAAATCGAAGACGTTAAAACATTCCCCTATTTAGGAAGTCTAATATCCTCGGACGGAAGAAGTGAAAAAGATGTAAGTTCCAGAATAGCACAGACTAAACAAGCATTCAATAGGAAAAGAGGACTACTAACATCAAGAAATGTGTCGTTTTACGTCCAGAAACGATTTATTAAGACTTTGATACGGAGCGTTGCGCTTTACGGATCAACGGATCAGAGATGTGGACATTGAGAAAAGCTGAAATATCCAGCTGGAAGAGTCTGAAATGTGGTGTTGGTGCAGAATGCTTCGCATGTGGACCGAAAGGAAAAGGAATGAAGACGTACTAAAGGAAACTAATGAAGGACGACAGATCAAGAAGATAACAGGAAAAAGAAGGAGCAGCTTGCTTGATAGAGAGAAAGGCAGAAGGAAAACCAGGAAGAGGAAGACCAAGGATAGAATACCTAGATGCAGTTACGAAGAAGAGACTTTATAAAAATATAAAACAGCTCTCGCAAGAGAGAGAAAAGTTTTAGAAATTCGACATGGAGAACGAATAATGGCGAAAGACCACGGAGTGGAAATAATAATTCTTTATGGATAAGAGGAATGAACGCAGAGGAAAGTCAAATTGCGCTATTGCTTATTGGTCTTCTCGAAAGTATCGAACATGGTGGCATTTTATGTCAATAAAAAATAATTACTGTGTAACTACTCTTATAGAATCTTCTTACCTGCTGCTTTCTGGAGTTGTTTAGTCGATTTATCTGGCAAGTACACTAGCCCTCCTTCCGTGTAGACAGAGCCTACAGGCTGCTCTAGAAACTTCTCCTTCTGACTTTGAAACGGAGTCTTTGGTTCTCGTGCGTCATTCTGTTGTTCAACTTCATTGACGAACAACAGCTCGGCGAGGCGTCGGAGCTCTTCCTCAGTTGGCAGATTCACTCTCCGGTCTTCAAATTCCACGCGAATAGGCTCCGGTTTCTCTGCCCATCGTGCTTTCTTGTCCCGGACTTCGAAACCCTCTCGAAAGGAGTCTGGAGTGTTGTATTCGCGATGGAAGATCTTTGTAGGCAAAGGACCTTCCCCTCCGCCGCTGTCATCATTGATAAACTCCAACGGAATAGCAGGTTCTGAGATCTTTTTCTCCATTTTCTTCTTGTAGACATAGTCATGATAAGGGTTGCCATAGTAAGTAGGGTACTCGTCCATTGACAGAACTACTGAAAGGCAAGAAAAAGTACAAGTTACTACATATATTCTATATACAATGATGACACATATATATGAGGTATCTAACTTTTCAGATATTGTAAAATTTTCCACATAAGGATTTTCTTCACACACACGACATTCATCTTGAGATTTCTTTAACTTTTCAGATGCTATATAAGTTTTCCTACAACGAAGCAAATATCTTGCATTCATGATATTTATTTTTAAGATTTTCATAACTTTTTCACATGCTATGCAATTTTCCATAGTAATAACATGAAGTGCGAACGTGAAATAAAAGCAAGGATAGGAATGGCGAAAGAAGCCTTTAGGAGGAAGAAAAGTCTGTTTTGTGGGACCTTGAATAAAGAGTTGAGAAAAAGACTCATAAAATGCTTCGTGTGGAGTGTTGTACTGTATGGGGCGGAAACGTGGACATTACGTAAAGGTGATGAAAATCGACTGGAAGCCTTCGAAATGTGGTGTGGAGAAGAATGGAAAGAATTAGTTGGGTTGAGAGGAAAACGAATGAGAGAGTGTTAGAAATGGTGGGTGAGAAAAAAAAAACACTTTTAGATATTATTAGGAAGAGGAAGAGAAACTGGTTGGGACATTGCCTAAGAAGAGATTGTATCATGAGGGACGTACTAGAGGGTATGGTGGCGGGAAAGAGAGGGAGGGGGCGAAGGAGACTACAATTAATGGATGATATAAAAACAGAAAGATCATACGCGAAGACGAAGAAGTTAGCGGAGGACCGTGGAGCATGGAAGCTTCTCAGCTGCGGCAAGTGACCTGTCAATAAAGGCAGAATACCTATGATGATGATGATGATGCAATTTTCCTCATAAATTGTGGAAAATAAATATCTTCGGCCTATAAGAACTGAATGGTGCTTTTACTATTAAGGTGTAAGGTGCTTTTACTATTAAGGTGTAAGGTGCTTTTACTATTAATAAGAATACTGATATAGTAGTCTCGCCCCAACATTTACACTTTATTTCAAAAGAATATTTCTCTACTCATTATGCTCTTTAATATATCCAGATCTTTCTTTAACCTCCAAAATTGACTGTTTCTGTTCTTAATACTTGTCAGGCAAAATCTTAGCTGTTGGTGGCTCATCCAGTGATGACTACAGCTGTCACCACTTTTCTTAAACTGTTAGCGAAGCCCAGATAGTGGAAGTGTTATAAGCACGACTACTATAATAATTTACAGTCGTATTTCAAGGGGTTTCCCTTACCTTTATAGACATCAAGGATTTTACCATACATAACCATGCAACACAATTATAATCATATCCGCGAGAATTTCCAAAATTTTTCAACTTTCAATTTTTGAAACGATAAACAACGAAAACTAGCGATAGGGATTTCTCCAATATTTCAAATGTAGAATGGTTTTCCATATAAAGTATGGAAAATAAATATGTTCATAAATTTGCTACTTTTTTTTTTTTTTTTTTTTTTTTTTTTTTTTAGATTTTAGTTGATTTTAACATTTTAAAAATGAATAGTTCTGTGGCTTCGATATGTATCTGTACTGATATTACAGTTTGTATCTGCTCAACCTACACTGATATTATCGGAATTGTCAGGAATATCAAAATAATCCAGACGTTTTATTGGCCAAGAGTTATATGTCAGAAATAGAGGTATAAAAAATTCGTTATTTCGGTGTCAACCATATAAGTATATACACCATCTTTCATTTTTAAAACTATATTTGGAAATTCGCTATTCTGCCTTGTTATAGCATTTCATATATTTCGAATATAACTTCAATAAAATTTTCAATGTCACCGCATTCTTCTATCGTTTAAAGAAAAAATATATCATTCATCTATCATTTTGCATTGGAAAATCCTGGTAATGCAATTAAACTGGGTGTGCCCATTTGAGCATGACTCACTCTAAAAAAAGATATAGTTGAAACAACCAGAAGTACGACTGAATACAACAATATGGTTCCAGCAATACTTATAGCTGGGATGACAATATTATATGGTTAAAAATATAGCTGGATCAACAAAATGTATTGCTGTCGCAGTGATTTTTATGATGGTAACAACCATGTCAATTATGGTACTTGTAATTATAAAATCTTGTGATGGTCTTAGTATTTCCAATTATGTGGTAGTTTTATAATTACAAGCACCATAATTAACATAGTTATTGCCATCATAAAACTAACTGCGACAGAAATTCATTTTGTTGATCCAACTATTGAGGTAACCAAGAAAGTTCTATCGTTTTTTTTTTTTTTTTTTTTTTTTAAGGTCTGTGTTAAATTGGTTCTCACATCGTGAGTTTAATGCGAATGGAGAAAAGACGAAGGTCAGTTGTTGGTGTGGGTATATCCAACATACTGCTTGATTGTGACAGTTCAATTACATCGTGAACTTGTACGGACAGAATGAACATGGGACCTCCACAGAGCGTCATAAGGGCGTGTATGCCATACGAGTTCAAACTGGGGTCAAATACCGCTCCAACGGGGCGGAAGATATGCCAGGCCATTAGTGAGGGTGTCATGACTACGCGGATAGTGCAGCTGTAGTTGAACAAGTTTAAGAACAGTGACGAAACACTCGAAGACGCACCACGTGCCGGAAGACCAACACATGTATACAAAATGAAGATCTGCAGACAGCAATGAGGCGAACAGTTATCAGACATGTGAGGAACTGGAACTACAATTCAGTGTGAGTGGAGAAACCATTTGGTAACACCTCCATCAAATTGAGAAGCACTACGAGTTGGGTCGACGGGTCCCGCATGATTTGACTCCGGGCCAGAAGGCAACACGAGCAGACACCTGTGTTTCTTTGCTGTCTCGTCTGAGGAAGGAGCCATTTCTGGACAGTGTTGACATGTGATGAGAAATGGATTCTGTACGAAGCTCCATAGCGCCGTGATCATTGGATAGCATCCCACGAACTGGTTCCAAATCAATCGAAACCAGAAGAAAGCTCTCCTGTGTGTTTGTTGGACTGCTCGCGGTATTGTGCATCAGGAACTGCTACCGGCTGGTCAGAGCATCAATGCAACTATGTACTCTCAGCAGTTGAGCTATGTTCAAGAAAAACTCAAAACTCTGGAGCCAGCACTTCTGAATCACAAAGGGGTCCTCCTGTTACGGGACAACGCTAAGTCTCACGTGGCTAGGATGACGCGGGACACCATTCTAAACCTTGGATGGGAAACACTATTGCATCCAACATACTCCCCGGACATTGCGCCGTCCGATTATCACCCGTTCCATTCCTTGGACAATCACCTTAGAAGACGCCAGTTCAAATCCCTAGTAGAGGTGCAAAATGCACTTTATACATTCTTCGCTTCACGGCCCACCAAGTTCTACCGCAATGGAACCCATGGCCTTCCAGAACGTTGACTGAAGGTCGTTGATGCTGATGAACACTATTTTTGATACTGTATGTTAAAAATTAATTGTAAGAAATAGGTCATTTCAGCAATGTGTTTCTCAGAGATTAAGAGATTTTTTATAGTTAAATCTTAAGAAGTATTGGAGAGGTTAAACCCTCACATACTTGGGGTATGACAGGGTATATAGAGTCTACAGTATGATGTTTAACTGATGCCAAACAGATACTTTCCAGAGGTTAAAAGTTACTTTTAGCTAAACTCAAAAATATTGATGTTAAACCTCACATGCTTAGAGCATAAGAATCTATAAAAATCCTAGAATATTGATATTGTTTAAATTGGCGTCAAACAAACCTGTTTCCCAGAGATTTAAAAATATTTTGGTTAAACTTAAAAAAATATTCGTACGGTTAAACCCTCACGTACTTACTGTATGAGAGAATATATGAAATCTAGAGTATTGATGTTCTTTGGTATCAATTTAACCTCAAATACAAGATTTTTTTCGTTAAGCTACAAAAAATAAATAAATAAATAAATAAATAAATAAATAAAAATTGAGGTTAAAACTTTTTGGTACGTGAGGGTATATAATTTTAACCACCGCAACTACCGACAAAGATCTTGGGTATTATTTAGTTTCTCTCCCAAATCACTTGGTAGTGACTCTGGCTCGTGCGGCAGTGATTACGGTTCGTTATTTATAACTGTGATGAGGTCATGAGTATAAACACAGTGTGGACATACGGCTTAAAAACTACAGTGCATAAAGCGCGAACCAGTGCTAGGTGGCCACTAAAAGCACGAATGCTATATAACAGAGTCAGGACAGAAGCGCAGCAGGGGGCCCGAGCGGTACTCCGAAGGGTGCAGGCGCGTCAGCAACAGTGGGTGTACACATAAACGAGGTCGTTTACAACGGTTCACTGTACGTCACAGTACCGGCTCCGGAGCCGTCAATAGATTTCTGGAATATACTAAATGCCATCCACCATCTTTAGCAGAGTTATTGTGTTTTATGTCCCTTACCGGAGTGTATGTCCCTTACCGGTGGATAGGCATCATTGATATTCTACGATTTCATGACGTGGGTAGTTCAGTCCAAAAGGATTTATTGAGTTGATGATGCCCTTTGTTTTCTACATGGATTCGTCACATTAACAAACAATGATCATATTTATGTTGCAAAGCATTTAAAACAAAAGGAGAAAAAATACAGTTCGTTTCTGTTCCTTTCTAATGCTTGTTGGTGAACCCCGATTCTCAAGGTAATGTAGTAGTTTTGTTTGTTAATTCAGAAACATAGTGTTTGCTACTTAGAGTGTGTGGAAGGGAGACAATGACGTTCCGATTGCTTTCAAGATGATCTTGTCTGTCCAACATGAAAAGGATAAAACACTAAAGAATATACCATTTTATTTTGTAGGTAATCATAAATTACATTTTAATAATAGTGTGTCAATGCAAACTGAGAAACTGAGATACATATTTATGGCATATATTTTTTTTTATTACAATATTACAGAAATAGCTTTTTATTTTATATATATATATATATATATATATATATATATATATATATATATATAGGGGCTAGAAGAAAATTTTCTAGGGGGCCATCTCCATTATTGCTCTATTATGTCTGGTGTTTCTGGTATTTAATGTACGTGGTTTGCTATGTTACGTATACATATTCGTGAGCCAGGGGGCCCTGTCTTTCCTTTGGGCGCCCATATATATATATATATATATATATATATATATATATATATATATATATATATATATATATATATATATATATATTTATATTTATATATTTATGTGTGTGTGTATGTATGTATGTATGTACACTAGAAACTTCACAAAAGCAAACAAATAACTAAGCACACTTGAGATATCCTCTGCTAATCAAACGTAACCTAGTACATATAACGAGATAATTTGTATAAATTGATAATTATTTGTGTTTTTGGGCAGAAAGTGCGCATACACAAGCACTATACCTGATACAGTGTTAATTTAAAAATAACAAAAGAAGAATGTTTTTAATATATGTAAAAAATATACATTATTGTATATTTCGTTGCTATGTAGTTGTTGATAATTACCTAACAAACATGTACGATTGGAAAGCAGTCTATGTGTATATTCGTTCATAAAGAATCAACGAATAAAACTGTTTAACACGTATCACCATTTTATAATTTCAGTATAAAAGGTGAGAATACAAGTAAATGTACTCACAGAAGATATTTTGAAGTGTGAATAATTACTACCACAAATACTTGACTTAAATTATTAGCCGAACCAGGTTAACGGCTACCTTTGGTAAGATCGTTATAAAAATTTTGGTGCCGGAACCCGGGACATTGTAAATTCAATTCCCGAAGTTAAGTAAGGGTGAATTTACTTCTGCAAAAAAGTTAATGACTACGAACTTGACAAGACTGAGGAGTGGTAGAATAATCTCAAGAAATATGAACGTGGAAACAATGGAAAAAGAAATCAGTGATAGTGATAATGGTGAACCAAGTACAGCACCAGGAACGACACTAGAAGACCGAATATTACTACTCTTAGAACGGCAAGAACAAAGCCGAAAAGAAGATATGGAAGCCATAAAGCAGACGATGGAGCAGAAGTCAGATGAGACGAAACAATTTATTCTGCAGGCGATGAATGACATCACCTCACAATTTGACGAAAAGTTAAAAAGAATATCTGAGGATTGTCAAGATAGTCACAGCCATCTAATCCAAGAAGTCAGTGGTGTAAAAAGGGATTTAGAAGCAATAGAATCTTCTGTACGTCAACAAAAAATCCAGATCACGGATAACTCCAATCAGATACGTGCAAACACGCAGTTGATAGCTATCTTACAAGAGGAAATTAGGACACTACAGATCAAGGACAACACGTACCCCAATAACACGATTAATGATCGTGTGGAATTCCCTTGCTCGCCAGAGATGACCTCGCCTTCACCCGTATCTGATGAGGACATTATTTTGGAAGAAAATCATCTGAGGAGTTCAGATGGGCGGAAAAGAGACGGTGTAACTACACATCACGCCATAGGTAGGAATTGTCACTCAAGAAGAACACGGAATGATAAAAGGAAGGTAAAGTTAAGCGTAAAGATGAGTGAAATACGTGCAATGAGTAAGTTCAGTGGTAAGTGTAATGAGAATGCTACTTCTTTCCTAGAAAGATTCCAGGATGAGTGCAACATAATGTGTATAGATAGATCACAATATATGAAATTAATCCCTCATTTATTACTCCCACCATGTTCTTTATGGTTTAAAGCAGTACGAGATCACGTTAGTACGTATGAGGAGTTTAAAGCAGCGCTAATCGCAAATTATGAAAATGACTTTTTGCTTGCAAATAGAGATGCCACGATTAGAAACCAACATTTCAATCCTCGTTTGCACAAATCTGTTGTCGAGTTTGTTGTAAATACATACAATGAATTAAAAGTCGTAAATCCATTGCAATCAGAATCTAGAATCATAGCATCAATTCAAAATTTGTTACCGTTCAAGTTACAACAGATCCTGTTTTCTACACAGTGTATGAGTTTCAACCACTTATTAATGCTTGTTCAATGTTATGAAACTCAATACCATGCTCTGAATCAACAAGCAGGAGTAGGTAAAAGTAAAAATAATTCAGATCATTTTGTACCTGTTCGAAATCTAAATATCCGTAGTGTGAACGATACGGAGCACAACATAAACCGAGTAAATTCAAGCAACCAGAACGAACAAAATAGGCAAAGATATGTTGGTAATCAACCTAACCTAATCAATCGTGACAATAATTATGTCAGGTCACTCAACCGAAGTAGACACAAAAACAATCGAAATACATGGCGAAATTCCAGGAATACAGCAAACTACGTGGACAGACGTAATTGGAGGTCAAGAGATGGCACTTCGTATCAAAATCAGAATCACGACGCAATACATGTACAAAATAGTACGGAACCTAATCATGATTGTGCAGTACAATGTACCTTGTTAGAATCATATGCAAATACGATTTTAAGCTGACTACAATTGATGAAGTAAGGGTTAAACCCATATCAGCTATAGATTTTCATGAACATTTATTTTATTTTTATTCAATTTAATTTTCTCTAATTCTCATTAACCAATGATAATTTTCAAATGATTTTAATTCTCTCTTGTTAATGTGAAGAATTATAATTCGATTTGTAATTGATTAAAAGCAAAGGTTATTTATATTATATGAATTTGTGTTGAGAATTTGTTGTCAAAGATTATGTTAAGAATAAGGTTCATTATATCAAGCTAATTATCCGACAACTGTCTTCATGTACCATCTTATATGCTACTGGAATAAGATTCTTCTATACTCTGACGCCTAATGAATACAATGCATACTGTAAAATATCATTTTAAGTAATTACTATATAATGCGCCCTTGATCATGGTGATTCATGTTTGAAAATGTAATTGCTTCTTACTATTTTGAATTCGTACCCTTCGTTAGTTATATAAATAAGCGACGACGTTTTAATAATAATAAAATATATATTAATGTAATAAAGGATAAATGATAAAGAAATGAAAGATTTATTATAAATATATTTATATGAGTGAAAATAAATAATGTTATATATATGCGAGGGTTGATCAAAATGTAAAAGACGTAATTATGGAATATTGTTATTATAAACGGACCAGTGGTTCTTAAATATAAAAGCCAAGCTCGCTTGTAACTTTTATATTCAGTCCCATCGTCGGGCGACATTTTATATAACGAGATAATTTGTATAAATTGATAATTATTTGTATTTTTGGGCAGAAAGTGCGCATACACAAGCACTATACCTGATATAGTGTTAATTTAAAAATAACAAAAGAAGAATGTTTTTAATATATGTAAAAAATATACATTATTGTATATTTCGTTGCTATGTAGTTGTTGATAATTACCTAACAAACATGTACGATTGGAAAGCAGTCTATGTGTATATTCGTTCATAAAGAATCAACGAATAAAACTGTTTAACACGTATCACCATTTTATAATTTCAGTATAAAAGGTGAGAATACAAGTAAATGTACTCACAGAAGATATTTTGAAGTGTGAATAATTACTACCACAAATACTTGACTTAAATTATTAGCCGAACCAGGTTAACGGCTACCTTTGGTAAGATCGTTATATACACTCACACTGAGAATAGAACCCAGGTTTCCAGGATCAAAGCCTCAGAAATAATGGCACTCCTAGAAATGGCCCTACCACTTATTTTCGACATAAAAGTAATAAAAACGATAAATTAAACAAAGTCGGAACTACTGAAATGTTTTTACCTTCCTCTATCGCTTACAAGCAGAATTTTCGAAAACAATAAAAAAAATTAAGTATTCTGCCTTTTGGGAGGTCCTGGAACTACCAGTTGAAAGAAATGCATTTCAAGGCAGCTTTTCCACAACCGTAGTGTGGAGTTTCTTATTTCAGGAACTTTGCAATCTTTTCCATAGTAGAGCTTATTTATATTTTATTCTTTTTTTCTTTTTTCCCTTTATTTTCTTTACAGCGGTATGATTTTTTATTATTAATTCGTGGATAAAAAACTTTTTTGTTTGAAATATTATTCATAACACAATTTGAGATTTAACAAACTTTACATTTTGAAGTTTCCTCTTTTTCATAGAATTCTTAATGTTTTTTACTGAATCGATGGCAGAGAATATGGACAGATTACGCTTTAATAACATTAAACCATGTCGTTCACTTATGAAATTCTATTAAATAAATTTATGTAGTTGTTGTAACATCTTTCAAAGGATGTGAAAATTTCAATACCGGCGACTGTGATGCCATGAACCCCACACACAAACACCCACATAATACAAATTTTCTGGTTTGAACCGATCTAAAATTTAGTAGCAAATTTGTAACTTATATTCTAACTGTCTATTACTCATCGTTTTTACGTTACTCAAGGAAAGTAAAAAGTGGCGTCGTGAAGAGATTTTTTATGAAAAACACTTTGGTTACCAGACGGTACAGTTACTCCTGCTCATGTCCCTTTCTAAAATTAATCAATTTCAACTCTGATTATAACAATCTTACCATCATTAAGTTCCCGTGGTTCCTGTGCCAAGTGCCTGCCTTCGTCTTCTAGTTCTTGAATCGGTGGGTAGTAGATCTCATCAGCGAACTCCGATTGAGGATTGTTCTCACTCGGCGTGAAACTCACGTAGGCTAGATCGTGGGGATCAACTTGCATCTACAAAAGATAACAACATAAACCATGAACAGAAGAGAAATAACAACCATCTTAATATTACTTAAAAAAAAAAAGCGTATGATTGTCGGCCACTTTATGACAGGTCTATATGCTGTTGAGTGTAGTCCATAGAACATCAAGAATAATCGAACATACAGAGAGCCAATCAGTGGCGGATCCAGGGGGGTGATCGGGGCAATCGCCCCCCCCCCTCCTCCTCACAGGAGAGAAAACTTTTCTTTCATTTTATATATAAATAAAACCCATTCCAAAGTTTGGAGCTCTTAAAAGTAGCTGTAAGTAGTAGTATTAGACCCCCTCCAGAAGTCTGTCCTGGATCCGCCCCTGGAGCCAATCATTTTGATTTAGTGATCTAATTCAGGGTTTGAAATTCTCTGGCGATCTGTAGTCTACTTACTGTATATGCAATTGCCAGTGATACTACTTTCATTTTTCTTGATTCAATTTTATCTTATCCAAAGGAAAGTAATGCCTTTCTAAATTGTCTTTCTTTATCAAAGTAACACAAACGTTGCACAAACATAGTCATTTATGTTTTGATATAACAAAGAGAAATATGTCAATATATGTTCTCGGCATATCAAGCAGGTGAAGTGTTCGTTGTCCAACGTTTCGAGAACATACATTGTTCTCATCTTCAGGGTCAGTATGATGAAACCAGGCAGAGGAATGGTGTATATATATACTGTCCGGAGTGGGCCACGTGGGCACAATCCATCAATCAACCAAAGCCCACCTGGCCTGCTAGTCAATCTTTTTACTGGCAGATGTAAAGGACTGCCAAAGTGAATATCACAATGACGAGTTCCCATATGACAAGTTTTATGGCTATACAATCATGGGTTAAAAAAAAAACTTTAAAAACTTGCAGCTGACATACTGAATTCGTGCAAGTGAATAACCTGCCTGTATTCGAATGCATAACAAAAAGCTATAATATATCAAATTTCGTTGTTCTATGCTCAATGGTTGTATCAGTATAATTCTAAATAAGTAACGGTTGTATCAATATAGATTTCGACAAGTAACAGTTTTTAATAGTAAATATCTCGGTAAGTAACGGTTGTATCAGTATAGATTCTGTAAGTAACGGTTGTATCAGTATAGTTTTCGATACGTAATGGTTGCATCAGTTTATAGTTTTCGATAAGTAACCGTGTATCTGTTTACAGTTTTCAACAAGTAACGGTTGTATCAATATAGTTTTGGATAAGTAACTGTTGTATCAGTATACTTTTCGATAAGTAACGGTTGTATCAGTATAGTTTTCGATAAGGAACGGTTGTATCAGTGTAATTCTAGATAGTAGAAGTACTCCTGTTTATAAGAATGGTATCGTCAGTCCCTTTGGGTGCGTGATCCTTGAGTGGGTATGATTTCCAGTGAAGTCACACAGGTAATTCGATATCGAACCGCCATCATGATGCAACTATTTCAATTAAGGAGAATTGAACTCCAATCTACAAATTCAAAACTAATGGTGATTTTTAGCCGAAGTGCAGACTACATATTACCCAGTTGAACATGTATCACCTGGCCGGTCATAACCCTTCGAAAGTTGTCGCTTCTCGCTATGTATGGTCGTTTTAGTTCTATGATGATCAGCGTTAAAATCGGAAAACGTAATATCAACCACTTCCGGTATGTATAGAGAGATAGGCGTGGAGAGAAAACCTATTCTCGGAACGCTGAATGCATATACGGTAAAAAAGCCTTATCTCGTTATTTGTTGCCGTTTTCGTTCAATAGTAATGGACTCTGAAACCGGAAATGTTTGATTTATATCACTTCCGGTTTCCGTAGAAGGATAAAGAAGAACCTGAAACCCATTCTTGGAACGGCGAATCAACGCTAAACAAACAAACAAACAAACAAACGCTTCTCGTTATTTGTTACCCTTTCCGTTCAACCGTAATCAACTTTGAAACTGGAAATGGTTTATTTCTACCACTTCCGGTTTTAATATAAGGATAAAAGAGAACCTGAAATCTGTTTTTGGGACGATTAATCAACTCCAAAAAACGTTTCTTGTTATCTGCCACCGTTGTTGCTCAATAGTGATCAACTTTGAAACCGGAAATGTTTGATTTCTATCACTTCCGGTTTCCGTAGAAAGATAAAGGAGAACCTGAAACCCATTCTTGGAACGGCGAATCAACGCTAAACAAAAACAAAAAACCGCTTCTCGTTATCTGATACCGTTTTCGTTCAACAGTAATCAACTTTGAAACTGGAAATGGTTGATTTCTACCACTTCCAGTTTTAGTATAAGGATAAAAGAGAACCTGAAATCTGTTATTAGGACGATGAATCAACTCCAAAAAACGTTTCTTGTTATCTGCTACTGTTGTTGCTCAATAGTGATCAACTTTGAAACCGGATATGGTTGATTTCTACCACTTCCGGTTTGAATATTGGGTAAAGAAAGAAGATGGAAGATGTTCTTCGCACATTGAATCAATATGAAAGGAATACTACTTGCTATTTCTTACCGTTTTTGTTCCAATGGTTGTTGACTCAAACGAACATAGCTGCACGGCATAGTTTGAAAGTCTAACAAGGTACAGGATGAGAAATGCTTTTGAAGATAAAGTACGTGTAACTAACTAACTAACTAACTCTATGGCCTATAGAACCCAAAGGTTCAGTGCCACGTTCACAAAAGCTCTCCACTGACTTCTGTCCTTACCCAACTGGATCCAGTTTCTACTTTATATTCCTATCTCTGCGAAATCCATCTTAATATTGTCCTCTCATCTGCGCCTTGGTTTTCTTAATGATGGTTCTCCAATTGATCTTCCAGTTAAGACTTTGAAAGAGTTCCTGCTTTCTTCCACCCTGGCTACATCACCTACCCACCTGAGACTTCTAGATTTAATGACCCCTAACAATGTTTGCTAAACCGTATAAATTGTGTAGTTTCTCGTTATGAAATTTTCGGCATTCCCCATTCCCGTTTGTCTTGGGGCCGAATATTGGTGTCAGGATCTTGTTCTCAAATACTTTCAGTGTACGTTCTTTTCTCAGAGTAAGCGACTATGTTTCGCAACTATACAGCACAACAAGCATGATTATTTTTTATATATTATAAGCTTCAAATTCCTCGACAGAATTCGGGACGCCAAGATATTTTGAATTGAATAATAACACGAATTCCCTGCTTTCAGTCGACATTTAATTTCTTCGTGAATATGGTTTTCATCTGTTAATACTGATCCTAGATATTTGAAAGTATCCACTTTATCAGAAGTATGATTTGATATTTCAAACGCATCAAAAATGCATATGTTAAAAATAATTTTCAATAACAAGGTATTATAAATTAATAAATTTGACCAAATTACCATTAAGCGCAAAAGAAATACATTGAAGTTTATAAGAAGGCAATGTTCGTTAGTTTTAAAGAGCAGATCACACGATGTTTTAAAAAACCACAGAAGAATCTCTACTTGTTCCGATTCGCTTTCAGGAACATTTATAAAATGCTTAAGAAGAATTATTGTTGGTAGCATATTTATCTTAAAACAAAAGCAATTTAATAAAACTCAAAAGCTATTAATGGATTGGTGTCCTGGAAACCAGAAGAAAATAAGCTGCTTTTCAAATAAAAGATAAAAGTAAAAAAATATGAATTTTTCAGTGCTCCTTCAGGGAAGGAGCATTTTTTTAAAGCTCCACATCTGCAACATTTTAATACCAAACAAAAAAAAAGTATCTTACACCCCCTTCCATTGAAGTATTATTAGTAAGAAGAAATTTTTAACAGCTAAATAATAAAGATTCTAGCAATAGCACATAATCTATTTGCTTCTGGTAATTAGCAGTTTGTTTTGTTTTTGAGGTTTTAAGGATACTTTTTTATACGTGTATATATTTAAAGTGTTTCAATATATAACAAAGGATTTAATCTACTGAAATACGAGGATAAATCAATGTACAATAATATGGAAAAATAAAACAGTTGAAATACTACAAAAAAAAGTACGAGATAAACCACAATGCAAACAAGATTATAATCCCTTTCGTGGCATCATAAAGTTAAGAGGATTGTAAAATGCAGATTTTGTATTACTCTATTCTGACCATTCATCAATGTTCTCAAGAAAAAACTTTTCCTTTATTTTTTTAAAATCTTTATTAAGCCATCTCTCAAAACGCAACACACATATTTTTTTAAATATATATACTGCTATATTATTCGCTAAGTATTAAACTATATTCTCCTTTCTACGAAGTCCCGAAGGGCTTAGGGCGACCAGCCATTATTATTATTATTATTATTATTATTATTATTATAATTATTATTATTATTATTATTATTAGTCAGTAGTATTAGTAGTAGTAGTAGTAGTAGTAGAGGAACTGTATCAAACGCGGGCCCGGGTCCATAAAGAGGGTCCTCTCAATTGCTGCTCCGGGTATTGGCGTAGAATGCTAGAAATGCGCTGAATTGTAGTTTATGGTTACTGTTGCATGCAGTGCTAGTTCCTGTGTTGATAAGTTAATCCTTTGTTCTGCAATCAGCATCTGACGAGTTGAAAGTTTTGAAGCTCCGACGAACAAGTATTGCTTTCCATAGTTAGTAAAGAGCCAACAATTTATTTATTTATTTAATCTTAACGGTAAGAGGTATGTTCTAGGTAATTAGCTAGTAATTTAGACGTAGAAGTGACAAGTTATTTGCAGCGAAAGTAAAAACACGTATGATCGTAATGTGTCAATCCTAAAGCGAGCCCCTACTATGTTGTGCAAAAGTAAAAGATATGTTTCATACTAAATTCTCATGACTCGTGCAATTTATTTACAATTTTCAAAAGGACCAAAATGACCAAAACGAAGACGAAACTAACAACAGAATGTCGTGGTCGAGGGCATGGTAGTGTTAAATTATTATCAAGATCCTATGATCCAGGAAAGGAAAAGACACCGCTGAAGGTGAAAGGAAGAGCCAAGCAAGACGGTTCTGATTGTGGCTCAATCTCTGATATAAGTGAAGCATCAGCATTCTCAACTTTAAACGTTCCACCGGGGAAAACACCGTCCACGGATGACGATGCCACCCGCATGTTCTGCACTGAAAATGTTTCGAGTGTTACGAGAGTTGAACTCTGAATACATTGTGTCATGTGCTCTTAGTGGGACCATGTAGATTGTGCTGGGACTGACAAAGTCATTTATATATTGTGACTTTTGCCCCAGTAGCAATCTTAACTATGCGAAACATTTCATTTATCACGTTTAATTTGGAAGTTTCGATTCTGAAGTTTGAGAATTCATTTTTTTAAATGCCAAATAAGCAGGTTGGAGAAAGAGAAATGTTTAGATTTCTTAATTCTACCAGTAGAATGTTGAATATTTCAGTTTTGAAAGTTTCAGTTTTCAAGTTTAGTCTATTTGAAAGATTGTTCTGAAGCTTAAAAAAATACTTTTTGATTTTGCTACTTCCGCCAGTAAAATGTAGAATATTTAAGTTTAAACATTTTCAGTTTACAAATTTAATCTATTTGAAAGGTTGTGCTGGAGTTAAAAAAGATTTTCAAATTGCATTTCGGCCAGCAGAATGTGGAATCTTTAAGTTTTAAGTTCAATTTTAGTGTATTCTTTACTTTACGGAATGTGTTTTTCAATTTCTTCTAATAAAGTCTTTTAAACGTTCATATTTCATTTTATTTCAATCCCCAGTGTTTAGGATATTGTTTTTAGCTTAAATACGTAACTCATTTAAAGTAATACAGGTTTTCGCTTTATGAAATTTATCTAAATTTAAAGAGGCACGGTTTTGGAACAGTTTCTTCGAATGCCAAAAATGCAGTCCATATGAAAATCCATTTTTTCTCAACCTATTTTTTCCTTGATTGTTATGGGAAAAAAAGACAAGCAAAGCAATTACATATCATATTATTTTCAGCCTGAATTGCTTTTTTTTTTCTAATCGATATTTTCTTAGATATATGGAAGGGTGGGGTGCTGACTGCCACGGGTGCTGACTGCCACAGCCAATTATTGGTGCTGACTGCCACGACTTGTTCTGATTACCGATAACAAGGTGCTGACTGCCACGACGGCGTGCTGACTGCCACGATCCTGAGAGAAAGTTGCTAGACGTAACGTTACCGGACGCCAAGAAGCATGAAAGAAACGCGATGAATTTTAACACCACATTTAATCCATACGTTCAGGCGGCTCCGATAGGAACCTTGTCACTTGCTTTCTTCAGTACACACGTCGTCCAGGAGACTTGTTCAATACTACGTCGTGAAGTGTGGGAGACCCGGGTTCGATTCCCGGCGGGAGCTCATGTGGTTCAGATTCCACGTTAATCAGTAGGTCCACGTCTCATATAGCCTCGCTGCTGAAAGGGACGCTAAACTAAAATCAACTCAACTCAACTACGTGGTGAAGTAAAAAAGAAAATAAAAATCATTACAAAAATGCCTCTAATATATACTGGCTTATACTGATATATACTGACATACTGATATATAAAAATCATTACAAAAATGCCTCTAATATATACTGGCTTATACTGATATATACTAATATATAAAAATCATTACAAAAATGACTCTAATACACACTGACGACTACTCTAATTTATGTATGTAGCCCAAACTTCTAAGACATTTTCGCAAGTTACCATGGATTTGCAAATCTTGTAGAATTACTTGGATCCTGTCGTCAACTTTTGTGTAGGCTAGCTTTCTCTTCT
The DNA here is from genome assembly GCF_964235325.1 of Thermobia domestica. NCBI lineage: Eukaryota > Metazoa > Arthropoda > Insecta > Zygentoma > Lepismatidae > Thermobia > Thermobia domestica. Next base: position 7,283,365 of record NC_137468.1, read on the forward strand.
TCGCTGGAACTTGTAATTTAACTTTGTTGTAAGTAAAATAATTTGATTTTGCATCTTCCTTTAGGGTCTTGGAAATTGCATTGTTTAGCCGATGGTGCCATCCTTCCACACCATTGTTCGTGCGGTGCCTCTGGCCGCTGCAGTTCCAAGTCTTGACAGGAATGGTAGGGTTTTCTAGCCATTGTTGCGTGTAGTAATCATTGAAGGCTTCAACTTTTTCTCCACGTGGGCACTGCTCCATGATAAGCAACCAACTATCAACAAATTCAATAGGTATAAGTGCCAGTGATGCACACATACGGATGTGGAGGCGCACTTCTTCATTGTGCAGGTAGTCGCTCACCAAACCTATATCCTGCACTTTCCGCCAAATGCTTTGGTTAAAGTGAAAGTTGCAGCCAGATACCTGTGAATTTGGAAATACAGAATTTAATGCATTGATAACTGCACTTTCGAAGTCCACTTTCAACACACTAGGATCGTGTTGTTCAGACCAACTTCTAACAAAGGAAAACAAGTCTCTGTATGTATTTTCTGTTTTGTCAGGGAGCAGTGCGTACAAAACTGGTACGATTGATGTATTATAATTTGAACTCCCTATGTCAGCATGAACTGTGTACAGCTGCGCAAATTGTTTCGAGTAGCTCTTGAAAGTTCCATCCAAAAACCACTGCTGGCTGCCCCTCAGCGCTGGCCTCAGACCATCATATCCAAAACATAAAATCCTTTTATCCTGTTGCAATTTATCATATTGCAGAAAGGAAGTTCCATCTTCGAAGCGAAGAAGATCCTCCGGAAAATCTAGCTCTTTAGATGTGGAATTGTTTTGCTTTATACCCAGCATCGTCCTCCTAGCGTTGTTTAAATAACCCTTCCTTTGACTATACAATGGAATTGTAGTAACAAGATCCAGTCCCTGGTTTATAGGAACAGACATTTCTTCTCTAAAAATTTCACACACAGGTGTTAGAACATCCTCTCGGGCCCTTTTCTTACAGTTTGCAAGTCGTTTTCTTACTTCGCAAGCTGCGAGATCTGGCGTGCAAGTGTGATTACTCAGCAGACTTGGTGCAATGTCGTTTTCAGTTTTAACTTTACCTGGACATCCCATCTTCTTTCTTTACACACATAGCTGAAAAGAACCAAAAATACTAAAATGTCGAAAACATGTTTAAAACAATTTTTGAAAAAATATTCAAAATACACTCTATCCACAATACCATTGGACTGTTACCCTCTTCCAGGACAAGTCCTTGGTCAATTCCAATGGTCTGTTAGGTTTTTCAAAAGTTTTTTTTTTTTTTTCTTAATACTTGGAATGGAAATTATCTTAAACTGTTCTAAAAGTTATGAAACAAGTTTAAAAGCTATTGAAAGCACACTCTATCCACAATACCATTGGACTGTTACCCTCTTCCAGGACAAGTCCTTGGTCAATTCCAATGGTCTGTTAGGCTTTTCAAGAGTGTTTTTGTTCTAAATATTCTCAAACATGTTTGAAACAAATTAGAAAAAATAAATATTGAGAATAAAAACGAAAATAAAAAGTAAAATCATTTGCCTTACCCATACACTACCGTCTTCATTCTCTCTGGAAATGATACTGGAACCCATGGTGCATTAAAACTGGTTTTCCTCTCTGTGACGTTGTAAACTCCATTTTAAACTCAAATGATATAACACAATTCTCGAGTTTTGGTTTCTCTTAATACAAAAATTATTAAAAGATTTGCAAGTTTAAAAAACATTATTAGAGTGAATATATACATATCATTTTTTTCTTTACAGTACTCGATCCATTAAATAATACAATGAAACAATTAATATAAACAACGAAATATTCAAATTATACGTATAACGGAAAAAAATAATCCCTTTATAAACATCAAAGCTTATGTCGTTCCACCTAGTGAGGAACTTTGTAACTTAAAGTGGGGGGGGGAGCTACTGCCTACTTTTCTCCAGGCTCGTGGCAGTCAGCACGCCGTCGTGGCAGTCAGCACCTTGTTATCGGTAATCAGAACAAGTCGTGGCAGTCAGCACCAATAATTGGCTGTGGCAGTCAGCACCCGTGGCAGTCAGCACCTATCCTATGGAAGAAAGAAAATGGAGGTCCACTTTTGGTGCACTTCCTCTATTATTATTATTATTATTATTATTATTATTATTATTATTATTATTATTATTATTATTATTATTATTATTATTATTATTATTGCTGTATCTCGGTTTAAACCGGTTTCAGCTTCGTAATCTGACGGCCGTCTCTAGCAAGTGCAAATTAGGGCGTATCTGAACAGTTCTTCACCAAAGAACTTTCTGACTGTATGGCGGGTGTCTACATATATATTACAGTACAACCCCTCAAATCCGAACCCCGGAAATCCGAAAACCCGGCAAATCCGAACATGTTCTCAGGAGAGAAAAAACTACAGCTGGAAAATGAAAAAAAAATAGATTTAATCACACAAATTTAATTTTTTAAAGGTTTTAACATTTTTAGACTTAATGCTTATTCTAAATCATTATCTAATTATATTTTTATAAGAAGATAGTTATAGATATGCGACAATCATTTTGGACATGAGTGTACACCCGCCAGTCAAGGTCACTGCCCTTTCGACCACTGGGCCACCCTGTCTAACCTCAGTCGTTGTTTTACCACCAATTCAGTGACGAAATAAGTACGTAATATTATTTCCCGGGTAATCCAAACCCCCCCCGAAATCCGAACAGGCTTCAGCCCCATTAGTTCGGATTTGAGGGGTTGTACTGTACTGATTTTTGTAGATTTCTTAGGAGGTGTTTTTGCTTTTATCTGTTCAAGTTACGTCACAGTACTTTTAGAGACAATTGCTGTGGTGGAAATAATGATTGGTCTTACTGTAACGTTCTGACATTTTCATAACTTTTTTTTTGATTTCGTCAGCCAAGTCGGACAAGTAACAATCCATCGTTGTTAGGATTTTCTCGGGGTTCTTCCGTTTCCTCCCACATTCTAATTTCATCAATTACTTCATACTCAAATACTTTCATTATTCATCTGTCTCATTTAGCCTAAAGGGCAAAATTGTGGGGCGTAAAACGAAAATTTCATTTCACTTCATAATAGTGCCTGAAAATCAGAAAGAAAAAAATATTATCGACAGCTTGTCTGAATAATGAAAATGATAAGAACAAAGTATCGAAATTGAAAATTAAATTTCAAACCAAATAAATTTTAATATAATTATTTAAAAATATGTATAACTATTTTACCATTTCATCGCCTTCGATAGCTTTAAGAGCTCCCTCCAAATCTTGATCAGCTAATCCATTGCAGATCTCGGTATCATGATCCAACCTGTAAAAAATAGAAGTAATCAAGAATTTCTTTCAATAATTCTTAATTCCTCAAGGTTAACAGCCAGAAATATTGAATAGAAGTAATTACAGATTTATTTCAAGAAATCTTATTTTCTCAAGGTTAACAACCAGAAATAAGTCATCATGGATTTCTTTCAATAACTCTTAATTTCTCAAGGTTAATAGCCAGCAATATTTCAGAACGAAGTCCAGCAGAAAAGACTAGAACTGAAATATTTTTATCGTTCATTTTTTGGACACAGGCAGGATGTGAAGAAATCATTTGAACTTGACTAAACTTCTTTTGAAGATAGACTTTGACTTAAATATTGGTTACGTCAAATATTTTCTTGTAGACACCTTTGGTTTCCGTATTTTAGCCATAGCAGTTAGGGTTTGGCCTTAGTGAAATGTTAGCAACAAAAAGTTTACTCAAATGTTAGCAACAAAGAAGTTTAATGAAATGTTATCAACAAAAGTTAAGTCAAATGTTAGCAACAAAAAGTCTATTCAAATGTTTGCAACAAATAGGTTTAATCAAATGTTAGCAACAAAAAGTCTAGTCAAATGTTAACAACAAAAAATGTTTAGTGAAATGTCAGCAATAAAGAGGCTTAATCAAATGTTAGCAACAAAGAAGTTTAGTCAAATATTATCGACAGAAAGGTCTATTCAAATGTTAGCAACAAAGAGGTTTAGTCGAATGTTATCAACAAAAATATTTAGTGAAATATATCGACAGAAAAGTCTAGTCAAATGTTTGCAACAAAGAGATTTAGTCGAATGTTATCAACAAATATGTTTAGTGAAATGTTATCAACAGAAAAGTCTAGTCAAATGTTAGCAACAAAAAAGTTCAGTTAAGTGTTAGCAATACAGACGTTTAGTCAAATGTTAGCAACAAAGAAGTTGGGTCAAATGTTAGTAACAAAGAAGTTTAGTCAAATGTTAGGAACAAAGAAGTTTACTACTTGCTATTTGGAACAAGGATTGCGAGGTAAATACATGGAACAAACCAGTTAAATAAATGAAGTTTACTTATAACAGAGGTATGGTGGAATCAATAAAGGTAGATTATTTCGTAATCAGAAAATTAATTGCTATTGATACCAGTAAAACAAAGAAATTCTCTACAAAGCGTTACAATAGAGATATACACTATTTCATTTGAATTTTGTAACGTTTTAAACAAATATTTACTGAAATTTAACATTTGCAAAATTGGAGGCGATGACGTAAAATTAACGGGCCACCGCAGTAAAATTTCTTGATTCCATTTCTTAAATTAACAAAATAATGTTGCAGTTATAAAGGGAATATTAATAATGAAATATAAAGAAAGACTATTAGTACTATTAATACTATTAAATACTATTAATACTGATAGTCACGAAAGATACTCGGTCTTTGGTGCTTCAATATACCCTTATATTAATTACAAAATCTAGTTCTATGCGCTTCGAATTCTAAAGGTATATTACCATGTTCATTATCACATCTCTTTATTATTATTAAATATTGTAATGCACCACGTGCTTCTGTGCGCAAACAATGTCATATGTTCCTGTTTGTAAACATCAACACATGTATTTACACCGGAGTACTACATACCACGTGGGATTACTACGAGAAGCAGACGACGAAACACCAGCACCTCATACTAGTCATATGACAAGAGGACAGCAGCAGGGCCACCGCCACTCTAGGACGCCTATGTAATAAGACAGCATCCAGCGGACATGCACCAGTCTTCGATTGCCCTCCCTCCTGTTGCTTGCTTGGAGCACTAGGAGTAACCTAACCTGAAAGCCTCTAGTTTGCTGCGGGACTCTTGGCTATTCCTTTGCTCCTGGTTTAGCCTGCTTCGTTGCTCTGGTTGGGATCCCAACGCCAGTTGCTTATGCTGCTTCGGCATGCTGTGATTTTTAATCCCCCCTCATTGCTTGCTTCGGAGCATTGGGGTTTCCTACGCCACTCTGCTTAGCCTGCTTTGGTGTTCTGTAGAGATCCTGTCATTGACCGCACGGTCTTGGGCTACTTTATTTCTATCTCACAATAGAGAAAATTGTACTAAAGTACTTGTGTAAATACTGTTGTTATTAGTGGGAGTCGATTCTGGACTCTTATTTTATCAACCTAGCTCTACCTATACCAGCACTAGCGAAATGTTACAATATTCTGTCTTTTTGCAGGTCTTGGGATCAGTGTTGCCACACTTGGTACAATTGTACAAAATTCAGCCCTTTTTGTCATTCATCGGTCCATTGGTACCACGCTGGAATTTTCAACCCCTTTTGTGAAAAAGCTGGTACAATTCTACCCAATTCAGTACCATTTAACAAATACTTGTGACATTTACAAAAGTGTCAGTATATCTCACGTTACTCATACCGTGTGTTGGACTCTTAAAAATGCTCTTGAAAATTTGTTCTGTGACGTTGCACCGTATAAGCCCTTTTTGTTTCAATTTGGTACTATTTTTGAGCCCACTCCAGAGCTAGGATTGTGGCAACACTGCTGCTTGGGATTAATGTTTTTTTTTTTTTTTTTTTTAATTTTAAGTTTGAGACTGAAACTGTTTCTTCTACGTTTCTTGATCTTCAGTTTCTTCTTTTAATCTCCAATATTTTCTTCTACCTTTTAAATCACCTATCAATTGGGTGCTTCTTCCTAATAGGAGCGACGAAATGAAAATTTCTCTCAACTCCAAGCAAGGTAGTGTCATAATTTACTAATTCTCATCACCGAAAAAAAAAATATAGTCACTACCAAATGCAATTTAATATATTTACGAAATAAAAAGAAACATTAAGAGATAGGAATGGCCTTTTTCAGCTTCTGTGGCTCCATAACTGTAGGAAAAGAGTGTTATTGACTGTTTAGAATTCGTCCAATGCTCGCTCTCGAGGTTAATATTGGATTTCCGTTCACGTTCTGTCGTCCTTGTTTTATGCACACGGTCACAATCTCGTAGCTGCACCGGCAACTACGTCACGTGCTGTCAAAACGGAAGTTACTTAACGTAAGATCTATATATTGCAATAAACTTACTTCCTGTGTCTGGACATTTATTTTATTATTAATACTTGTATTGAGCAATAATAACGTTAGTTCACTAGTAGGTGTATAGTACAAGGTTATACTCTTTCAAGGTCCTTATTCTTTAGTTATCAACGTCATGGTACTGTTCGTGGGTTTCCGTTAAGAAAATTTCCCTCGACTGACACAAGATTTTACCTTTTTTTAATTAATTTTTTTCCTAGTTTGTTGAGTGTTCAACTCCTATGACAGAAGTTATGTGATAAAATTAATTTAGTTATATTAAAAGAAGTGCCAATTATATTCATTTTATTCGTTTGCTTTTTAAGTACTTCTTCCACTGTTTTAAACAAAAATAGACACAAATTATGCTACTTTAAACACACGCACACACAAAAAAACTATTGGTATTGTGTTAGTTTGATCTTGATGAACGAAGAAAATTTTAAGCATTTATATTGTAAATCAGTCAGCACAAGAATTTCCCCTAGATTTTCACGTTTTATCGAAAAATTCCCTTTTCGACTTTTTTTTTTTTTGCTAAATTCACCTATGATATTTCCCTAGATTACGAAAATTTCCCTCAAAGTATGGACACTGTGTCAGGCAGAGGCGGATCTAGAATTTAAAAACTGGGGGAGGGGCAGCCAAAATCCAGACTATGATAGGTATATCATGAGTTTACTGTGAACTTTCAAAAATGTATAAATAATAGCTTAAATTATTTTTGTCACCCAAAAACTGAGGGGGTGCCTACGCCGCCCCGGCCCCGGACTAGATTCACCATTGCATGTCAGGGTAAATAATCAAATTGAAGTATTATCTTTGATGGAATGTACTTCTCTATCACCGAATGGATGGCAAAGCTCGTAGAGATCGGATCTTCCTTGCTCTTCTAGTGGCTGACACGCGCGCCTTTGATCTTGGGTTCAATTCACGGTTGAATGAAATTTGAACTCATTACCTTAAATAGGTTCACGTCTCATATAGCCTCAATGCTAAAAATAGATGCGAAACTCAAACCCAACAAACCCTCGTTCAGATCTGTGAATCAAAATCCCGTAGACAACGTAGACAAGACTTTTAAAAGTTGGTTTAGAAAATTACATAAAATTAAAATCCCCTATTCTTAAATAGTCATGCTGAGAGAATAGTGTCTCTATAACTTTCATAATGAAACACTGAGCCTAAGTATTATTCCTGGTTGAAGTAGAATACTTACGGAGGACAAGTGAAGACTACTTACGGAGGACAAATCAAAACAACTTTAAAAATTATAGAAAGTTACGTCCCCTGACTCGCATCCAATACTGCTGGATACAATTAATCTTGACGAGCTCATGATAGACCACCACTGCATTATTTCATTTCCATGGACTTTATGACAGTGTACCTCTGTATTACTTTCTCTTGACGCAGCTTAAGACAGTCTACTTCTGTATTATTTTATTTTGACGCAACTCATGACAATCTACATCTCGATTAGTTCATCCTGACACAGTTCATGATAGCCAACCATTGTATTATATTATCTTGACGCAGCTTAAGAGAGTATACCTCTGTATTAATTTATCTTGACGCAGCTTCTAATAGTCTATCTCATTTTGACGCAGGTTCTGGCAACCTACATCTCAGTTATTTCATCTTGACGCAGCTCGTAACAATCTATCTCTGCATTATTTCAGTTTGACGCAGATGATCAAAATCTACATCCTTTATTTCATCTTGACATCTTATGAGAGTCTACCTTTATGTTCCTTTATCTTGACGCAGCTTCTAACGGTCTATCTGTATTATTTCATTTGGATGAAGCTTATGATAAAATACATACCTTTTATTTTATCTTGACGAAGCTCACGACATCCTATCATTGTATTATTTTATCTTGACGCAGTTTATGACATTCTATCTCTCTATCACTTCACTTTGACGCAGCATATGACATCCTACTACTAGTACTTCACTTCGATTGCTGGTACGAGCTCAAGCGTTTCGGATTAGATGTTAAGCTGTGAGTTCACTTCTTATATAGTTATCAGTGCTGAAAGAGACGATAAGTTCCAAATCAAGTACGTAATTAATACTCACCGATATCGAAAGGCATGCAGAAGTGTCTGTAGAATGCACTGCGTGTACAAGTGACTCCATCTGTAGCCCAACGTGAACAATCTTTGCATTTCTCGTTCCAATATCTGCAAGGCATTCCGGTTTAGTTTATGTCTGAAATGACAAGAATCGTAATCAAAATTAGGATCGATATAATAATAATAATAATAATAATAATAATAATAATAATAATAATAATAATAATAATAATAATAATAATAATAATAATAATAAAAGTCATGTTTTAACGTACGGAGAAAACTCCAACACAATTTTGAAATACTTTTAAAACATTTTGCAAGTTAATCTTTTGCTAGTTTCTCGATCCCCAATTTAATTTTTATCCAATTAAGTAGTCCCGCTAGATGATAGTTTCATATATCTCGCTCAAATCATGACCTGACAATCGACTTTTATTTACCCTAATGTTTTTGCTTTATTCAATTATGAATTGTTCATTCATCAAACAAAAACCTTAAGACTTATAAAAATGAAAATAATATTTAATTGGACAAGTTAAACTTACAGTTGTATAAGCAACTTTTTCTTTAAAAAAAAAGACTTAGACGTTAATCAGCTCTAGGAAACAGAGATGTTATGGGTCAATGAAAACTTGACCCATGACCCACTGACTGAACACCGACCCATCACCCACCATAACCCTGAGCTCCTTCGTGGCTAAACTGTTAGCGCACGCGTCTTTGGCGTAGGAGACCCGGGTTCGATTCGTGGCGGGAGCTCATGTAGTTCGGATTCCACATTAATCAGTAGGTCCACGTCTCATATAGCCTCGCTGCTGAAAGTGGCGTTAAACTCAAAATGAACTCAACCCACCATGACCCACTCTGACCCAACACCCACCAAAATCCATCGTCATCAACTCTGATCCATGATTCACGCCCTCCTCTCCCTGACTAAAGAGTTTACCCTCGTAATAAAATAAGGCTGTGAAATTATAATTAATCGGAGTTGGAATTTCTACGGTCAATCGCTCAAGCACCACTCTGTTACAATACCGGCAGCTCTGAACTTTACGCCACAAAATGGTAAAGTGTTTGCATTGGCTATATTACGATGAATTTCAATTTAATTATCATATAAAATTATCTCCTTGTTGAATTGCAGATACTTTTCAGTGGAAAATAGGATGAAATTTGAAAGTCTCAAATCAAGGTAAAGTAGGTATACGTAAAGGAAAAAAAGTGTAAAATTCGACTGTGTCTTGAAAGTCAAATAGTGAGTCCTATTGCTATTATTACAATTACAAATATCAATATCCAAAAGTGCTTAAGTTCGTTTTTTCACTTAGATATACTCATCTCAGGTAAATAAATAGAAACAAATAAAAAAATGAAGAAAAATGGAAACCCTGAAAGGAAAAGTAGACAAATTCACCAGTGTTAAGAAGATACTGTCTACAATGTACTGAGCGAAGTGGATCGGTGGGTTTGTGAGTCGGAGTGTGTCATGATGGGTCGGAGAGCTACAATGAGTCACGCTCTGTTGACCCACGATCCACTAACCCATCTTGACCCAATTGAGCGACAACCCACTGACCCACTCCATCTCTGATAGTCTCTTAACAGAGAACTTAATTCAGAACTTCATTCAAGTGTCTACACATAATAGAGGAAGTTCTTATAGTAAAGGGAACAGTTGTTTTGTTCCCTAAATTATTACCGTACCTTGAGCGTAATTACTGGAAAACAAAGAAAATAATATATTACTGTAACTTTAATCTGCTCAATTAAAAAGATAAAAATAGCTGTTTTTCTAGAACTATTACCTAAATTATCTTATAATGCAGTATTTTAATACAAAACATGAATGCTACAGTCAGACATACATTCCCCCATTACTGTCTATCTGGGCCATCCAAACAAATAAATATCAGTGGTAGAGCGTTCATCTCCGGTGCTTGGGGTCCCTGGTTCGATCCCAGCTCGCACCGTGTAGACTTTGTGGTGGACAAATACCGTGCTCGTGGGTTTTCCCGGGGTTCTCCCGTTTCCTCCCACTTTCTTCATTCCACCATTTCATTCATCTCTCATCATCACCGTCTCCTTTAGCCTAACCGGGATAACCGTGGGACGTAAACCTTAAAGATTTCATTTCATTTCATTTCCAAAAAATAAAGAAGTTTTGGTGTGAAACACAAACAACAAATGATCTGTGTAAAAGATCTTTTTGAACTCCTTCGTGGCTAAGCGGTTAGCGTACGCGCCTGTGGCATGGGAGACCTGGGTTCGATTCCCGGCGGGAGCTCATGTGATTCGGTTCCACGTTAATCAGTAGCTCCCGTTTCATATAGCCTCGCTGCAGAAGGGGACATTAAAACTCAAAATCAAATCAACTCAACTCTACTTTTCATCACATTCTCCAATACACATTCAAGGACTCGTCATAGCGTGATACAACCTCATGCTTCACACTCGAATAAATTTAATAATTTTACACATTTGGTAGCAAACAGTTCAATTATTCGAAGACTCATGATTCCGTTCAATCACCGAAAAAACAGAAAAATAGGTGTAACGAAATATTTGAAGTAAGAATACAGAACGAAATAAACATTGAGAAGAAACAATAGAAAATACAAAGAAAAAGAAGACTGACTGGTGTATGCGAAAATTGCAATACCGAGAATAAAATGACGGGAATCCTTCTGTACTCACACGCAACTAAAATTTCAGCAGCGTGTAGCGTGCGTGGATCTACCAGCATCCTACGGAATAGTACCATAATACGGCGGTTTACGCTACACTCAGATAACAGAGTATAAACCAGAAAGCACTAAATCTATAATAAATTTTTTCTCCTACTTTGGATATGTCCAGTAGCATGTACACTATACGTAACCGATGACAATGCAAACGAATAGGACCGCATAGTTGGCGTACGAGAAAGTGGCTTCACGTACAAGGTATACCTCCACACCAGTTATGCGTGTGTGTGTGTAAGGAATGCTCAGACAATAACAGTATATAATAACGATCAGGCATTCGAGTGCGCAATGTTGCTACCTCACACGGGTTACCATCTTGTTCACAGATCGTACAACTTATTTATAGTGTAAGTTTAAAGCTGGAACACGGTAACGGATGTGAACTTACCTCAATAGCGTCATTGCAGATCTTTTGATGGGCAGGAAGAAAGATTGTTCACCTCCATAAGAGTATCTAGTATTTTATTACTATATTAAAATGTAATTTATTAAAAAGTATGCGTTTCTCAATTCAGAGGAAAGTAATTGTTCCCTCTACTCTCGCCAGATGATGCCCCTGACTTGTCTATCTCAATGGCTTGACAGTATCTGCTAAACGCTAGACTAGGGGCATGCATATCTTAGAAGAACGACGGGTACTGCTCTTACCTTTTTCTGCACTGTCACCTGACATTTCGTCTATAGAACATATGTGGGATATAGTTGGTCGATACAACCCTCCAACAGTGGGTATAAATGTTTGGTAGGCTCGAATACAAAGCAGCGTGACTAAAACAAAGTCAACATCTCTTTGATTCGATGTCACAAAGTATAGAGGATCTGACTTTAGAACTTGGAGGGTACGTGCCATTTGGTTTATCACCATTTGGGATGTTGTTCAGTTCTGAATTTTCTGCATAGTCATAAAAAAAAGATATGACGGAAAGGCTGCTTTATGTACAGGACATGGAGCCAGAACAGTGAATCTGTGTGGAAGCAATGGTCAGAGGAGAACCACACGCAGCGGTGGTCGGACAGAAGATTACGTACTACTACTACCCGATGGAATACCATCTTGTTCACACGACTTTGACGAATCCCACGCACCAGAGGTGAGTGCTTTGTCACTGAGTACCTCAGCGCCCGTTGTGTCTTTCTCGGTGTTGCAATTTTTACAAATAGTAGTGTACACACAACTTTCTACTCAAGTTCCTTACAATGATTTTTTTTTTTTTTGCGACTCTCAATGATTATTAGAAATATAAGGTGATTATAAATGATTCGTTGAGTTTGAAAGAGCAGAATTAAAAACGTGTAACACATACAGTAACGAATGAGACATGAAAGTATACAGAAACTGTCCAAGTTTAAAACATATTGTTACAAATGTTCATTGTGGCTTCCTTTCGGCACACGACACGCATCTATTCAGTAATCTAGTTTGTCCAACACTCCATTGGGTTGGGTGATGTGCTGGAGATAACTTACTGATCGTCCCATGGCTTCCTAGATCTCCCGATCTGATATTTTGTAACATTTTTACTTTAAGGCACGTGACTCCTCTACTAGCAACTTTGAGTGAGCTCCAGAATTACACTACAGCTGCATTTAGGACCATTAGTGAGGATATGCTAGACCGGATTTAGGATGAACTTAACTGCATATATGGGGGCCGCGGTGGCTCAGAGGTAGAGCGTTTACCTCTGGTGCATGGGGTCCTTGGTTCGATCCCAGTTCGCGCCAAGTGAATTTTATAGTGGACAAAAACGTGGGTATTCCTGAGTTTTCTCGGGGTACTCCCGGTTCCTCCCACTTTATTCATTTCACCATTCCGGAGGGCGCGGTGGCTCAGTAGTAGAGCGTTCACCTCTGGTGCTTGGGGTCCCGGATTCGATCCCAACCCCCGCCAAGTGAACTTTGTGGTGGACAAACACCGTGCTCGTGGGTTTTTTCAGGGTTCTCCCGTTTCCTCCCACTTTCTTCATTCCATCATTTCACTCATCTCTCATAATCACCGTCTCCTTTAGCCTAACCGGCATAACCGTTGGACGTAAAACTTAAAGATTTCATTTTTTTTTTCATTTCACCATTCCATTCATTTCTTATCTTCACCGTCTCCTTTAGCCTAGTTGGCATAAACGTAGGACATAAAATATTTCATTTAACCTTATAGATGTGCGTCGTGTGACGAAGAGAAGACACACCAAACATTTGTAATAGTATATCTTAAATTTTGACACTTTCTGTATATTTTCATGTGTCATTCGTTGTTGTATGTGGTATACATTTTAATACAACCTCTTCAAACCGAATGAATCGTTTATAATCATCCTGGATAATATTGCTTCTGCATTTGGAATGAGGTTGCTATAGAGAAAGAACATATATATATTGGCTGAAGATGTTACGCAACAAGGAAGATATTGAGATATCAATTAGAGTTGCAATCATTTCAGCTTGTGTTTAGTCGTTTTGTTTACATAAATGTCTGTAAATATAGCAAACGGTCCTCGTTAGATCGATGGTTTGCAAATAGATTTAAAACCATTTTCATGTGTGATGATATGAAAGGTCATTTCTGTATTCGAGTCCGTTGATTGAATTGGAGAGTGAATTCTGGTTTTTACATACGAAACAATAATGTGTTAAGCAAGCGTTGTGGTTACTCTTAACCAGGGGCGGATCCATGACGGACTTCTGGGGGGAGGACGGTGGGTTGTAATACTGCTGAGCTACTTTTAAGAGCTCCAAACTCTGGGATGGGTTTTATTTATATATAAAATAAAATAAAAGTTTCCTCTTCTGGGGGGGGGGCAATCGCCCCGATTGCCCGCCCCCTGGATCCGCCACTGCTTTTAACTGGATAATTGTTGGCAAAGATTCTGAACCGTTTACCAGATTGTGCTTATAATAATAAGATCACTTATACTGTATATATCATTTTAACCTCAAAACTCACATTCTGAAACAACAGAGGTAAAAACCGAATGAAAGCAAAAGTGAATTTCGAACCTCCTGTGACCTTAACATCAATCTGATTTCTATGGTGTAAATGATAGAATGCTCGTCTTTGATCCTAAAGACCCTTAGTTTGATCCCAGACTGTACGATTTTGTGATGGCGTGTCCGTGAGTTTTCTCGGGTTACTCCCGTTTGTTCATTTTTTGAACAATACCAATAACGGAAGAAAACTTACCGATAGATGTCCTCCTCTTGAACTGTTCCATATAATGGTAGGCATCGGCCGAAAGCGTAATCTGAAAATTAAAGAAATAAAATTTAATTATATATGATATGTAAGGTTTCCACACACAAAATACAGAAACGTTTAAGTGAAGAATCTGAAACCGTAATGGAAATTTCTCCAATAATATTTTGTCAATAAGCTTTACTATTTAATGGCGCCTTTTTGTTAAAATTACGTCTCACGAGGAAGGTGGGGGAGCAATCTACCCCTACAAAAAGGAGTAAGAGATTGGGAGTGAGAACATTATACTGCAAAAGTCTTTCTACACTTGTCAATGTCTAAACTTGGTAATAAGTCTGCCACGAAAGAAAAATACGAATACAGTGATAAAACCACTAGGATAAAATTAGTATCCTTTACGGAAACAATTTTAAAGGACTGAAGAAGGAAGTGAGTATTTTAACTTTAAAAAAAGTAGTAAATAGTTTGTTTATTACGCCCAACTTTCCTCATTGTCAACACAGGAAGCTTGCACGCAATGGCACTTTGGTCAACTTCCTCAAAATGAACATTCGGTGGAAGATTCGAAAAGTTTTTTTCGGGAATGAATGTGTTTTGTCGCCCTTTAAATACTTACAGATTAAATACGGTTGTTTTAGTGGTTTCAGGGAAGTTAGTAATCTCTTTGAATGTTATGAAAACACTCCGTCAAATTTAAGCCACGGTGTTCTGTTGCAAAAAGCCAAAGAATTAACTTATGTTAAATTACAGCACTATCGCAAGAGATATGAATAAGAACGGTAGTTACCTAAATGAGTGTTCTACTTTACCTACTTTAGTGAACTTTCAAATTATATATACAGGGGTTATCTCAAAAGTCCCCTGACATAGGGTAACTTTGTTATAATTAGAGTTACAACAAAAGATAACAGAAGAAACCGTCTCCAAATATGTTGTTTTCAATCTAAGGTGAAGATTTTTTTTAAAAAAATCGGACAAGCAGTTTGGGCTATGCACTCTTTATACGCCCAATGTTAAATGAAAATGCAACGTTGCCATTTAACTGAACCCACAACATAAGTGAATGAAGTTACTGTTTGACATGGACATCGATGAGCTGGCCATTGACACGTTAGCATGCAAGACAGTAACTTCATTCATTTATGTTGTGGATTGACGTAAATGGCAACGTTGCATTCTCATTTAATACTGGAAGCATAAAGAGTGTACAGCCCAAACGACTCGTCCAATTTAAAAAATTCCTTCACTTTAGATTGAAAACATCATATTTGGAGACAGTTTCTCCTCTTATGTTTTGTTGTAACAACTCCTGTGTATATATATCACAAGTTTGTACAACGCTACTCTTATGCAAACAATTACTCTAATGACTCCCACTGTGCAACGATTATTTTCCAAGTTTAATGTTATAAAAAAATCTTTGAGAAGTATGAAGAGTTAGAAAATACTGTATATTAAGACTTGACAGCATCAAAGAACTTGGACGTCGGAGAAGTTATTGATAATTTTGCTTAAGTGAAAGCTTGAGGGGAGGAGAGAGAGCTCAAGGTAAGAAAAAAAATTACATTATTATAAAATATCAATTATCAATCACGAATACTTATTTTGCAAATGGATTGCGTTATGTAATAAATTTCTAATACGCCACAGATTTTTTTTTGTAAATATATAAAATATATAAAGATACCCTAATAGCATTGTAGGCATTTAATAGCCTTACTCAAACCATCAAGGCTAAGCGTGTATGTAGGCTTGCACAAGTTTACATTCACATGGTTGCAAACCTAACCAAGAATATAGCAAACTTGATAGTTTCTTGATCGCAAGCTTGTTTCAGATTTGACGATAATACATAATATAAGGTCAGCCTTAAAATTCCTTTAAATTTACACACCTGTCAAGCATAAGTTAAAATTTGTACTTCGCAGATAACCTCTAAGGTTAAGTATAAGACACAAGAATTCTTGCTCACCCTTCACTCTTACACCTGGTCTAAGGCAAGGGCGCCGATTCTAGGGGGCTGTCGGGCCCCCCAAAGCTCATGTGGGCCCCATGTATTTTATCAATATGTATTTTATTGTTATATGTATTTTTTATGAATGGGCCCCCCAAAGTTACAGTTAAATCGGCGCCCTTGGTCTACGCATACGCAGGTTTATACGCCAAAGCTATCTGGACTCCAGGTACGACTTAAAATTTACATTTGGGAAAGCCGCCATACATAGAGTGGACTTCTAAGGTTAAGTTTTTCAAGGAAAAGTAGACTTACTGTAGACGTGCTTGCTTATTGGGTGGGCATTTACATATAAAATTCTAATATAAAGAGGTCTGAAAACCTGTATTACACCATTGGCTCCAAGTATGTACATTATAAACAGAAATAAATCGTACATGGCGTTCACCTCTGGTGCATGAATTCCTTGGTTCGATCCCAGCTCGCGCCAAGTGAACTTTTTGTGGTGGAAAAATATCGTGGGTGTGAGTTTTCTTGGGGTTCTCCCGTTTCATCCCACTTACCTCATTCCACCATTGCATTTATTTCTCACCATAACCGTCTTCTTTAGCCTAGCCGGCATAATTGTGGAACGTAAAACTGAAAGATTTCATTTCATATCAACAAAAGAACAAGAAACTGAATATAAAAATAGGGGATCATCTGGGGACGGAAGTAGAAGAATTCTGTTACTTAGGGAGTAAAATAAGAAACGAGAATGGGTGCAAACAAGATGTAAAATCTAAAATAGGTCAGGCGGAGAAGACATTTGAAGGGGGAAAAAAAGAAATCTTCTAACTGGAAACATTGACATAAGAGTGAAGAAAAGGCTAATGAAATCATGTGTGAATGTGAGACATGGACACTAGAGAAGAGGATAAACTGAGAATGGAAGCCTTTGAAAGGTTGTACTATAGAAGAATGACGAAAATTAGACGGACAGACAAGGTATCCGCCTTTGAAAGGTTGTACTATAGAAGAATGACGAAAATTAGACGGACAGACAAGGTATCCGCCTTTGAAAGACTGTACTATAGAAGAATGACGAAAATTGGACGGACAGACAAGGTATCCGCCTTTGAAGGTTTGTACTATAGAAGAATGACGAAAATTAGACGGACAGACAAGGTATCCGCCTTTGAAAGGCTGTACTATAGAAGAATAACGAAAATTAGACGGACAGACAAGGTATCCGCCTTTGAAAGGTTGTACTATAGAAGAATGACGAAAATTAGACGGACGAACAAGGTATCAAATAAGAGAGTATTGAACATGGTAGGAGCAAAAAGATGTATGTATCGAAAATTATTTTGAAAAGATGAGATAAGATGATTGGACACATTACGAGACATGGAGGAATCATGTTAGTAGAACTTTTCAATTTCAAGTGTGACCCTACTGGCGCTGCTGTCGACCTATGTTTTCTCGTACCTCCCTCGAAACAGGAGGGACCAATTGCTATAGCCGAGATCCTTCAACAGTTGGATTTGGACAGGGTTGCCACATTGAATTATTTCACGAGTTTCTTTTCTGTTAGCCATTCTAAGTAGCCTACGATTTTCACTTGCCAAGACCAAACGGGCTGAATGACAAATTGGCAACACAACCGAGGTCATTCACTTCTTTCCTCAAAGTAAAGGGAAGGTTTCCTCCATAAGAGAGTAACCGGGGGGTGGGGCTGAAGTATGTTTTACATATTTTCCGAGGGTACACTTGAAATCAAAATGCTCTAGCTATGGACGGAATTGCAGAAGGAAAAGTACCTACAGGAAAGCCGGGATTCAAATATACAGACTCAATAATACAAGATATAGTGAAGATAATCTACAAAGGAATGAAAAGTCTGGCCCAGGATAGGGAAGGGTGGAAAGGTGCGTCAAACCAGTCAATAGATTGCTGAATTGAGATGATGATTATGACGCATACCAATCGATATATCTTATTGATCTGAGTAAAATTATGTGTGTGAGTGCAAATTCCCATGTGTAGTTTTCGAGTCAATCGAAAAAAAAAACTATTTTTTAAGTTCTAAAACTTGATGCTTTGAAATAACACGCGACCTATTAACGTGTTACTGATATAAAAACAAACAGTAATTATGCTATTCATTATAACACTAGCAAAACAATACATGATATAACTAGCTTAATGAGACAGAGCCAAAATTATGATTAAATTCTACTGCAAGGATCCGTGCACCCACACGTACTAGAATCCACATGTTTTCACGATTATAAACAAATAGCAGCAGACGACAGAAGGAAACTACACTTTAAAGAAGAAACGAAGAAGACACGGAAAGCCACGAAGAAATCCGACGACCCCTCCACAGGTCCTTCCTCCAAAAGAATGGCTATAAAAACGGAGGACGAGATTAAGAAGCTATTAGTTGCCAGTGCTCATCATTCAATTACAAAATCTACTTCCGAGGCCGCCAGGGGCTACGTAGATATCCTTTAATACTTGCTCTCGGAGCTGCTATGAGCTACAGAGTATAACCTATCCCATCTGATGCCACTGTAGGCAAAGACAAACATCCTTTTCACCCAAAGGTAACACATCGTATGATGAAGGGAAATGTTTATACCCTATACTGAGAGCATTTTAGAGTGATCAAAGACTTAGAGAAAAAACTCTTTAAAACTTTGTAGTGTACAAAAGATTATATAAGAATTTTTTTTAATAATAAAAGGGTAAAGGTTTAATTGCCGTGTACAAAGGTACCCGAACTCGTAAGGTCGGTGCTCGTGAGTTCGGAACTCACGCTTATTTGACCTCAACCTCACAAAGTGAGTGAGAGGTTGACTGAGCGCGTGTTTCAAATCATGATGTGAGCGTGATGTCGACATGATGTGAGCGTGACGTCGAAATGATGTTGTGAGTGTGAGGTCAAATGTTGGTTTTACGATGTGAGCATGAGGTCGAGTGAACGTCATGTCAAAAGGATGTTGTGAGTTTGAGGTCGGGTGAGGGTGAGGTTGAAAGGATGTTGTGAGCGTGAGTTTGAGTGACGTTACCCCAAAGTGGGCACCTTTGTCCGTGTAAACTATTTTGACTGCCCACAAAATGTTCCACTATAGTTTAATTTTTTATTTAACTCTAATGCTTTTCAAAGACAAGATATAAGCGACAGATTACATCGGGTTGAACAAAGTGACATGGTTGGCGATAAATTCTAATGCGTAGTTTCCGAAAAATCCGAAAGTTTATGGTTTGAAAAAGTATCTCGTTCTTTGCCGATCTGACACAATTAGTAGTTTTTAATTTGCTAGAATAAATTGTTTATTTATTTATTTATGAACTCTATATGGAAAACATACACTGTTAAGAAGTAAGATTGTATCCATTGTTCTTTGGTTTCCCCTAACATTGACGTACACTCATGTCCAAAATTATTGTCGCATGTCTATAAATATGTTGTTGTAGGAATATAATTTGACAACGAATTCGCCCGGTATTTCTTATAATGTTAGTATGTGTATAATCGGCAAAGACATGTATGTGGAAAATTTCATGTCAAAAGAGCAGTAAATAAGAACAATAAAACGAAAATAAAACTTTCTTGTCCATTTAGCAACATTTTGTTTTACTCATTCTAATTTTTGTATTTATAATTTTTTTCCTATGAAATTTACCATAAATATACATTTCCCAATTACACACACAGTATCAGTATTAAAAGTATCCTGTAAAATCATTATCAAATTATATTCTTACAAGAAGACAGTTGTGGATATGTGACAATCATTTTGGACATGAGTGTACATACTACTTGTAACATTGTAGAATTCACTCACAACGTTCTTTATTCAAATAATTACAAGGCGTGTTCGGAAAGTAAGTACCGTTTTGAAAAAAGAAAATACTAAAACAGGTTTGCTCAAGCCAAATTTATTTTTACATGAAAGAGCACAACGTAACATATTTTTCGACATAGTTTTCACCAATGTTCAAACACTTGTCAGAGCGGGTGACAAACTTGTTCAAACCTTCTTTCAACGACACATCCCGCCACTGTCTGGGAAGTTCGCACTGTACCCAGTGGTAAAACCAACGCGGAACGATACTGTGAGACCCTGAGAAACCTTCGGCATGCAACACAAAACATAAGGAGAGGAATGCTTACTAAAGGAGTTGTGTTGCTCCATGACAATACTCGTCCCCATACTGGTGGTGCCACCCAAACGTTAATCCGAC
The DNA here is from genome assembly GCF_964235325.1 of Thermobia domestica. Lineage (NCBI taxonomy): Eukaryota > Metazoa > Arthropoda > Insecta > Zygentoma > Lepismatidae > Thermobia > Thermobia domestica. The sequence continues at coordinate 7,303,957 of NC_137468.1, forward strand.
AGTCCGGTTGGAAGTTTGACCACCCGCCGTACAGCCCCGACTTGGTGCCGTCTGACTACCACTCGTTCCTGCACTTGAAGCGCGAGCTTGGCGGTAAGCGCTTTGAACGTGATGATTACGAAAGAAAAAAAAACGCTGTGGAGTTATGGTTGTCTTGTCTTGTCTTATCGTAGACCAATACCGGTCAAATAGGTAGGTGCACCAGCTCGCTAGTCGTGTGTGCTACGAATGCAAAATGGTCAAATGTGTACCTCACATGGAGGATTTATGATTCAGAAACAAAATTGAATAAAATACAGGACACAGTTGGGAAGAAAGGACACAATCGGGGAAAAGGTCAAAGTCAGGAAAAGGTCAAAATCGGGAAAGAAGTTCAGACAGTGAAAGAGGGCTGAAAGCCAAGTTGAACAGAGCAAAAAGTTAGAGGAAAGTGGGAAGTGTAAAATGAAAAAAGAACAAAGAGTAGAAAAAAGAAGGAAATGTACTGTATGTATGTGTAAATGTAAAAGAAAGTGTAAGTGTAGCGTAGGTGTATAGGAAATCCCACTCAACTCTTGTCCTCATAGAGCACCACCACACACGAGGCACTCGCCGTAACGGCCACTGTCGAACTTCATGGTTGTCTTTACTGGCAGGATGTTTCTTTGACAAAAGTTTAGACAAGTTAATCACTTACTATGACAAGTGTTTGAAAATTGGAGGAAGCTATGTCGGAAAATAGTTTAAGATGCGCGCTCTTTCATGTAAAAATGATTTTGGCTTGAACACACTTGTTTTAGTAATTTTTTTAAAAACGATACTTACTTTTCGGATATGCCTCGTATTAAAACAATTACTGCATTAGTTTGTTTGAATAAAGTAATTATTCTTTTATCGTCTTATGAAATTCAAAGAGTTATTTTGGAATTTGAATACTTATTCAAATAACTACTTGTTTATCCGGATAATTAGTGTAATTGATTCTTTACCTGACTAATTAAATTGGAAGAAATAAAAGTGTGTTCAGGTAATTAAATTGAAATAATTAAATATTTATTCGTATAATTAAATTGAAACAATTAAATGTTTATTCGTTTAATTGCATTTGGAACAAGTAAAGGTTCTTTTCGTGTAATTCAGTGCAAGCAAGTAATGTTTATTTGTAGAGAGTCTTTCAGTTTTACGTTCCACATTTATGGCCTGTGGGCTAAAGGAGACTGATGATTGGTGCGAGTGCATGATTGGTGGAACGAGAATGTGGAAGGAAACTGGAAAACCGCGAGAAAACCTTTGGAAACGAATTTGTCAACCACAAACTCATATGGCCTCAGATCGAAACATTGGCTCATCGCACCATGTGAATCCTGTACCACTGAGCTATCATGCTCATCTAATGTTTATTTGAGATAATAAAATTGAACAAGTAATCTTTATTCATGTATTTAAATAAATTCAAACAGGTCATATTTCTACAAGTAACTAAATTCAAGCAAGTAATGTTTAATAAAAGCAAGTAATGTTTTAATAAAAGCAAGTAATGTTTGTATAACTAAATTCAAGCAAGTAACGTTTGTATAACTAAATTCAAGCAACTAATGTTTATTTAACTAAATTCAAACAAGTAGTATTTTTTTTATTCTAATAAAATTCAAACAAGTAAAGTTTGCATCACTAAATTCAAGCGAGTAATGTTTGTATAACTAAATACAAGCAAGTAATATTTATTATTGTAATAAAATTCAAACAAGTAATATTTATTTATGTACTTGAATTCAAACATTCTGCATTCAAAAAATTTCTTTAATTACAATATTCTTTATTAGAATATTTTTTTATATTCAAATAATTATTAATTTATGAGAACTAATTTATTATTGTTGAAAATATGGTAGTTGTAGCTCATTCTTACGTTTCGTTCACAATAGCAAAAAAAATTTATTGAATTGGTTTTCCCTCATCAAAGCCCTAGCTAAAATGAGAAAAGGCTGTTGTTATTCTTCTGTAAAGATCTCTGCGCTGCTTGAAGCTTTGCCTTTTTATAGAGTCTGAATTTAGAAGAATACCCAAAACCAAACTAAGCCTTCTACAAACTCTACCAGAGACCAAGTGGAATTCTTGCCAATTATTTTTGGTCCGTTGTAAACAGAGGATTTTTTTTTCAATACTTATCGGGTAAAAAGCTTTGAAAACTGAATGTTCGGAGAATCTCCTAGGAGACCATATATTAAGGGTTTTACGTCAACACCTCCCACCGTGACTAGGCAACTGACTACTTCTAAATAACGCTTAGCAACAACAGTTTTTTTTTTCCTATAGACGAAGAGGATAAAAGGAATAAACAGCACGAGAGAAATGCGGGGAATTCTATCAAAATATGTTATGTATAGAATTCCTGTCTAAACCAAAAACATTTTAGCGGTTACCCTCAACTATGATTCAACAATAGAAGGTTCGAGTGGACGATGAGTTCTTCTCAAAGTAGGACATACAAATATATATACCCTTTTGTTCAGTAACGTTATTTTAAAAAAATAAATAGCATATTTTTATTTTTAAAAAATCTCTTCATATAATTTAGAAATTTGAAATAGAGACAAAAACTTACAATTTCTGTCATATCATTTAATTCATCTTTTTTAATTAACAAAAATTAATTATAATACAATGTCATTACTTTTATACAGGGCGAGTGTAACATATGGGAGGAATCACACCACTCACAGTGCAGAAATTAAAAGCAAACTGATTGGATACAGGGTTGCCAACCACATATAAATTTTGTCGGATTGCCATTCTTTTCAAATTCTTATTCTGTGCCCTACTATGACTTTGATAGGACACCGACGTGCAACTTTATTTATTTTTTACTTTTAGGCCTAAACTTAGGGTTGCCATAATTTTTTGATACAAAATACGGACAAGCCTTAAAATGACGACCCATTAAAGACACGGTATCCAAACTCAGAACAAATATTTTGAAATTTCTTACCTACAAATCACCTTTTTAGTTTATCACACAATTGTTTACTGTAATACTTAAAACATTATTGGAAACTAACATGGTTTATATTTTTATTAACACAAATATAATAAATCATGCCATTAAATTGCGTACATTAAATCTAGAACCCTGGAATGGAAAACTGACACTAAAACATAACCTATTTTATTAATGGTAACTAAAATATAAGTTATATGATGAAAACACAATTTTTTCCCCCGAGATTTTAGCTATTCCCGGAAATTTTTGAGCAGCTCCAAAAACTGTTAAATACGGACATTTTCGTATTCTGCACGATACGGACATGGACCCCAAAAATACAAACAGTCTGTACAAAATACGGGCATATGGCAACCCCACCTATACTAACTATAATCATTAGTTACAGGAAGAAAAAATCTCACTAATGAACATAGGAATTTTCGGAATGGCCTTTTTTTCTCATTTGTCTAAGTTATCCTAAAACGTTTCAAAACATATGTTCTCAACATTGAAATTTAACGTCCAGACAACAGCTAATGTTTTTGTTTTGTATCTCTAGTATGAAACGAATGTCGATTTTTTTGTCCGGAAAAGGTGGCAACCTTGGTCGGATTACATACTTGCCAAAGGCTCGGATAACTTACTGATCTGATTATGCCAGCTATCTAATTTCAACCTCGTGGACTGCCATAAGAATAATTCTAAAATCTGAATTGCAACCAGTAGTAACTACAACATCCTAGCTTAAAAAGACCTTGAGTAACACGAGATTTGACAACCGGTCCACTGTCTGCTTCTGAGATGAATATGTACTCATGTTATTTGACACCCTTGGCCGTTTACACCCTAGATCAAATATGTACACATGCTAATATTTGACAGAGATCATTTGCACACCATCGCCAAATTACACATCCTCTAAAATCGTATTGACCTAAATTTTGGCAACTCACCTCACTCTTAAAATTTGGTAAATACATCTTTAAATTTGACACTATCCCGTCTCAAGCTGAAAAAATACCCCATTTTAGAGCCTATTTGAAATATTGGTAGCGGTGGTATTGGCTTTAATTTATATGACTAGTTTTTAAATTTGGCAATACAAAAGTTGATCCATTTTCAACGGAACCAATTCAAGTTCTTGCTTACCTATGAAATAGTCGATGTAATGGCTACCGATATAGACTGTTGTACGGCATCGCAATTTCCACTATAGCTCACTTCGTTGCAGCTCTACTAGGAGTATATTGACCCACTTCTGTATGCAAGGTCTTCAGAGGTTATTTTCTGTGTGGAGCTGAAGTAGTGATTGGTGTACAATCCAAAGCGCAGTACAATCCAAAAGCGCAGTAAACCATGGGATTAGCGTATGGACTTTTAATAGTAATATCTTCAAATGGAATAGTATGGATACGAATTGCAGCTTGTATGCATCGGTAGAAACCTATCAACGTCTTGGCCATGTGACTTGAAGCGTTTTCCAGGTGCAGTTCTAAACGATGGATGGTCGTTCCCATACAATGCTGGTTTTTCGTTTGTGCAAACTGTGGATATGACATATTCTTGACAATAAGCAGTATTAATTTTAACATTTCTTCGATCTTAGTCGTAAAACCTTTCGAGAAACTCAATTTCCATTGACACATCATTTTGTGTGTTTTTCAAGTCATGAACGTTTCTGGCGGCCATGACTCAAATTATCTACAGTCACTTACGTAGATCTATTCTTCATCCATTTGGTCATCAAGTTTCCAGAGATCATCAGATAAGGCGTTTGTATCTGCCCTTGCTCTTTTGCTTCCCTGTGTACTGTACCATGACGTCAATGAATGCATGATGGCTTTGTGGACAGTTTGTAACATGAATTTGCGATGGATTACACCGATTCACCGTTGATTGGGTCACACAAAACTATATTCCCACAACAACTGCAGTAATAAAGTATCACAAGCCACCATATCCAGGATCGTTTTAGCATAGTCTTGTGAGTTTGAGTGGTATCCTCTTTAGACGCGATATGTTTTTGGTGATGTGGATTGTGAAGGAGGCTGATGTGCATAATGTTTTAGTAAAACATTAACAATATCCATCCTACCAAAAAGCCATTGTTCCACCATCACTGTTTTAATATGCGTTAATCTTCTAACCTATCTAATATAAATAAAGAGTTTTTGTGTGTGTTTGTCTGTCTCTCTGTTTGTATGCGGCCTGGGGACCAGACGAGTTGACCGATAGTTACCAAATTTTGGTCAGGGGTACCTTGGCCCAAACCAAAGATCAAGACGAAGCTTTTTTTCAAATTTCGAACCAGAGGGAGTCTCAGGGTGGGCGTTTACCGGAACCGGCTTGGGAACCAGACAAATTGACCGAGAGTTACCAAATTTTAGTCATGAATACCTTGGTCCAGGTTCCAGACCAGAGTTAAACATATTTGTTAAAATTCGAACCAGGGGGCGTTTACCGAGACATGTAAAAGTATTAGAAAATGACTGATATTAGTATCAAGTCCATAATTTTCGCGGTTGCTGAAATCAATGGTGAAACTCCGATTGCATTAACTTCCAAATTCACGCTATTCGGAACCGGGCCGGGGGTCACCGGGCGGGAGGGTGAGATACCGAGACATATAAAAGTAATCCAAAATGACCGATATTAGTGTCAAAACCATAGTTTTCGCGGTCACTGAAATCAATGGTGACACTTCCATTAGCGATGACTGGCAAATTTAGTTACAATTGTATGTGGACCGGGAGTCAGCGGGCGGGTGGATACCGAGACATGGCAAAAATAGCCCAAAATGACCTATATTAGTATCAAATCCATAGTTTTTGCGGTCGCTGAGATCAATGGTGATACTCCCACAGGCGTTGACTTCCAAATACAGCCCCCGTACGAAGCATGGGTATATTCAACTAGTATAGAAAATATTAACGTTTGTATAGAAAAGATCCATGATGTATTCCTTCCAAAATAAATTTTTCGGCAGCAATTTGCTCACTTCAACATCTTGACTCTGCTACAGAGCAGCTGGGAGATTGATACCTGTGCGTTCAGTTTTGTCACTCTGTGAAAAACCTGTTCGTCAGGTGCCCATGTCTGTAAGTTGTCCCAATGGAAACGGATGAGTTTCTGACTACCTCTAATCGGTCCACCTCTTTAAAATCTGGCAGTTAATTCCTATTTTAGATTCTTGTTATTTACTACACTGTAAATATAAAGATGAAAGACAGTGGTGTCATTCGGAGGGGGCAGAGGAAATTTTTCTCCTGGACCGTGATCTTCAATAATACATTTTTTTAATAAACTCTATTTTAATATAGTAATAAAAGCTGAAATTCTTATGCCATAGTCTTTCCCCCTTCTTCAAGCAATGTCTGAAATGATACTAGCGATGAAAAGTGGACAACATTAAGTGTTATAGTCCACGATATAATTTATGGTAATTGCCAAAATGTGGAGGTCAAAAATGATCAGAGTTATTTAGATATCGCAGAAGTTAACATTTCTTTGAATTTTAAAACTTTATCAATAGCTTTCACTGGCTCCTTTATTATTTGATAATTATTTCTCCCATTTGATCCTATGTTTATAGCTACCTTTATTTATTTATTTATTTATTTATTTATTTATTGCCTTTTTTCCTGCAGCAGCCAAGTTACGGCCATAAGGCTTTTTCTTACACCTAACTGCTAACAAAAAATTGGGAAATATTTGATACAATACATTGATATTTGATACAATAAAAAACACGATACATTAATTCACATTTCACACGCATATACATAAACACAAACACGCACACGCACCCTCCCCAAACACACACATGCTTACTAAGAACACAATATAAGAATAACTAGTACAGTACAAAACTATATAGGTATGATAGTTGCAAAGAATCTTAAAAGTTTTGAGTTATGTTTATCACAGAATGGGTATGTTAAGTGGACAGGTTCTGCTTGAGCAAGTTTTTCGTTTCTAGGGCAAATCTTGATTTTGATTTTAAGTTTTTCACACTGGGGGGGGGGTAAACTATTTCAGAGACGGATACTAGTAGGCACGAATGATTTGCCGTATGCCTCTGTGCGATGTTTAGGAAGTAGCAAAGAATTACCTGCTCTAGTGACGCGGCCGTGGCGGGCAACGAATTGATCATTATTGCTTAAATATGAAGAAGGCTTGTTTGAACACTTTTACTAAAATGTGGTGTTTCCTCCGAAAGTGGAGCGGTAGCCAGCCAAGCCCACTCAATGCCAGGGTAATGTGGCAGTAGCGACGGAGATTAAAGATAAATCGAATGCATGTGTTGTACATACATTCCAATTTAGCCGAAAGTGTAGTGGATAGGTCATTGTACTCTACGTCACAATAGTCAAATATAGGAATCAGGAGCGCCTGAACCAATTGAGTCTTTTGCTTTACTGAAAGAAAGTGTTTTAGTTTATTGAGAGAGTGCAATGTAGAGTAAACTTTCTTGGTTGTAATAGTTACATGTTCGTTCCACGTCAGGTAATAACCCATTACAATACCTAAGTTTCTCACTTGATTAAGGTAATTTATTTGCGTGCCGTCAAGCATGATGGGAGGAAAGGTTGATACGTCCAGTTCTGTAGAGCTGCTTTTATTTGCTGAAAAAAATTATGGCCTGCGTTTTTGCAGGGTTAAGCTGCAGATAATGTTTGTTAGTCCATTCTGCTAAGCCTGTAAGTCTTTATTTATTGCTTTCACTGCAGTGTGGACAGAAGAATGTTTAAAATGCAAGTCGTCTGCGTAAATGTGATATTTACATGTAAGAAGAACTGAAGATGTAATGTTAAGATAAATAATAAAGAGTAGTGGTCCTAAAATGGAACCTTGAGGTACCCCTGACGTTAATTTAGTCCAGGACGATGAAGCATTTGCGCAAGTAATGCGCCGCTGGCGGCCTTTAAGGAAGGAGGAAAACCATGGATTGTAATTGGTGCAAAGTTGTAAGAGTGCATTTTAGCCAATAGGGTATCAATATGCAGGGAGTCAAAGGCGCAACTTGCGTCAATTAATATTAACAGTGGTTTTTCCTTTATCCATCGTGTGCTTAATATCGCCTGTGATCTTTAAAAGAGCGGTGAAAGTACTGTTTTGGAGGAACCTGATTGGACCTATAGTCCTTAAGTTCGAAAGCATTTGGTTTCTTGGGTATTGGCAAAATTATCGCATACTTCCACGATGAAGGGAAGTGTCCGATTACGAGTATGAAGCTGGAGCCATATGTTATCATTAGTACCCGAAGATTTAGTTTTTTATGAATATCATATTAGCCTTTTTAAACAAGTGGCTTAGGATTTTCTTATTTAGCCATTTTTATGTTAATTTGACAACAAAAAACTTGTATTCAATCACATGCCAAAAACAAGTCAACACAATTTTCTTCATACTGTTACTGTTCGGTGAAATTATTGCACGAAGTTTTCTTTTAGAATAGCATACATCAATCTAACTTGAACCAAAGTTTGTATTTTTATTGTTTAATTGAGAAGTACTTAAGAAAAACGCAGATCAAAATGTTCGTTTTAAAGTTCTATTGTTAGAATGCACAATATATATGTTCAAATTATCTACCGCGATAGACTTTCTATTATCCCTTCAAACAAACATTGTAACACGAGAGAATATTCGCTTCACACTACATATAATTCCCGACACTTCATAAACGTCACCGCTTTTGGTTCCAATTTACTACTACTTCTTGAAGAGGCCCTGTCACTCCCTTCATTTTCGCGTCTCCCAGGTTTCGTTCTAGAACTCGAGAAAGCTTCGAAGAGAGTATATCGCATATTATTATTCCTCATACATCTTTCCTTTAAACTACTTCAATTATGGTCATGGGTTCGTCTAGTACAATGATCGCCAAACCGTCGATCGTGAGCTACTAGTAACTCCCAGGGACATTTTCGGTAGATTGCGTTAATGCTCCGGTTCGCTAACCTTGATTCCTCCACTGAGCTGATGCTAACGGCAGGGAGCGCTGACGACAAAAACTGCTTGTTTCTCCCGTACAACTGCCGTTGTCAGCCTCATCTCACAGTTGATTTTATACGCGTGCGATTGTGCACGTTATGTTTTTCGTGTGTATATTAGACATTTGCTAAACGTTATGCTTTTCGTGGGTATATTAGACATTTGCTAAACGTTATGTTTTTCGTGTGTATATTAGACATTTGCTAAACGTTATGTTTTTCGTGTGTATATTAGACATTTGCTAAACGTTATGTTTTTCGTGTGTGTATTAGACATTTGCTAAATTACGTTTTTCGTGTGTATATTAGACATTTGCTAAACGTTATGTTTTTCGTGTGTATATTAGACATTTGCTAACTTTGATGATTCGATTTCATATTTACAAGAAATGTAAGTTTGTAGGGAATAAACAAGTAAGATTCCATTTTTAAAAGGTTGGTAGTTCTTTTGGTTGGCACTCTCAATAGGTACAATGTATCAGAAGCTTCATAAGTTTGGCGTCCACTGGCCTAGTGAAAGAGTTGAATCCTCCAGGCGTTTAATGGAAGCAGGTAAGTAAGCCAAGTTGGTTTTGATGTATGCAAGATTAGTGACCTTTTTTCCTATCCTAAAGAGCATTCTTTGCCTTCGAAATACAAAGAGCCTCGGTGATGTCGAATTCTTTCTATGACATTTTTTTTTATTTCCTCATAATGATCGGCAAAAATTTCAAATAACACTTTCGATAAAGTGGATACTTTCAAATATCTAGGATCAATATTAACAGATGAAAACCATATTCACGAAGAAATTAAATGTCGACTGAAAGCAGAGAATTAATGTTATTATTCAGTTAAAAATCTTTTGTCGTCGCGAATCCTGTCGAGGAATTGCGAAACATGGTCGCTTACTGTAAGGGAAGAACGTAGACTGATAGTATTTGAGAACAAGATTTTGAACGAATATTCGAACCCAAGACGAACGGGAATGGCAGAAACTTCATAACGAGGAACTTCATGATTTATATCATTTACCTAACATTATTAGGGTCATCAAGGCTAGGAGACTCCGGTGGGTAGGCCATGTAGCTAGAATGGAAAATAGAACGCTTTCAAATTTTTAACTGGAATTCAAATAGGAAAACGACCATTAGGAAGGCCTAGGCGCAGATGGGAGGACAATATTAAGATGGATCTCACAGAAATAGGAATACAAAGTAGAAACTGGATCTAGTTGGCTAAGGATAGAAGTCAATGGAGAGCTTTTTTGGAAGCGCATTGAACCCCTGGGTTCCATAGGTCATAGAGTTAGTTAGTTAATAGTACAATTCAGCTATTAACCAAATTCCTGTGGCATCATCTCTCTAAATGTCTGAATTCGACTAAGCGATTTCAGAAAAATCTTTCTTGACAGAAGAACTTAATCATTTATTTCTGGGAAATTATTTCTTACTTCTTCCTCCAATCGATGTAAACCATGTCCTGTGCATTACATGGATCGTGTTTACGTAGAAACTTGTTAGAATCTCCCCTGTTTTTAGCATGTAGGCGGTACTTCCAGTAAGCAAGAAGAGAAACTTTTCATCCCTATTCTTTGTTGGCCACAAGATACGAAGGGCTTCTCTAACGATGGAAACAATTTCGCTGTGATTTGCTTTCTCTAGTTCTTCCCAAAGAACTAAATGCGGTTTCTCTGGTTCTGTTGGATCCAGTTTCCCGACAACAACATTGGTAACATAACGGCCGCAGACATCTCTGGTTTCGTCTACACATACGATTTTCACCTGTATCAGTTCGTGTAATACGAAATGTCTTTTCATAGAGAGGCTTCAAATAATTTTCACGCAAAATAGACTCGTTCGAAATTTTCTAACCAGTGTCATTTTCAAGATAATTTTGGAAATCCTCGTTCTTTAGTGCATTTCAAGACACAGTTGCTGATGCAAATGCTTCACTTAACCTCATATTGAAAATACCTAACGCAGAACTTATCATAGATGAATTGACAATTTTTTTTCTGACATTGCTTTTATGAATGATAGGTTTCTTATCTTGCTCAAAACGTGAAAATTCTTACGACATATGACGATTGTCAAATCAATTCGCAATGTCTAAGTGCAGTGTAGTGCGTTACCTTCACGCACTCAGGAACACCATCAGTAGCTACTGCATCGTACCACATGAGCTGATCCCAGCTCATGCCATGAAAAAGAGATGTGTGCCGACAACTGCTACAAAATTCACGAGATGTGCGTATCCAGAAATGGATTGTCACATGCAACGAAAATTGGGTGCTTCCCGGAAGTCCGAATGTGCAGAAACTGTGGTTGTGCAAGGGCCAACTTCCATAACCAGTCGTCAAACAGGACTATTTTAAGCACAAAATCATGTTCTGTGTGTGGTGGAACTACAAGTAGTATTTCGTAGTTCATTCGTGTTCATTGCTAACAGTCATACCATTATTGCCGACCTTTATTCAAAACAGTTTGAGCGGATTTATGCTGCATTATGGCATTACGCAAATAATAATAATAATAATAATAATAATAATAATAATAATAATAATAATAATAATAATAATAATAATAATAATAATAATAATAATAATAATAATCCTGCATTAGTGAACAGAAAGTGCGCATTGCTGCAACAAGATAATGCAAAATCACGCTAGGCTCGAAAAACGTAATACAAAATGCAAGAATTTTATGACATTGAACTGACGCCACCCGCATACAGTCCTGACTATGTTCCTTCGGATTACTACCTGTCTCGGTCCATCGTATACTTTCTGTAATTACGATCCTCAGGCACGTAGCCAGGATTTCGCAATAGCGGGGGTCCGTGACGAAATACTGTGGTTATCACACCAGAGGCTCGATCATTCTAAACTGTTTTACTGGCAACATATATTCGTTCGTTTGTCCAGGATTTCGTAATGGGAAGTGGGGGGCGTGACATGAAATACTGCGGTTACACACTAGGGGATTGATCAATCTAAACTATTTTACTAGCAACATGCCCATATTGGTCTTTTAGGACAATAAAATGAGGATACGTTAGTAAATATTTTAATTAAAAAAACTATGAAGAAATCTTGAGTAAAAGAATATAAAAGAGTATTAAAAAAGATATAGGCTTCCAAGGTCATTCGAACTCGATTCTACTTGTCTTCTTTCTTCTTTTTCTTATCTTCGTTTAATGCCGTCAAGGATAGCAACAAGATCTCTTTCGGGAGTAAAGACATCCTATAAAATGGATTAGTGTTGGCGCGAAATTCAAAATGGCTCATATTATTGGTGATTCTGAGCATTTCTTAAGTTCTACCTGAGAGTCTATCTTATCGAACCGGTTTATCGATCGTCACTTGTAGCCATAGGATTAGCATGGAGATAGATGAAATTCGGAATGCTTCGTTACAATAATATCCATTTTCAACTTGACCCCCCTTCCCCGGTTTCCTCCGCACAAAGCTCCTCATAAGAAAGAGTAACCAAATGCTTGGTGTAGCTTTATATTTTTGACGCTGATTCATCTTTTTCTCATTTCTTTTTGTTTCATCTTTCCTTAACATTTTTCATTTCTGGATCCAAAGGGGTGGGGTCTGGACCCCCGGACCCACCCATTGGCCACGTGCCTGCGATCCTTCACCAACCAGCAGGAGGAGAAACAGCAGTGATTGACTTCATTGCCTCTAAGAACAAGATGTAGTGTCGACGCTGAATCTAGGAACTCGCATGAAGGGTGGCTACAGATAGTCCACCACGAGGAGATATGAATTGAATATTAATCCACTTTCATTAAACCATAATAAATACATATATGTTGTATATCAGAATATTGCAAGACTTATGACTTTTCTTTGTATATTCAGAAATTCAGAATCACTACAATTTCCACTCTCGTACGAATAGAAAAAACAAAGAGCACTGAGAAAAAAAATTGTAGGTGGCGTACTTAAAAAGATAGGTTACATGCGTAATTCCTGTAGTTTTTGGACAACGTACAGCAGACGTATAACTGAAAACGCATGTTTTATAATACTTTCTCTATAAGAGTTCCATCTATACGTACTTTCTGAATGAAACAATGTAGGCGGTCAGGATCTCACATACAAATGGACGTATATAACATATAGCTGACGAAGGTAACATAAGTATATGGATGTGATATACGGAAAACTGTTAGATGTCAGACATCCTGCAACGGCATGATGTAACGTCTAAGGGTAGTGCCTATGTAGCATACGGATAACATATGCTCCGTACTGATTTGTATAGTGAGCAGGAGGATACCGTATATTTGTATAAAAATTCCAGTTTAGTTTAGTAAAACTGAATGATTGAAATCAAATAAAAATTCCAGTTTAATTTAGTAAAACTGAATGATTGAAATCAAATAAAAATTCCAGTTTAATTTAGTAAAACTGAATGATTGAAATCAAATAAAAATTCCAGTTTAATTTAGTAAAACTGAATGATTGAAATCAAGTAAAAATTCCAGTTTAATTTAGTAAAACTGAATGATTGAAATCAAATAAAAATTCCAGTTTAATTTAGTAAAACTGAATGATTGAAATCAAGTAAAAATTCCAGTTTAATTTAGTAAAACTGAATGATTGAAATCAAATAAAAATTCCAGTTTAATTTAGTAAAACTGAATGATTGAAATCAAGTAAAAATTCCAGTTTAATTTAGTAAAACTGAATGATTGAAATCAAGTAAAAATTCCAGTTTAATTTAGTAAAACTGAATGATTGAAATCAAGTAAAAATTCCAGTTTAATTTAGTAAAACTGAATGATTGAAATCAAGTAAAAATTCCAGTTTAATTTAGTAAAACTGAATGATTGAAATCAAGTAAAAATTCCAGTTTAATTTAGTAAAACTGAATGATTGAAATCAAGTAAAAATTCCAGTTTAATTTAGTAAAACTGAATGATTGAAATCAAGTAAAAATTCCAGTTTAATTTAGTAAAACTGAATGATTGAAATCAAGTAAAAATTCCAGTTTAAGTTCCGATGGTTATTTCTTCTATAAGCTAAAGAATGATTAATAAAATTGAATGATTGTGATTGAATTGGTGGAATGATAATGTGGGAAGAAACGGAAGAACCTTGAGAAAACCCACGGACATAATGTTATTACTCCCAAACTAACATGGTCTGGGATCGAACCCGGGACATTTTGCATTACAGACAAGCGCTCAACCACTGGGTATTTGAGACCTCAAAACAGGAGGAAGAAAAACATGTTTGAGAATTAAGTATATTCTGAGGGAGTCAGAAAAAGGCACGATAGAAGGAAAAAGAGGGAAGGAACGTAAGAGGCTACGGTATTGAAGACGATATTAAACCAGAAAATTGCTTTGAAGACGATGTGTTTAACTGAGGATCGCGGAATATTGGAGTTTCTCAATTTGCGGCAGGTGAACTACCAATGATGGCAAAATATCAATGATGATGATTATTATTATCATGATCTTGGATCACAGTGTTCGTCTTTAAATGCAAGTGACTTAATCGTTTAGTTAATGCAAGTGGCATGTATGCACATAACCGATCGTCCTGTTGAGGACGGATGTGGTATATAAACACAACATCTGGACAGATGATGAATGCAGTATATAAACACATCTGGACGAAGATTAGGAATGTGGTATATAAACACTGCCTATCGTTATGTTGAAGAAAAAAGAGTATAGTATATAAACACAGTATACGGACGGGTATGGTATATAAACATAGCATCTGTACGGATATGACAGGTGTGATATACAAACAGTATTTGGACGGAAATAACGGGTGCGGAATATAAATACAGCATTTGGAAGGATATGATAGGCGTGATATATAAACAAAGGATTGGGACAGATATGACGGGTGTTGTATATAAACACAACGTCTGGGCGGATATGACGGGTGTTGTATATAAACACATCTGGGCGGAAATGATGCATGTGGTATATACACACATTATCTGGATGAATGTGACGTATGTGTACATAAACACGGCATATTGATGGAGATGGAGGGTGTGGTATATAAACACAGCGTTGGGACAGAGCTGACGGTGTGGTTTATAAGCCTCATTTGCGTTTAATTTGCCAACTAAGTCATCCAATACCCAATCATAGAATTGGATGGATTATCGGTTGTTCATTATATTTCGTCTCGAAGTGAAACTGATACCCATGTCTTAATGGATTAAAAATGTTCAGATCCCTTCCATTAACTAGTACAAATCAATAACTAGTACCACGTTTTTAAAAGAGCTGTAACGTTTATTGACAATAGCCTTCTATAGTGCACATATCGCTACACGCCACCAACAAATCTCCATATTTTTCGTCTAAATAATCTGGAAGTTAACGGTGAATATATACAGTTGTTTTTATTTAAAAAAAAAAAAAAAGAAAGAAATCTTGCCACCTCCATCATTTTGCAATAAAACTCTTTTGATATTAATAGAAGGATTTCTACTTATTTTTTTTTCTTTCTTTCTTTCTTTTAGACTTTTGCTGAAAGCTTCTTTAATAAATATTGCCTTTTGTAGTTTTAAACAGAAAGCTTTTAAGAGAAGTGGGTGGCTACTTGAAAAAAAAAAAGACTGTTCTTGGTCTGGTTATGTAAAAGGAAACAAAGAAAAAGCATAACACTAAGAATTCTGTACATCATTGAAACTTGACACGTATTCGTTATAAGTACTCTTTTTTGTGTGAACTGGCGCACAAACTGATATTTAAAGCTAAATGAATAACATTTTGATATTCACTATCAAAGACAATGGTAATACGTCATCTTTTGTGCAGTGGCAGATTTAGCCCAGGACCAGGGGGAGCTTAGGCCCCCAGTTTTTTGTGACAAAAATAATTTAAGCTATTATTTACAAATTTTTTTAAAAAGTTTATTACATATACATATGTGTCATAGACTGAGTTTTCGCCTTCTAGATCCTGCACTGCTTTTGTGGGTCGGAGAACTGAAAACAAAGGTTCCAAAATCCATAAAAATAGATTTTTAATCTTTACAACAAATAGAGTTTAAAACTATTCCAGTTCTTTAAAACGCTAGGATGATATTACAATGTGTGCAATAATAAAGTAACAATTATTCACTTCTCGTTAAAGGCCCTGGTTTGACTCCCGGCGGGAGATCATGTGATTCGGATCTGATCTTAAACTGTAGGTCTGGATCGTATATAGCCTCGCTGTTGAAAGGGACGCTAAAACTCTAATCCTTCATTCAACTGTTTTTTTATTTATTCCTCTCATATAAGTATTAGAGTACATTCCCTATACTTTTAAAATACAGGGTGGCTCAAAAGTAGATATACAGTCCTATACTAATCGGCTCATGGCATTTTATATTATTTACTTATTGTTACTCATACAAGCATTGCGTTAGTTTCTCTATTATTTGTTCTTATTTCTTTTCACTTATATCTTAATCTCGGAACAGACGTAAGTAAAGACCCTCATTATCTTAAGAGTCGGAAGGAGTCAAGTGACCTTGACAAATCGAAGATATCGCAGTGCAAAGTGTTTCCTTATTTTGGCAACAGATGGGGTTGTTGCTGAAATGCCGTCAAAGCAAATAGCACCCCTCCTTTTCCTTCGTTTTCCCCTGCATGTGGTCAAAGTTGGACAACGCAGCAGGGGGATGGTTACGGATGTAAATGGGACAGAGGAGTGAAATTCCTTTCTTTTGGCTAAAAGAGAAACAGAACTGAAGAAAAAATAAATACAGAGATATTGTAAGAGGGACCAACATGATATCAGCCGTCAGCCACTCAAATATCTACAATGGTCACAAACATACCATAGAGAACTAAAGCACTTGTCGCCTGTCTCTTTCTCAAAGGATTCTACCTATGGTAAATAACGCGGGAATAGTGCAGGAAGAGTCTGATATAAAATGAAGAACCATGCAAATATTAAAAAAAAAAAAACCGGGAGAGTCGATATTCTAATTTATTTTGGGCCTTCGTGGTTAAAAAAAAAAAAACTTGGAATTGAAAGGCAGAAAACCCAGACAAAGATCTGAAATGTATTGGCAATGTGACTCTTTTTTAGTGGAATCCATTTCTTTATTTTCTTTTCAAATATGATCACCAGATTTACCCTCTGTCTCGCCTTCACATTCGAATGGTCCTGGGATCGATACCAGTAGCTGACCATCCTGAATTTTTCCTATCACAACAGGAAAGGGACGCAATGTTACATTTAGCCTTGGGTACCGGCTTAGAAGGACAGGAGGGAGCATATGCTCTGCTTGGTATTGGTTTTTATTTGGGGAAATAGACCACTTCATTAACAATAGAATTAAAAGATGTGTCACCTTCTTCAGGAAGGTACACTCATGTCCAAAATTATTGTCGCATGTCTATAAATATGTTGTTGTAGGAATATAATTTGATAACGAATTCACCCGGTATTTCTTATAATGTTAGTATGTGTACAATCGGCAGAGACATGTATGCAAGTTTCATGTCAAAAGAGGAGTAAATAAGAACAATAAAACGAAAATAAAACTTTCGTGTCCATTTAGCAACTTTATGATTTACTCATTCTAATTCTCGTATTTATAAATATTTTCCTATGAAATTTACCATATATACATTTCCCGATTATACACATAGTATCAGTATTAAAAGTACCCAGCAAATTCAGTATTACATTATATTCTTACATGAAGACAGTTATAGATATGCGACAATCATTTTGGAGATGAGTGTACAAGGACGTAACAGGTGTTTGTTTCAAACATTGAATAAGTGTTCGTATACATTGAACTTATTTCCTGACATCATAGAACTAAGAACTGTCACAGAGCGACGTAAGTCCGACGACAATACAATATTTCAGTTTTACTTTCATACTTTGCAATATATCTATTTATTTTAAAAGCAAATTTTAATATGTTTTTATTTTCAACTATTTTATCCTAAAATAAATACTAGCCTTTAACCAGCCCTTATTTCCCTGGTTGCATATCACTTTAGGATTTGGAAAATGTGTCCAACGAATAAAAAAAAAAAATATAAAACACCTTTTAAAGACATTCTTTTGTTAATCAATTCGCACTAAAAAGTTAAAAATAATCTTATTTATGCAAGCCTAAATAAAAAGAATGGGGCGCGTCATTTTAAGAATTTATAAAGTAACTGTATGTAAGCCTATATTAAAGCGCATCCTTTTTTTTTTTTTTTAAGTCATGCATAACCAAAATTGTTTTCTACTTTTAAGTGCGACTTGATTAATGAAAGAATGTCTTTAAAATGTTTATTAGTATGTTTTTCTATTATTATTGTTAATGTTTGCATCCTTGGCATAGGATGTTTATTTTGTAAGGTACCGTATGGTGCGTTTCTATACTACTAGGGTATATAAAAATTTAGTTTCCTATGCGATACATTAAACAGCACTTTTTTTAAAAAAAATAAAAAATAAAAATTACTACCGAATATAGAGTATTTCTCCGCTAATAAGAGGGAGACAGATTGAGGATACCAAACACTCCTACCATTGATTGAGAATTATTTCGGTGTCGACACTGATGAACAACATTTACATTTGAATTTGAATGTTTTATGGGCTTTAGGCAATTGATTCAGACCGGGATACATGGGGGACAGAATGTTGGAAGCAAGTAGTCCAGTCCCTAGTTTGAATGCCTGGAATGAATAAGGACTCTTCCCTCCTTGGTAAAACCTGCCGGAATCTGAAGCAATATCAAAGAAACACTGCTTCGAAAAGAGAGGGAGCAAACATGCATAAATAGATAGTCAGAGTCGGATTTAGGTTTCGTGGGGCCCCAAGCTGTTTAAGGTAATGGGGTCCTTTATGTGTCCAGATGAACATAGGCACCCTACATACAGAAATGAACAAACTAGAGATAATTTAGGAAGCAGACTAGCAGAAGGGGCCCCATTAATTACATGAACGTAGGCTACACAGCAGGAAGCATTGTTGCTACGTATATATACATTTTATTTTATTTTTTAATTTTCTTATATTTTAAAAATGTATATCCAGTTTTTCTTTAGATTTTTCGGCCCCAAGAGAGCAGGGCCCTAAGCTATAGCTTGTTTAGCTTATACGTAAATCCGGCACTGTAAACAGTATACACATACAGGCGCGGATCCAAAGGTGGCTATAGAGGCTATAGCCCCCCCCCCCCTTGACGTTCAGGTATACACTGGATAAAATGGGCTTCAATCCTGTTTACTCTGGATAAAGAGACAAACTATGGTTTAGCTCCTCCCTTGATCATATCCTTGATCCGCCACTATATATATATATATATATATATATATATATATATATATATATATATATATATATATATATATATATATATATATATATATATATATAATGTTTGTGTTTAGTATGTTGTACGATGGAAGCTGATGAAAGCTTTATATTATTCTTGATTTTTTGACAGGTAAACAAAGAATATTTCGGGGATTAATCTACTTGATTATTATAATAAGATTATAATAATGTATTTTATTTTTTCTCTTGTATGTATATTCTCAGTCCTGCAGGAAGTTTTCATTTCTTTCTTGGAATAGATAAACGAAGACTTTGGTTCGGCTTCTCCTTCACAAATCTCTGTCGAAAGGTTGACTTTATCGCTACCAACACAAATTACTTCTTCTCATAGAAACCATCTACAAATACACTGTACTGCTGGAACAGAAACCATCAACTAAAGAGGTTAAAAATTTTTGCTATTCCTCGTGTTTGAAGTTCCCGTTCTTCACAACGACTTCCTTTCTCCCGCCCCTGTTAAGAAGTTCAAAATAGGTTTTCAAAAGGACTGGCTCCCGCTGAGAAGGAAAGTGGGATGAGGAATGACTATAGTGCCATCTAGCAGTTAGACGGCCAAGTACGCGAACACGAAAAAATCTGATTTCTGATTTCTGTAGATTCAATAATGAAGGATATAATTTCTCATCGATTGTGTAATTAATGTCATTGGAAACAGCGAAAAAATAGTACAGTAGCGCACAAATACAAAGGTAGTACTCCATTCTCAAAAAAGTCCGAAGTTTTTAGCTCTTTTCCTTACTGTAAAAAAACAGAAGACTTTTCCCTCTAATTTTGATCATTTTCTTATGGGAATTTGGATTATAATTATCTGTATTTATAAGAAGAAAATATCACGCACAGCGTTCAAATTGCACCTTTAAAATGAGATGCATCATATTGAGTGAGCTATTGAGACATTTTTGCGAAAGAACGAAATGAAACCATGATTTGCCTAAAAAATGGTTGAGATCCCATGTTAAATTGAACACCAATCTTCCGGCCGCTGTGGCGCACTCCTTCTCCCTCTTAACAGAGTAAAATGTCATACTGATTAATGAAGAGCTGTATACCTATTTTTGGGCCATCCTGTATTTCTATTAATATACTACAACGAAACATGATCGTTAAACAATCCCAAGAGGGTTAATTTTGGAAGTTGTCCTAAGACGTACATGTAAGACCGACTACATCATGTCTTTACATTTCCATGCAACTGGCGATCGCAGTACTTACATACTGTATACACTTGTGTTTATTAGTCGAACCTTAACTAACTGAGAATTAAAATTTGATGTCACTTTTTAAAATAGTATTTCATTACGCTAATGTACTGTTAAAACTCAAATAAATTTTAGCATGGTCAAATGGGCTAGAAAACTATGTTCTACTTACCATCAAAGCACCATTCGTATTCATCGTCGCAGAGACGATCGCTAAATAGACAACCTGAAATATATAACACAAGAAAAAAGTATTAGAAAATGAAAACACTTATTTCCTTATAAACACGTAGACAACTTGAAATATATAACGCAAGAAAAAAGTATTAGAAAATGAAAAGACTGATTTCCTCATAAACAGTAGAAACTTGAAATATATAACACAAGAAAAAAATATTAGAAAATGAAAAAGACTGATTCCCTCATAAACAGTAGACAACTTACAATATATAACACAAGAAAAATATTAGAAAATGAAAAGACTGATTTCCTCATAAACAGTAGACAACTTGAAACATACAACACAAGAAAAAAGTATTAGAAAATAAAGACTGATTTCCTCATAAACAGTAGACAACTTAAAATATGTAACACAAGAAAAAAGTATTAAAAAAGAAAAGACTTATTTCCTCATAAACAGTACACAACATGAAAAATATAACAAGAAAAAGCACTAGAAAAAGAAAATATTAATTTCCTCATAAACAGTTCTGTCGTATTTATTTCGGGCAAAATTACGAAGCATTTTCGGAAAACTTCATCCGAAGGAAACTCAACCTCAAAAACAAAACAACTTCTTAGGATTTTTTAAATGAGAAATGACTTATGATACATATTTTACGGTAATAAATGAAATACAGTATTTGTTTATGAAGTATCATCAAATAACATGAGTCGTATTTGAAACAATTGATTTAAGAAAAACTCACCCAAAAGTAAATTACCACTTTTGGATATTTTCATGAGAAATGATTTATGCCGTATTGTACGGTTATTAATGAAACATTTATATGTGAAATATGAACAAAACTGCTTAAGTTGTTTTTAAGAATCTCCCGAAAAGAAGAAACCCTAAGACTAACCTACTCTTTGCGGACTATTTTCAGGACAAATTAGTTATACCATATTATCAAGTTAATAATGAAATATTTATTTATGGAATACTAACAGAATGTCCGTTCTTCGCACGGGAAGAATACGTTTAATTTTGGACGTAAAGAGCAGCAAAACTGTCACCAATCAAATTAGGGGCCCCAAAAAACTATGAATTCGACACTACTATCGGCCATTTTCAATTATTTTTACATGTTACCATCCCCCTTCAAGAGTACTAATAGGGACTGAATTTGGATTTAAACGGCATCGGAAGTGTCACTGTTCGTCTCAGCGACTCTGGAACCTACGGATTCGACATTAATATCGGTGATTTTCGATCATTTTTATATATCTTCCTCCTCTCCCTCCCCTAAGTTGCACCTCAAAGTAAAATGATAAAAAAAATCCCAGGCCAGAACCTCATCTATGTTGAAAATTTGATCGAGATCGGTCGGGTGGTTCAGGAGGTGCGAAGTCACTTTAATTTGCATTTATATAGATTAACAAAATCGCCTGTGTTGTTTTCGAGAAAACCATTCCCAAGTAAACTAATATTTTTAATTTTTACTTATACTACAGAATAGGGATGTTAGTGTAGTAGTACAATAAATGTAAATAAAATCGTTAGATACGTTTTCAAGAAAATCGCAGTCCTTTATTTTCACACCTCAAGAAACTACTTTTAGTTTCGGAGCTACGAAGAAAATTCGAAAAAAAAAAACTCCTCTGGGAAACCTTATAAAAATCTTAAGTTTAAAATTTCGTGTCGATACGTTGAACTGTATGAACCCCTAGGCCAGTGTATATGATACATCGAGATGAACGGACAGACCAACATTTTTTAAAAAATCACTTTTTCGGTATGTAGGGGCCTCGAAACGTGTAAATCCATTACGTTTAAGTCCGGTTAACTGGGTAATACTGGGTAATTAATTATAAAATAAGGTTATTTGGGGAATTTATACTCTGATGCAGGGTCAGATCCAGGATTTTCTGATGAGGGGGTGCACCAAATAACAGCCAGTACATTTGAATTATTATATTTCAGTTTTTTAAATGGCTTTAGGCATCTGTGGTGTGAATGAGTAGTTCCCCTGGAAATGCTAAGTACCGGTATCTGCTCTCGATGAATCCTTTTCCTTCAGCCTTCGGAAAATTGGCTGAAACTGTTGATTTTGCAAAACTCACTGCTAGCTTCTCACATTAGACAGTGTAAATTTACAACGAAGGAGGGTGCACGTGTACCTTTGCACCCCCTAAATCCGGCCTGTTCTGACGTCATACATAATACATAATTTACATAGTACATAACTAGCCAACTCTATCGCCTATGGAATCCGGAGGTTCAATGCCGCATGCAGAAAAGCTCCCCATCAACTTCTATCCTTAGCCAACTGGATCCGGTTTCTACTTTGTATTGCTATTTCTGAGATATCCAACTTAATACTGTCCCCTCATCCGCACCTAGTGGTCTTCCTAATGGTCGTTTTCTGATTGGACTTCCAGTTAAAACTTGGAAACCGTTCCTACTTTCTACCCGACGTGTCCACCTGAGTCTCCTAGATTAATCATCCTAACAATCTTAGGTAAACGGTTTAAGTTATGCAGTTCCTCGGTATGAAGTTCTCGCAATTTCCAAATTCCCGTTCTCTTGGGTCCGAATATTCGCGTTAGGATTTTATATTCAAATATTTTACATAGTACATAGATCGTTTTATGGGGATCCTCCCACACAGCGGAATTATCGCGACCCTTAATTACCGCCACTGTTTAAGCCTTCTATATATAAATGCATTCACTTGATAAAGCTGTGACACGCAGTGTCGGAGAGACAGAAATTCTCTTCGAATTGCAAACGCAGAATCCTGTACTTGTCAGAGCGCTTCTCTAAGTGTCATTTCAAACAAAGCCATTAGTTATCAAAATCCCACCCTCCAAGCCCCTCTCACAACGACAAAGAGCGGGGAAGGAGAGAGAGAGAGTTGAGGGAAATACTAAGAACGGAAATAGTTCTTTCAGTTGCTGTCAAAACATCCAACTGAGAGTAGGTGTGCAATTTTCCGTTCCTGGTAAACGACTAGTTCAAACAATTCTAAATCTGTCCCTTTTAACGTTTAAAAATGTTCTGTTACTATGGATTCGAAACCAATTTCAGATATAAGTACAATATCTGGGAATTTGCTGGTTAGTTTAAGGAACGTGAACCCCGAGGTTTTTCATCATCTTGGGGAAAAATGTAACAGAAATCTATAACTTACAGTCTATGAAAATATTGTATGTAGTACGTTGAGTGCAAAAAGGAATCAAGTCCACATCTAGTCATTTTAGACGTATTTCATCTTTAAGATCTCTACTTGCAGCTCTCCCCGGCTAAGTAAGTTTGTGGTAAATAACATTGTGTCCGTGGGTTTTCTAGGGATACTTCCGTTCTCTCCCACTTTTCATTTCAACAATTCTGCTATCATCATTCATTTGTGTCCCAGGTTCGATTCCAGCTCGCGCCAAGTGGACTTTGTAGTGGACAAACACCGTATTCGTGAGTTCTCCCATTTCCTCCCACTTCATTCATTCCACAATTTCCTTCATTTCTCATCATCACCGTCTCCTTTAGCCTAGCCGCAATAACCGTGGACGTAAAACGTAAAGATTTCATTTCATTTTCATCATTCATCGTCACCCTTAGGCTCCTTTCACACTACATATCGTGCCAATTTGATTTGTAGTTTTTACGATGGATGATCGGCATAGGTTATTATATTTGAACTGGTTCTTCTTAATCTAAAAGACGAAGACATAGAGGAAGGAAATGGGTTCATTGCTTGAATATTCAAAGACCTGTAGCTGGTGCTCTTGTGCTATTATTTAGTGATGAAAGAAAGTGATGGAACAAAGTTTTCTTTAAATTATTTTCGTATGTCGACAGCAACCTTTGATGAATTGTTAGAGTAAATAAATTGGAATTTAATCTGTTGCAAACTTCTTTCCAAGTAGCTGTTGTTTCGTTCTTGGACTTGTATGAATCGAAAGATTTTTCCCACAGTATGGACCTTTCCTCCACCAAACTAAGTAATGTTTCTATATCTTCCAGGAAATCAATTTCTTCAGGTAGCCAAAAGCAACTCCTTTTAGCATCTTTCAATAGGGTCTAAACTAGCAAACAGAATTTTGTCAGGCGCGCACCGTCTAGTCTGAAGAGAACCATAAGCGACAATAGTAATCAACATGCCGTGTAGGGCGCGGCGGCACGCCGCGTCTCGAAGAGCACCGTGATGTTTACTGCCACTGCACGTGGCGAAACGCCGTGGCCGGATAATCTGAAAAGGCTCATATATACTAATGGTAATCAAATAATCATGGGGCACACGGCAAACGCCGCATAGTCTGAAAGAGGCGTTAGCCTAACAGGCATGATCGTGGGTCGTTAGATTGAAATATTTGATTTTATTTCATTTTCTATTTGTAGCTTCTCTAAAAGCATAAAAGTCTAATATTCAGATATTGTAAATAATTCTTACAATGTAAATTTTTTTTCATGTACAGTCAGGTCCAAAATGATTGTCGCATATCTATAACTGTTTTCTTGTAAGAATATATGATAATGATTTTCTAGGGTACTTTTAATACTGACACTATGTTTATAATCGGGAAATGTGTATTTCTGGTAAATTTCATAGGAAAAGAAATATAAATACGAAATATATAATGAGGAAAACATAATGTTGCTAAATAAACAAGAAAGTTTTATTATAGTTTTATTGTTCTTATTTACTGCTCTTTTGGTATGAAATTTTCCACATACATGTCATTGCCGATTATACACATTCTAACATTGTTAAGAAACACCAGGCGAATTCGTTATCAAATTATATTCTTACAACAACATATTTATAAACATGCGACAATAATTTTGGACATAAGTGTACGTAAAGCCTACCGTGCAAACTTTACGTTCTTTTTTCTCACAACCTTGATACTTGGACTTGATTCCCTTGTGCTCTAAACACTCCATAAGGCAAATGTAAATGTAATATCAGTGATGCCCATTCTAGCTTTAAAACCACGTACAACTTACATAAAAATAAATTCTGACCAAAGCAAATACTGATTATCATTAATCCTTTCGCTGGGAAATTCAACTTTCGTTGAACTAATAATTTTAGATTTGATTTGAACTTCTCGCTGAGCAAAACAATACGTTTATCGTAAAAATTATCATTATTGATCTATCTAGATAGTGTCTGATGAAGCCAAAATAGATAGTTGGCAAAACTGTTACAATAAACATATTGGGCCTTATGCAGTCGTTCAGATGAATATTTAGTGCCATACTATAGAGTTCGATTAGCATATGTTTCCAGCAGTAGTCAGGTCTTTAGTATGTCTCTAATCATACGTCAAAATGACTCTGCATAAGGCCAATTGTTTCCTTCAGCGAGTAGTTGAAATCAAATATATATCTAATATAATTAAAATACAATTTCTTTGTGTGTGTGTCTGTGCGTCTGTGTGTCTGTGTGCGGCCTGGGGACCAGACGAGTGGACCGAGAGTTACCAAATTTTGTTCATGGGTACCTTGGTCTAGGCCCCAGACTAAGATGAAGGGTTTTAATTTGAACCAGGGGGGTCTCAGCGGGAGGGCGTTTACCGGAACATGTAAATGTGGTAGAAAATGACCGATATTTTTTTCCTTTCGTTGTTCAGTTTGTTTACATAGATATTTTATCTGACCCATGCGAAGAATGGGTATTTCAGCTAGTACACTATAAGCAAAGCTTGAACAATTGACATTATTGATAATCTTACACATTGGCTGTAAAATTCGACTTTAGTCCATAACGTCTATTCTTTATACTTCGCTACAATATTCGACTTCAATCACTCATTTTATACGGAACATTTGGTAGCGACAAGACGTTGCATTGTGCTGCCAACTAGCAGCGATTTCTTTGAGCTAAAAGCAGTAAAACAGCAATGATTACAACTTCATTCTACTGAGGCGTGTTTTCCCGGGTTTGACGCTAGCTAATTATAGCAAACAGTTTCTCAATTTGAAATATTTACAAATGACATACTTTCTTTTTCCATTCTTGAACTGTTAAACTTACATATTTATTGGGCAATAAAAACAACTAAAATTTGAGTTTTAGCACTAATTGTAAAGATATTGTATTGTAATATTCATATCACATTACTTTTGTGCTTACATGCAATCTGTTATGTATATATATTCAATTGGACAATAAAGAGACTAAAATTTGAAGTGTTACTTTAATATAAAGTGTCTTAGAACCGAATTTCAAGAAAGTTAAAATTTTAATATTTTGCTGGATAATCAACCGAAAATTTAATTCCGCATCAAAAGGGTTAATTTGTGTTATGTTTCGGCAAATGTGTCTTTACCTTCATCAGACAAATTATCAAACTATAATCTAAGGCTACAATTTATAAGATTCAAAAAAGTGGTGAGAGGTCGCCTCTAATACCCAATAAAATTCTTTCATTCATTGTTCTATCTTTTTTTAATTACATACAGATTTCAACTTATAATAGGTTCAAATTTTCATTTTTTAAAATCTTAATCTTTAATTAACCACTTGCCTTAGATACCCTGTTCTCACATCCCACACTACACTGCATGACGTCAGATCTCTGGTGGTTATATGGTTAGCGTACGGGCCTTGGACGTGGGAGACCCAGATTCTATTCTCGGTAGGGAATCCTGTTGTTCACATACCACGTTAAGCTGTAAATCCATGGCACATATGTAGCTGTGTGCACAAACGAAGTTTAAACGAACGTTCACTCAAATGCGTTCAACATTAAACTCTCGAGTTTAAACGAGCTCCTCCGTGGCTAAGCGGTTAGCGTACGCGCCTTTGGCGTGGGAGGCCCGGGTTCGATTCCCGGCGGGAGCTCATGTGGTTCGGATTCCACGTTAATCAGTAGGTCCACGTCTCATATAGCCTCGCTGCTGAACGGGACGTTAAACTCAAAATCCACTCCACTCTCGAGTTTAAACGTGGTTCCAGGACTTTTGTTGCACCATTGAATGTCAAAGTTCACTACATCTCGTTTAAATAAACTTCGGTCAATTTGTAAAATCGACTCTGATTGGTTGTCGTCTTTTGTCTCTAATCTTTGTTTAACAAAGTAACAAATGAAGAAAGCATACCGCGTGGCGGTCTTTTCGACTTTTCAGCTTGTGTGTAAAGAATTGAGTAGTCTAATTTCAGTGATCGTAAGTGTGATGGAAAAAATGATGAAATCACGAGCAAAAAATGTTTCCGAGTATGAGAAATGTATTGTAAGCTTTTGGAAAAGCTTTTGATAAAGTTAATCATAACATATTACTAGAAAAATTAAAGCTTTTCCACTTTTCTCCGTCCCTGATTAAATTCTTCTCATCATACCTATCTAATCGTAAACAATCCGTTCTTTTTAATACACACAAATCTAAAGAATATATTGCATCCTCAGGAGTCCCTCAGGGTTCAAATTTAGGACCATTGTTATTTCTCTTGTTTATTAATGATTTACCTGACTGTATTCCTGACCATGAAAAATTACTATATGCCGATGATCTAAAAATATATGCTAAAGTCAATTCTGTGGACAACAACATAAAGCTGCAGCAAGGTCTAGATCATATTGGTAACTGGTGCTCTTCGAATCAACTTGGGGTCAATGCAAGCAAGTGCAAAGTATCATCATTCACTAGGAGCAAATCACCTCGTCACTTTAATTATGAAATTAATAAATATATAGTAAATAGGCATAATTCAGTTAAAGATTTTGGTGTTACGTTTGATTCTAAGTTAACGTTTGACAATCATATTGTAAATATAACAAGCGAAGCATTCAAGATATTAGGATTCATAATTAGAACGGGAAAAGAATTTAAGAACTGTTCAACATTACAGAAGTTGTACAATGCATATGTTCGCTCAAAGTTAGAGTATGCCTCTACTATTTGGAATCTGACTCACATAAAACATCGTAAGCAATTAGAAAGAATACAGACATTTTTTTAAAAAAATTCTAACATATAAAGAAAATCACATTTATCCTACTTATGACAGCTGTAAAACCATACTTGCTAACCCATTCCATCTTCCTACACTAGAACAAAGGCGATATGATTGATTTATTATTCATTCAAAAAGTAACGCAAAATATTTTGGATTGTCCTGATTTAGTTTCTTTATTGAATTTTCATGTCCCCACATTAAAAGTACGTAGAAGCACTGGTCTTTATCACTGCAGAAAATCAAGAACTAATATAATGATGAAATCACCAATCTGGAGGACAACAGCTTTGTATAATAGAATGTGTTCAAATAACAATGAATTTGATATACATATGTGATATGTCGCCTAAGACATTTAGAAATGCCATTATCATGACTTATCAAGAGTTGTGAACTCATGTTATCAGGAGTTATGAACATGTAATTGCGTAATTTACAACACTGTAATTTGGGTATAGCCTGTTGTGTTGACAATAAATAAATAAATAAATTCAATAGTGGAAAAATACAAAGACATTATTGAATGTAAACAGACAGACTTGGATGAACGAAGTTTATACATCCAAATTCGGCCGTTCAAGCTAAAACCAAGTTTATCCACCATTTGACCGAGACTTAACCTTGAACGTTCTTGGTGCAACAGACATTTTCACAGAGCTTGGTTGTGATCCTCGTTCAACAGTTGAACTTCATGGGTGCACACGATCAATAGCCTGGATGCTGAAATGAATGCTAAACTCTAAATCAAATGTATGTAGCATATTTTTGTCCTTTCACTTTTCTATCTTATCTAATAGGCCTACTTTGCTCTACGATTCATGAATAGTTTGTCCTCTACTATAAGTCATTAATTTCTTTTTTCCTTTTCTTGTTATTCACTCACTTTCTTACATTTCTTCTTTCCGTCTCTAGTCTGTGCGTGATTAAAAATTTAAGGCCATAAAAAATGAAAGAAAAAAATCTTATGAGTTGTTACCATAAGATACATGTCTGAAATACAACATGTGATTGAAAAGTACGGTGTATGTACTTGCACAGCGTCATCTATCGATCTTCTATCCATTTCAATTAGTAAGTCCGGTAGCCTAAATCTTTGGTACAGTCAATGTCGAGTTAGAACAAGTTGCGACATGTTAGTTGGCTTCCAGAGGCAGAAGAGTGAGGATGTGTTAAGAATGTCTGTTGTGCGCCAACGTTAGGTTTTGTTTTAAGCTGTAAAAAAGTGCCAAAGAACCTCACGAAATGTCAAAATCGATGAATGGCATGATGCAGTGGCATTGACTCTTTACAAGTGGTATGAACGATTTAAAAGCGGCAAGGAGTCTTTTGAAAACGAGTAACGATCGAGACGTCCTTCGACGTCAAAAACAGGTGAAAACGTGCAAAAAGTGGCACAAGTGATTTGTTCAAACAGGCGAATGACTATTCGAGAGCTTTTCAAAGAACCAAGCATGTTGTATGGATGCGTGAAAAACATTTTAAACGCCGTTTTAAATGAGCAAAGGGATTCCTTCTTCACAATGAAAACGCGCCGTGCCACGCTTTGCTTTTGATCCCCAAGTTTTTGGCCGAAAAAATATTTTTGTCTGTCCACATTCGCTATGCTCTCCAGATATAGCACCATACGACTTCTGGCTCTTCCCAAAAATTAAAACTGTGCTTAAAGGACAACGTTTTGATGGCATTCCTGACGTTGAGAGGTCTACGACGAAACATCTGAACACACTTCCAAAAGAAGTTTTCCAGAAATGCTTCCAGTAATGAACTGTTGGGATAAGTGCATTGCTAGCCAAGGACAGTAATTTTAAGGAGATTAAATCAAATTCCATGTAAGATTATTACTTTGTTTCTAATAAAATTATTCACCTGAAGAAGATTAAATCAAATTCCATGTAAGCTTATTACTTTGTTTCTAATAAAATTATTCACTATACTTTTTGATCAAACCTCATATATCATCTATACATATAAATCTTCAGTCTACACGATATTATCGTGCGACTAAAATTTCCCGTGAGACGAGAAATTATTTTTTAAAAATTCGAGACGAGATTAGAAATGTCACGACTCTCGTAAGCACCACTAGTTCAGCCAAGTCTTATAAGATCTTAAACACTGTTTTAGTGTTACAGGATTCATAGTAGAGAAAATATAACTGGATAATATGATTATATGAAGAACATGAGGAGTATTTATCAACGTTTAAAGATACTTAAGTCATTAAACTATATACGCCAATAACAAATATGATTTAAATGTTGTTATATCACACTCTACATGGATTTCTCGTGACGCAGAAGAATTCTGATAATTTCTAGATGAAATTAAGAAAGGAAAAACCAGTTGAGAATGCTCCAAGAGCATTGCCAGAACGAATTTAAAAAGAATGGAGAGATGGAGTGGGAAGGATAACTATGATTGTTTCTACATGTAAAAGTAAATCTTTTTATGCACACCTTTTCTTTGGCGCAAAAATTCGCAAAATATAATCTCTCTATGACTTACGGTTCTCGAGATATGGGTCCTTAAATTTTTCGAAATTCGAACTTTTTTTTTACTATTTGGTACCAAAATCTTCAACATCCTCTTAAGTATTGATCAACATCAATATGATCTCTCTATGACTTACAGTGCTCGAGATATGGCTCCTTAAATCTCCGGAAATCAATCATCTTTTTGGCCAATATCTTGGGAACGGTAAGAGTGACGCGAAAAATTCCAACATTTCTTTTAGATAGTTTTTGATGCTCTATCAAATGGAGGGCTCAAAATTAAAAAAAAAAACAGACCCCCTCCCCCCCCCACACACACGAATTCAGTAACTATTTTTTTAAGTTTGTTGAAAATCAGGAGATAAAATTTTCATATAAATTTATAAAACGAGACGAGACAAAGAAATTTTATTTCTTGTCTCGTCTCGTGGTTAACACTATGTGAAACTAAACCTATAATTTCCTTCTTAATTTTTTTTGCATCAATAGTTTGTCCAGGATTTAATTCACGTCCCACATAGAAACAATTCTCCAAATCCCCTAACGTATTAAGAAGTTAGAAATATTTTATGAGCAATTTTGCTCGAGATCTTTTCTCTCAAAATATTAATCTCAAATTTTTTCTTTTGTATCTTCCTCGCCTACGTAGTTCTTTTTCTTCCCTCTGGCATTCCGATGTCATTTTTTTTGGAAGGATGGTCCCCCTTTAAAAGTTCCAAATTCTGATGAAAACAGGCTTTGAGA
Organism: Thermobia domestica; assembly: GCF_964235325.1. NCBI lineage: Eukaryota > Metazoa > Arthropoda > Insecta > Zygentoma > Lepismatidae > Thermobia > Thermobia domestica. The sequence goes on from NC_137468.1 coordinate 7,335,787, forward strand.
GAAGGGGGAAGTGGGGGAGTCTTGATCGATATTCGGCTGCGTGGGACTCGCTTCAACCGCCCACGCAGCACCGCGTGGATTGCAATGGACGGAACAAGAGTTCGGTTTCCTTTGGTTTACATCACGTTCCCCCGTCATTTAGAAGAATTATATCTAAAGTTTTGCCTTTCCTTAAAAACAAAAATAGTCTGTGATCATGTAAAAAAAAATATCTCCTAGCTTTTTGAGCTTCTCTTTCGGTAACATTTATCTGCTCATCTAGAAATAGATCCAAAAGTAATAATTTCGCTAATGGAAGTGAAAAACTTCTGCAATAATTAGCTACTAAGTACTAAAACCCTTAAATGTTCAAGTATATAACCATTTGCCCCAAGTAGATAATGATCAAATATAACTATCATATAATTCTTAATTGTTTTACATTAAATTACTAAGTTCTCTTAACATAAACCTCTCAAATACTTCTAATTATATTAAAGCCCATTAAGACATGATCATACTTGTCCATCATATCATGTTGTATGTAATTTTATTAACCGACTTCATAAATAGAAGAGGTTCTTGCTTCAAACTGTATATATATATATATATATATATATATATATATATATATATATATATATATACAAGGGCTGATAGAAGGGGGGACTAAGGGGCTATAGCTCCCCCTTGACGCTCAGGTTTACTCTGGATAAAATGGGCTTCAATTCAGCTTTACACTGGATAAAACGGCAAATTATGGTTTAGCCCCTCCCTTGATCATGTCCTGGATCCGCTACTATATACATATACATATACATATATATATATATATATATATATATATATATATATATATATATATATATATATATATATATACGAGGAACAGTCAAAAGCTTTCCGGAATTTTATTGTAGCTTTTTATTACCACGATATAAGCACACGTTTATTTCATCGGTTTCAAAGTAGGCACCGTCAGAACACACACTTTCTCCATCGTTCTTACTATTGCTGGAAACACCGACGAAATTCCTCTTTCGGGATCCTCGTGTTGGTTGTCATGTCTTCTACGGTGGCAAAGCGGGTACCAATACTAAAGCATTGTTGCCGTAAACTGATTTTAAGGCTATTAAAGTAGGTATCTGAAGCAGATTTCCCCAATTTGTATAAGAACTTCATGTTGGCTCTGTGACAATGCACCGGCTGATCACCACGTACTCTTAGATTTACTCCGTATACTACTCGTAAACTAACTGTTATGTCCTGTTCACACTTGTCATATTCATAATTAGGGAACCTAAGTGCTGTATTGTACGAGATTCACTGTGATTGTATCACAAACGCCAAAACTACAACGATATATTGGCAACTTCTTGACTGCTCTTCGTTATATATATGCACTGATTTTGATGGTTCTTTTATTGTTTGAACGAGTATAACCTTCGTGGTGGTCCCATATAAATTTCCTTAGAATCTTATGGTAATCTTTGAAGCTAGACTATAAAATATTTCAACGGATGTTGGGTTAATTACGGCAAAGTAACATGCTTATAGGCAACCATACATTCTTTGGTGTGATTATGGTTGCATAACATCACAGGGGTTGTACTGCAAAGTTCCGGAACACTTTCGTAATACATTATACTGTTTTTCTATTGTTTGTAGCATTTCAAATAAGTGAGCTAGTTGATTGAAGTCTGTTAAGATTTTTATTTTGAAAAAGGTGTTTTATTAATTATCTTGTATGGAAGTTTGAAGTTGGTAAATTGAATGAAACAAATAGATATATCTTATACACGATCAAATATTTAAAGAGAAAATTTTTCGTTACTCACTTGTTAATATTCCCTACTCAATTGTTTTTTTCAAATAGATAAATTAGCTTCTTCGTGCCTAAGCGGTTAGCGTACGCGCCTTTGGCGTGGGAGACACGGGTTCGATTCCCGACGGGAGCTCATGTGGTTCGGATTCCACGTTAATCAGTAGGTCAACGTCTCATATAACCTCGCTGCTGAACGGGACGCTAAACTAAAATCAACTCAACTCAACTCAAATAGATAAATCTTATTACAAAATAAACTATTACCTTTGTCTGCAATGTATGAAAGCAAAATAGCCTCTTAGCCTCTTGAAATGAATTTCACTCTGTATTAAGATGCTGAAAATACTTGTCATGATGTGACCTATCCATAATATGCTTTTCCATGAGTTTTATTTAATTACACGAGGAATGAACTTAATGAGAATTGATATTTTAATGTAATATGTTACTGATTATTAGTGCTATCCTTATTTTTCTCATTTATTTTCTTTGAAGCTATTTTGAAAGAAAATACAACAATGAATCAAATGTTCTATCCAATTCTGAATTTCACACAACTCAGTATTGTACACGTCCAATCTTAGTTTTACGGAATCTTTTACACTAATGTGTGATGAAAAATATGAGCATGTCTAACAGGTCTATTATATAATTAAGTAATTTGGTTTCATTAACCAAAACTTTATATATATATATATATATATATATATATATATATATATATATATATATATATATATATATATATATATATATATATATATTTGACAATCACCAGATACAGCTCAGAGACCATTTTACATTGGATATCTAACAACAACAATAACAGTGAAAAGGATTTGGGAACGTATCGGCCAGCCCCTGTTTAGTAGGCACCATCCCGGCATTTGAATGGTAGGACTGAGGAAAAAACCCAGTCAAGATATTCGGCAGCGGGAATCGAATCCACGACCTCCCGAATGTGAAGCCAACGCTCTACCACTTAAGCTACTTCGCTCGGTCAAGTATATATATTGTCTGTCTGTCTGTCTGTGAGGCAAAAAAAAAACTCAAAAACTACTTTAAAGATCACCAATTTTAACCAGGATGTAGAGGGTTGACAGTTAGGAATTAAGTTCATTCATTGATGATGATATTCAAACCGGAAATGGTATAAATCAATCATTTCCGGTTTTAAAGTTGATCATTACAAACCATAAATGGTCATAGATAGTGAGAAACGGCTTTCTGCAATTAAGCATCGCAAAAATTCGTTTAATCTCGATCCACGTTACTGTTCGCGTTGATGGACCTATCCCTGATGGGCCTATTATTAGTGTTGCAACCTATCCCTGTTGCAAATTTGCCCCCGCATACCTTATGTTGAATTTGTATTTGACGCACGGTGACTAAGGTGTAGAGCACTCTCCTATGGTTTCACGGGTCCTGGCTTGATCCCAGTTCATGTGACTTTCTGGTGACAACTTCGTGTCCGTGGGTTTTCTCGGGGTTCTTCCTTTCCTTCCACATTATCATTCCATAAATTCCTTCAACTCACTTCCTTTAACCCTTTGTTTACCAAAGGATGAATTTATGAAGGGAAAGAAAACAACAAAATTTCAACGTCAATTGGCTATACAGCGCGAATGAAAATCCTTGAAATAATTTAAACTCCTGTCTTTAGATGACTTGCAAAGTTCATACTAAAAGATGGTTTCCTTCTAAATCCACTAGGCTGCACGGAGAAAAAAGTTTAAACTTTGGTTTTATACTGAAACCACTGGGCCGGAAAGGGTCAATCATTCCTCTTTTTTTTAACCTACCTCAGGTTATAACTGAGAGACGCAAAGAAAATCTTGTTATCGGCTGCTGTTGAAGTAATGAATTAACAGCTATTTTTACATTGGCAACTGTTGATGAGGTATGTTGCATAGAGTAAGGATGTGCTATAAGAGGTTTCAGCTGCTCTTCCCGCTGAAACTGTGGAGACTGTGGCGCCACCACTCAAAGCACTTGGGAAGCACGAACTATTGAAAACAAGAACGAATCAAATCATTCAGAGCGCGTGAGTCTGAATGATGTAATAGTTACGCGCGTGAGCCAGTAACAGACGATGCAATTAGTTACGACTGTAGCCGGCAGTGTCGTTGATATCTCTTTCATTGCATTGTGGGAACGATTTGAATTTCAATTTGGTATATTGCGAGTGGAGCGTCAGGGTGATCAGTGGTGTGTTGATATTAGCAAGCTGGTCGTACTTACTGTGAAGGATTTGATGCTTCTAGATACGCTGTGTCAGGTGAATAAGGTATTGGAAATAGAAAAAACATCCAGTGACGATGTGTACCTTCGGTTACAAATACGAAAACTGAAATATACGAGATAACCAGGGACCAGAAGGCAACAGATGGACCTTCAGTTTCGAATACACACATGCAGGCACATATCTTGATACTTGGATGCATTTGATGCTTCATGTACAACAACAATTACTTGCATAAGTCAATAACTTTATTAACTACAGTAGATATACTTTGGTATTTAGTGTAAACATATTTAACAGTACGGTATAGCGTCTGAGTAAGAAAATCCAATGTGTTTGCAAATGTATTTCGAAAGTTGAACTCTTTTTTTTTTTAATCCAGTGGTAGACACTTACCCCACTCTGCAGGCGGTCATGGCTCTAACTACAGTGTATATACTGAGAACAATCCGTTACCTGGACAGTGGTATATAGTACAAACATACGGTGACCGTAAGTTTACTACAGAAATCTATAATCCATATGCTACATACGGACTGCCTTTTTTCCCGCTTAGATGTTACATCATGCCGCTGCAGGGTGTCTGACATCTAACAGTCTTTCGTATAATACATACGTCTACGTTGAGTTGAGTTGATTTTGAGTTTAAGGAGTTTAAAATCTCTTTCAACATCGAGGCTGTATGAGACGGAACCTACTAATTAACGTAGAATTCGAACCACATGATCTCCCGCCGGGAATTGAACCCGGATCTCCCACGCCATAGGTGCGGTGAGATTCTGACCGCCTGTATACATTTCTTCGTTTCATACGGAAAGTACGTATAGAAAGAACACTTATACGGAAAGTACTATAAATCGTACCGAGGGGGGGACGAGCGGGGCGACGGCCCCGGGCGCCGAAGTAAGGGGGCGAAAAAATCGGGAGAAAAAGGGGCAAAAGAAAGGAAAAATTACTTGGAATATATGTATGGGGGCGCCGCTGATTTTCCACGGCACGGCCCTGCTATAGTCGTACGTTAAGCCCCAAAATTACAGGATTTACGCAAGTAACCTATGTTTTTACGCACGCCACAAACGTTTTTTACTCTATGTATGAAGTTGAAAGTATCTGATACAAAGTTAAGATCTACAAGTTTATTTTTCTCTTTATTTTAATATCGTCTTCAAGAGTGAAGTGTTTACAATAATGTACTGCGCAGTTGTTTATGAAAATTGCCATACGTCTAAAAGGATAAGGAAGAACACAAGGTGTTTTTAACGGATAGAGATGTTAGAAGAAATATAGAAGATAAGGAAGGTGATTAAGATGGCGCCGAGATTTCCCACGGGACGTTTCTCCAGCAGAGAATTCCACTTCCTTTGAGTAAATACATAGATAACATCTCAAGGAAAACACCTTCACACACAGAGACGAGCAATAAAGATAGAAGAAAGGAACAAGTAGCCAATGAGAATGGATGCCCAATAGTCCATGCTCCTCCTCTTCTGTCGTAACCAAAGAATGACAAAAAATTACAAACTGTTCAACCAATTGAAACAAACAATGAAAACAGCTCTATTTACCTTCTCAATATGCTTACCAACACCTGGGGCTACATCTGCGTAGGGTTCTATTAGTATTTCAATCTTATTGTCTCTGCATGGACGGTATATTACACGATAACTTTACACGTACTATCCATTATTCATTCCATTTGTTTCGACTACGAAACTTTACCGCACCTGACCGCTTCCGGTTAGTGTTTCTTGCTGGCTCCCTGTAGTTTTAAAAGTCCGAACACGTCATAAACAAAACCTCCTAGTTGGATTCTACTTTGTATCAATCAGTTGTTAGACCACGTTTCCACTTTACATGAATCTTGTAGCTGTCATAAAAAAAAAAAAAAAAAAAAAAAAAAAAAAAAAAAAAGACCTTGCTACCCGATCTTTCTACCTACTGTATAGATTTGACAACTTCTTGTAAGCAAGAAAGGTATCACCACCCATGCAGCACTGCAGTCTAGTGGACAAACAATTAACCTCCTCATTAAAAACGTGTATTTTGGCGCACTCCCCCTCCCTGTCCAAAAGAATCCGTTGTTTCGGAAGCGGCGAAACTAGTTTTTCCTTTATGTCAGCGGGAGGGCGATAGCAGGTAGCAAGCAAGACGTCTCAGAAGATTGGACACTGTTCGACTCCTTGCAAGATGGAAAAAATGTTTTATGACCCTTTCAAGACTATGTGTACACGGTGAAATATGGTAGAGTTTCAAGATTTTTTTTTTTTAATGACAGATACAAGTTCTTCTAACGTGGCAACCCATCTTTAGCCACTTTCCAATCCAAGCCAAACCGTCGAGAGAGTATGACATATATATATATATACAGGGTGGTAGGTAACTCCACCTGAAATGAAATGAAAGAAAAAAGTTCTAATAAACATGGGACGAAAATCGTCTCCTTTCAGAGTTATGAGCCGCAGAAAATTCGAAAATTTACGTTTCGAAACGCTCTGCCTTAGAAACTACAGGACCGATCCCAAGTGGTTTAAGGAATTCCAAAGGAACTAGTATGCGCTCTATCTAAATATCCATGTTCTACCGTGGTCCGTTATCGGCGAAATGAACTGTAAAAAGGAAGTTGAGGTATAGGGATACTCCTTTAAGTACTAATGGCGCGTTCGTTTCGCCGATAACGGAGGATGTTAAAATATGAATATTTAGATAAATCGCATACTAGTTCCTGTGTAATTCCTTAAACCGCTTGGGATAGGTCTTATAGTTTCTAAGGCAGGGCGTTTCGAAACATGATTTTGCGAATTTTCGGCGGTTCATAACTCTCTGAAAGGAGATGTTTTTCGACCTATGTTTATCAGAACGTTTTTCTTTCATTTCATATAAGGAATCACCTCCCAAAGTTTGTCGGTGGAGTTACCTACCATCCTGTATATCAGAAAGTAAGTAAGTATAGCATTCTTTCTTTTGATCAGTAAGCTTTGGAATTGGAAAGTCTTAACAACGTTTCTGCTCACTTTGTTTTGCTTCAAACAAGACTGCGAAATGTTTAAATTAAATCCTGCTTGCAAACAATGTATAAACCGAAGAGAAAAGTGTATTGTATTCAACTTTAACGTTAGTTCGATCCATGGCTAAGAAAGTTTGTGGTGGACAACATCGTGGTCGACGGTTTTTTCCACTCAATTTCCCGTTTCGTCTCCTCTCATGGGCTACCATTTCCTCTTCATGAATATTGAGAAAGAAGGTAGTGTCGTTGCATATGAATGTTCTAATTGATAATTATTATAATGTTGAAAGAAGTAGAAGGCTGGAACAGAGAAAATTTCTTAGACGCGTTACCTTAATCCAAACATGCAGATAGGGTGAGGGAGTAGCGTATGTTCTCAAGCACTTACACAGAATAACAATATCTTTCCTTCTCTTGATGACGTAAATGTATCACGTGATAGGTATTTCTCGTAATCGCCAGCCAGGCGCCAATGGCACGCATGTTCCATTATCAGTTATGTAAAGGATAAGAGAGAGAGAGAGATGGCGGTGTGCAAACTTTACAGGCGTCAGAACTAAAAACACGACGACGCTGGAGATGGTTGATAACTTTTGGCATCTTTCCACAACGATGTGAATAGGGAAAGAATAAAAATCTATAGATCTGAAAAATGCAATGTTTTGTATAGGTATTTTATACATAAAAACAAAAATGAATAAACTCCCAAAGAAGAAACTGTGGTCAGCCAGACGGCCTTTACTTGATTGATGTGTGTCATCGTCGTTATGTCTCGCTTATTAGACCAAAGTTCGCTTTTTTAAAAAAAAATGTGGTTTTAAGATGCTGAGTTAATACCGAAAAATTAAACCTCTACCGTGAGTTGAACTCAGAACCATGCGCAACCAGAGATGCATAGTGATAATTTGGGAAAGCGAAAGGAATATAGATTACAAGGAGTTGAGTTGATTTTAGTTTAGCGTACCTTTCAGCAGCGAGGCTATATGAGACGTGGACCTACTGATTAACGTGGAATCCGAACCACATGAGCTCCCTCCGGGAATGGAACCCGGGTCTCCCACGCCAAAGGCGCATACGCTAACCGCTTAGCCACGGAGGAGCTCAGATTTCAAGAAATATGAATATTAATATAGGAATATAGGTTCCAAGCGCGCATTCAGAATTTTCTGTTGGCAGGGCTCCAATACAATAAGCTACTACGTTTATGTAGTATTGAACCAGTATTATTCTGCACCCGAAAAGACAAAAAAATCTAAAATACTTCCACCTATGTTTTTAGAAAAGATGATAGAACTAGATTGTTTTTATAAGAGAAAGACTTAACTTGACTTTACCGTCCCGCTCAGCAGCGAGGCTATACGACACGTGGACCGACAGATTAACGTGGAATCCGAACCACATGAGCTCCCGGCGGGAATCGAACCCGCGTCTCCCACGCCAAAGGCGCGTATGCTAACCGCTTAGCCACGGAGGAGCTCCTATAAGAGAAAAAGTACAGATGAAGTGTAAGATCGAATTTTCATGCTACATCAATCATTTCACTGTTAAACGAAATAGTTTTATTGAGAAAGTGTACAACTGTATGTTTAGTTAGGAAGTTTTGAGAGGTTTTTAGGTGCTGCTGATAAAATATAAAATGAAACTATATACACTGAGTTAATGAAACTACCTACATGACGAAGATAAAATTACAAATTGAATATTATTTTGACAGAATAAGCTGATTGATAGTTATTAAAGTTATTGATAATAGTGTAAAAATGATTTATGTAACTAATATTTATATGACATATCATAATTAATTTTTTATTTATTAATGTGTGTCAATTGCTTATTGAGAAAGATTCGGTTCAGTGACTGAATATTCAAGAGTGTATCTGTTGCATCCGTAGAAAGATATGTAATTAGAACATAATTGTCATTGATAATTAATGGTACACTTATTACAATCTGTCCAAGTAATTAATGGTCTCTCAAATGTTAGAATCAACAATATTTACTTTGAGAATGGATTTTTGTCTATGATTATCCCAAATGCTTATAACATTCAAAGATGAAGTGTAATTGAAGCACGGCTTCGAATACTTAATTATATCAAGTGCTTCGTACAGGTATTTTATTTATTTATTTATTTATTTAACAATCACCAGATACAGCTCAGAGGCCATTTTACACTGGATATCCAACAACAACAATAACAATGGAAAGGATTTGGGAAGGTATCGGCCAGGGCCTGTTTAGTAGGTACCATCCCGGCATTTGCCTGGTAGGACTGAAGGAAACCCTGGAAAACCTCAGACAGGATGGTCGGCAGCCGGATTCGAACCCACGACCTCCCGAATGCGAAGCCAACGCTCTACCACTTGAGCTACTTCGCTCGGTGAAACCAACGACAACAACAAATACCAAGTGATTTTGTTTTCACTAGTTTGTTTTGTAATATTTATATCGATTTCTTACGAGGATAGAGTATTTTAAAAATTATAATATTATTATTATTTATTATTCATTAATAATTAGAGTTTGTTACGAACAGTTTTAAGAAACCTGATGGATATGTAGATATAGAGACCAATTCATGTTCTTTAAATTATATAAAAAAACAGGACGAACATTACAATGTTCAGTCGTCGTCATCATCATCATAGGTATTCTGCCATTATTGGCAGGTCACTTGCCGCAACAAAGAACCTTCCATGCTCCACGGTCTTCCGCTAACTTCTTCGTCTTCACGTAAGATTTATCTATTTTGATATTGTCCATTAATTATAGTCTCCTTCGCCCCTCTCTCTTTCTTGCTGCCGTTCTCTCTAACACGACCTTCATGATATAGCTCCTTCTTAGCCAATGTCCCAACTAGTTAATTCCCTAACCTTCTTAGTTAATGTCCTTCTTAATAATACCTAAAATTGTTCTTTTCTCTTCCACATTTCTAAGAGCATCTCATTCCTTTTCCTCTCGATCCAGCTAATTCTCTCCGTTCTTCTCCACATCCATATTCCGAGAACTTCCACTCGTTTTTCATCATTCTTATGTAATGTCAATGCTTCTCTCCTATACACACGAAACATTATATAAGTCATTACCTCAACTCTTTATTCAAGGTCCTACAAAATATTCTTTTCTTCCTCCTTAAGGCTTCTTTCGCCATTCCTATCCTTGCTTTTATTTCACGTTCATGTTTCTTATCATCACTCATAATACTACCCAGGCATCAAAAACTAGTCACCTGTTCTATTTGCTCGCCTTCTATTTCTATATTTGACACCGACCGCTTCATTCCAATCACCATGGCATTTGTCTTTCTATTCTTTATTTTCACCCTATAACCTTCACACCCCATCCTCAAGTTCATATATTCATAGTACAAATTACAATAGTAGAGTGGAGTCCTCTCCGACGATCTGGTGTCTAGAGTTTCCGCTTTGGTGCCAGGATCGATTCCCGATGGAAGAGCTTTGAAAAATGTAAACGCATTATGGTGGTTTAGATTCCACCTAAAAGTGTATATCCATGTTTGGCACAACCTTGGTACTGAAGATGGACGCTAAATTCAAACCCAAATGACCAATAGTACATCGCAGGGCACAGAGGCTCAGTGATAGAACTATCACATCTAGTGTGAGTGGTCTCTGGTTCGAGCACAAGCCATGTGAGTTTGCGGTAGTCATGAAAATTCCAATTATAAAGAAGTATGTATATACAATGGGTTAAGTCCAAATTTCTCTCAATTTACACACTTCATCCTTGTCTAAAGGAAATCTGAACTTTAGGTTTTACGAGAATGATGGGGTTTTGAAAGAAGTTCAATTTCCTAAACCCGTGCACTATAATCTGCCACACATTAATACCAATTGTTGGGTTCCTGTATAAGATACAGGCTCACATACGCAAATGCTTGTGTGTGAGCCACTTTCTTTTAACTGATTAAATTAGGATGAACGTTACTTCTGTAATATTGCTTCAATTTGTATCTTTGTCGTATTTTCTGTGCATTTTAATATTATATTTTATTGAATTTTTCTTCAAGTCTATTTAAAGCTAATGAATATCCTGGTTAACGTTATGCATATATTCTGTTAATATTATGAATTTTATTGTAACATAATGTACAAACATTAACAAAAGTAATAATAAACATCTTGCCACCAGAGAGTTACAAAATTAATAATAAACTATTACGATGAAAGAAATACAAAATAACAATAAAAATCTTACTGCGAAAAAGTTACAAAATAATAAAATCTTACCGTCAAAGAGTTACAAAAGTAATCATAAAAATCTTACAATGAAAGAGATACAAAAGTATCCATTAAAAATCTTACAATCAAAGAGATGCAAAAGTATCCATAAAAATCTTACTATCAAAGAGTTATAAAATAATAAAAATCTTATCTTAGAGAAGTTACATAAAATAATAATAAAAATCTTAAAGTCAAAAAGGTACAATAATAATAATTTTACCGTCAAAGAGTTTCAAAAGTAATAATAATAATCTCGGTACCAATAGTTTTTGCACTTACTCGATTATTATTGTTTCTCCTCTTCAGTTTCTTATTCATTTAATACCAGCTTTGTTTTATAAGTGACAGGGTATGTTACAAAATAATTATTTTATAAATGTAAGCATTTTGTTTAACAAACCAAAAGTCCATTTGTACCTCATTCTTTACTTAAAATCACAAAATTGTATTTGGTCTAGGAATTAATTCGTGCGGTTGGTACGCACACATTGAAGCTGTAGTATAAACACAAAATACATAAATACCTTAAGAAAAATATTGTCCATCGATAGCCACCACTTTCGCCCATCTGTCAGGCAATGTACGGATTCCGTGGCGAAAGAAGTCCTCATCCTTAGAAGCGATCCAGTCAGAGACCCATGTTTCGATATCTTCTGAAGAAGTAAACCGCTGTCCAATCAAATCGTTGTTCATGCAATCGAACAAGTAGTAGTCCGAAGGAGCAACGTCTGGTGAATACGGCGGGTGGGGTAAAACTTCCCATCCGACATTTTCTAAATAGGTTTTGACCGGTTTTGCGACATGTGAGCGAGCGTTATCATGTTGAACAATAAGTTTATTATGTCTGTTCTCCCATTCTGGTCGTGTTCTGGCCAGAGCTTGCTTCAAACGCATTAATTGTCGTCGATAACGTTCTCCATTCATAGTTTCACCCGGTTGCAGCAGCTCATAGTACACCACACCTTTCATATCCCACCATATGCACAGCATAACCTTTGCACAGTGAATATCTCGTTTTGGTTGTGATGGACCTGGTTCACCTGGTTTCACCCAGGCCTTTTTTCGTTTAGGGTTCTCGTAATGGATCCACTTCTCATCACCCATGGTCACCATACACTTCCACCAAAATACGATGACTTTCAGTCGCACTTTTCTGCATGTTAAAGTAATGCAGCAGGACACCCCGCAAAAACACTTTATCAGGCACAAATTGCGCCATGTTCACTTAACTACAAACTGGTGTTGTTGACGCTTTAATCCACTGCCCTATACTACGAACGATACGCGATGACAGGGGTTTGCAACACATGTGTGGATACACGGAACTGTGGGACGCTCCGTTCGTTGCGCCATCTCTTGTCCACCCGCACGAATTAATTCCTAGACCAAATATTTAAAATACATTTAAATGATTAAATATACAAGTATAAAGTCAATAATTTGGTTGGAATAACCAATTATTTAGTAATCAGCATGAAAACTTCCAATGGATAATCTACTCTTATGGATTAATTAATAAGGATTGATAAGGATTGCTCCTGATTTAATAAGGAAGCATAAAATACAAAATGAAAGAAACATAAAAGAAGTGTATTGTTCTAACTTTACTAAAAAAAAAGGACAGTAATGACTTCTCCTACGCATGTTTTCAATTAAACTTGAGGTGAGTTCGAACTCCCACCAAATATGTTCTTGTCACAACAGAGCAAAAGATAGTAAATTAACTTAAGGAAACTGACCAAACTTTACTGTTCCTGCCAGACTAACTGAGTTGACAGATTAAATTTTCAACCTTTTTTTCGCAGGCAAATTAAACAAAACCCTTTTTTGTTTGCACTTGAAATGCTTGCAATTGAATTCAGACGTACTGTGAGCTATCAATAATCGGTATTAATAGAAGGTAGTGGTCTGTCATAAAAACATCCACCATATTAAAGGGATGTTAAAAAGGGAATTGGTATTGTGTCTGCAGAAGCAATGTAATCAAAGGGTAAAGGGTGACTTCATATATATCCGTGGACGGTGGCTTAGAGACTGAGTGCTTTAATCTGATGCCAGATATCGCTGATTCCATGTGAGTTTGTAATGAACGAAGCCATACTTGTCAGTTTCTTGCTCCCTTCCCACATTCTCATCCCACCAAGCTTTCCTCATTTATTGTCTTCTTTAACGAGAGAGCAGTCCCGGGTTCGATTCCCGGTGGGGGGCGTTCGGTCGGAAAAGTGTAAAACGCTTTTTCAGGCCAGCTACCCTGAATAAGGTTTTCCTGGGTTTTCCTCATTCACACCAGGCAAATACCGGGGTGGTACCTAACTTATAGGTCCCAGGCCGCTTCCTTCCTTCCCCAATCCTTTCTTCCTTCCCTTTCCCTGGATTGTGTGCTCTCCGAGGGACGTCATCCCTCAAAACGTGGCGGGCTAAGTGGCCTTAGATGCCGAAAGCCCAGAAATCTAAATCCTAAATCCTTTAATCAGAGGTAAAAGTGAGGGGGAACACGGGGGCACGCCGTTCCCCACTTTCAGTAAATATCTATGACGTCTCTCCACTTTCTAAAAAAAAATTAAAATGAGCGAAGATAGGCACGGGAGACTGCGTGACTTAATGCATCCCCCTATCTTTTCAGATCTACTTTTACCCCTGCCTTTAACCCAAGCGGTAAACGTAGAACTAACCTAAAGACTATTTCATATATGACAGTAAAATATTATACCATATTTAACATTTAATTGAACTTGTACCAGTGTACACCACGTCAAAAATTTTGGTTTATACGGCGTGAGAATTTTCAATTAATATTAAGACCTAAAGTGATAATAGATTTATACTACTTCCGGTTTTAGTAAAAACTTAAGGAAGGAGATGAAATTTATTCTGGGGGAAATTGTCCATATTTCGGAAACCCTACACGAATCACTTTTGAGTTTCTATTTGGGGAAAGTCATCCGAAAGAGTATCCAACTCGGAATCATTTACACAAGAAGCATGTGTGTCAACGACTCGACCACGAAGAGGCACATTTACAGCGTTGTTTCAAAACCTTTGTCCCAGAAAGAGATCGTCTTTCGTATAGACTACACTTTGCTCCTTGCGGCTTCTTTTGTTCCCTTGCCTCAAATTGGAACTAAGAGGTAAACGTCTTGACTAGTCTACAGTTATCATGAAGAAAATTGATTTTGTCCTGAACACAATATCAAAGAATACATATAGTCATAGCGGAACATCCGTTGACCCAAACACATTGAATGTAGCAAGGGCTACTTCGAAAGAACAATATTTATCTAAGCTCTTCCTAATGTTCTTTAGTAACTAATAAGTCCATTCTTTACTTGACAGCCATCACAAATATCACTTAACTCAAATAGTAAAAGTAGAATATGTTTTTTTTCCTTTCAAAAAGTGAATGGTTGTCGGAAGCTTATGGTTTCCCTACAGTCAATAGCTTTTGTGTAAACATAAGGTGAATAATAATTTAACCAGCTGAATAGCCCGTTGTTTACACGGGGAGAATAGGTTTTGCGGGTAGTGTGTTTCACGCCTTTTTCCCCTTAGGATATAATTCCAATGAAATCGTAATGATAAAAATCCATAATGTCATTTTTCTTACCCCTAGCCCTCACCCTTCATGTCGATGGGGACTGAACTTAGATTTAAACAGAATATCACTTTTTCTGTCAGTAACGCAGAAAACAATAGATCGGACACTAATTTTAACTCCTTTTCGATTATTTTTAAATGCCACCAACTTTCAACCCCACCCTTCATCCTCAGTGTCGATGGAGATGAATTTGGACTTCAGCTGTATTAGGAGTGTCAACATTCATCTAAGCAACTCAAAATAAAAAAAAAAAAACTGTTGACTGCACACTAACACCAGTTGTTTTCAATTATTGTTACATGTGATTCCCTTCCGACCTCCACCCCTCACACCTCTATGTCGATAATGTTAAAAAAAACTCAGCTAGTCCATGGCCAACTCATGTACCGAAAAATCATTAAATTTGGTGCTGCGGTTCAGGAAGAGCTGGCTGTCAAACATTCTCATGTTTCGTTTTTATTTATATAAAAAATATCCTCTACCCTTGCCTTAAAACTGAAATTTTCACAAACTCTCGGACACTGCTCCCCTTATTTTTAATACGAAGTTTATGTATAGACTTGCATGTTCCTAACTTGACAGGCTCTTCAGATACCGGTACTTAATTTTCGCGTACATTATGACATTCCACTCCCCCGTTAAGATACGCATTTTGAATGAAAGTAATACGATAAAAACTCAGTTCCAGATAGTTGATAACTATATCCAAAAATTCATTTCAAACGATTCAGCTGTTCTCCAGTGAATCGGTCACAAACAAGATCAATTTCTCTTCTATACATTGTTCAGCGTAAGCTCTAAACTCCGATAAAGAAAATATTTGTATCCTTCCGCTTGTCACAAATACGATTGGCTAGTAATGTATCACTCCCACTCCCCACGGGGAGGAGCAAATTATACACGTGCATTTTGACAGTACTGTCTCGTGTTGTCCAGATACTTACAGCAGCAGCAGAAAAGAAAGAAAAAACTCGAAAGATTTTTTAAAAAATGTATTTGAATTTCGCTGGTAAACAATTGTTGCTGAATGAGTAAAGGTTTACCTTGTTAGTATTTCACCACAACACTCGCGGAACCGGGATTCATGCCAGTCATCTTTCAGACTTTAAAAGCAGAACACCCGTCCA
The DNA here is from genome assembly GCF_964235325.1 of Thermobia domestica. Taxonomy (NCBI): domain Eukaryota; kingdom Metazoa; phylum Arthropoda; class Insecta; order Zygentoma; family Lepismatidae; genus Thermobia; species Thermobia domestica. Next base: position 7,351,803 of record NC_137468.1, read on the forward strand.
CAGTTGAGTTGGCGCCGTAATTACTGCGCATGCTTAGTGTTTATTTCTCTTGTTTCATTAGCCACACTCGATTGCAATATTATTAGATAATCCGTATTATATTTTTGTCATTTATAATAATATAGCAGTTTTGTATGAAGCTTCATAGTAAAAGTAATAATGCAATCACATGAACTATTTTGCGGAGGAGTACAAGCGTCGGTAGGACAACAGCAAATCAGCGAGATTTAGTTTCACGTGGTTTTGTTTATCGCAGTTTAAAGCTTACGCCGAACAATGTATACATACAAGGATGTAAGTAATTACAAAGCCTGGCAGTGAAACTTGTGTGTATTATTTCAAACACACAAATACAATACAGCCAACAGACAGTACATACATTAGGTTGTTTTTCAACAGTCTCCATATCGGTTGAGGCACGTGTCGTACGTGGGATGAGTGTGAAGATTCTCTACTGGTAAAAATTCTATCCTTGCGTGTTCAGCTAGGGAACAAACTTCCCAGTACTACAGAATGTCGTGCAGAATGTGACGAACGCTTCCTATACACATTCATAATTCTGCCATCAGATGCCATAACGTGATGCTCCTGTTGTCCTGAATCAACTCCTCCACGCGAGCTGTGTTCAAATCTGTTGATGCCGTGCTCATCGTCGGTGACGTTTTGTCAACCAGCCGCCAATTTTCTACACTATTCTGTGACATGCTGACGAGATATTACAATCTCTCTGTAAACTTTAACCAGCTGCCAGTGAATTTCAGTCGCGGTTACATGTTTCGTCCACAGAAATCGAATAACTGAGCTGATTTCTTCGCGAGACCAGTTTTCCAAATAAGTCGCCATTTGGGTTTACCTACCACTAGCGCCGTAGGTGGCGGATGGCTGAAACTCTGCACAGTTGCCAACTCTATGTATTAATATTACCGCACACTCCTAACTCCTCTATAACAGATGACACTCCAGATATATCGGCCTTGTGACCTTAGTTTCTGATCCTCCCTCGTATCAGGGGCGGATCCAGGGGAGGGCGATCGGGGCGATCGCCCCCCCCCCAGAAGAGGAAACTTTCTTGTTTTATATATATAAATAAAATCCATCCCAGAATTTTGAGTCCTTAAAAGTAGCATTATGACAACCCACCGCCGCCCCAGAAGTCGGTCCTGGATCCGCCCCTGCCTCGTATTAGATTAATTTTATATCTATAAAAACTTATTTATTTAAGAAAATAAAAAGAGTTAGATATGTTATTTGGTAACAAAAATAGAACAAGTAAAATAATATCACACATAAAGATTTGCTTACTACGTATAGACGAAATGGAAGCAGAGGGCATCTGCAGCTAGATAAACAAGTCCCTGGAGGAATGAAGCGACACAAAATAGCAATAACACGAGTATCCAAAGATAATAAAAACAAGATGAGAGGAAGGAAAGAAAGATTATATAATGGAAGAAAACAGAAGCAGAGTTTTGTCTCTAAAGAAAATATCCTACACTGTTTAAAGTATTTATTTGAAATATGAAGCGGAAAATTTTTTGAATCAGACTTAACTTGGCTTAAGAAGATGTGGTTATAAGAGCTTAGAAATTAAGGTGAATAAAAAGCAGTACCAATAGCCAGGATATGGTACCACATTTACCTTATCTTTCATATGCATTTTTTACTTAGAAAGTCCAAAGTAAGTTCTTAGAAAGATCAAATTCAAGAAGTGGATGTTAAAAACTCTGCTAAAAGATAAGTTGAATCAATAATTTTCAAGGATAATCCATAAATCAACTTCAACAACTGGATATTAAAAACTATGCTAAAAGCTAAGCTGAATCAATAATTCACGGATAATCCATCAATCAAATTCAAGAAGTGGATGTTAAAAACTCTGCTAAAAGACAACTTGAATCAATAATTCAAGGATAATCCATCAATCAAATTCAACAACTGGGTGTTAAAAACTTTGCTAAAAGCTAAGCTGAATCAATAATTCACGGATAATCCATCAATCAAATTCAAGAAGTGGATGTTAAAAACTCTGCTAAAAGATAAGTTGAATCAATAATTCAAGGATAATCCATCAATCAAATTCAACAACTGGGTGTTAAAAACTTTGCTAAAAGCTAAGCTGAATCAATAATTCACGGATAATCCATCAATCAAATTCAAGAAGTGGATGTTAAAAACTCTGCTAAAAGATAAGTTGAATCAATAATTTTCAAGGATAATCCATAAATCAACTTCAACAACTGGATATTAAAAACTTTGCTAAAAGCTAAGCTGAATCAATAATTCACGTATAATCCATCAATCAAATTCAAGAAGTGGGTGTTAAAAACTTTGCTAAAAAATAAGTTGAATCAATAATTCAAGGATAATCCATCAATCAAATTCAACAACTGGGTGTTAAAAAACTTTGCTAAAAGCTAAGCTGAATCAATAATTCACGGATAATCCATCAATCAAATTCAAGAAGTGGATGTTAAAAACTGCTAAAAGATAAGTTGAATCAATAATTTTGAAGGATAATCCATAAATCAACTTCAACAACTGGATATTAAAAACTATGCTAAAAGCTAAGCTGAATCAATAATTCATGGATAATCCATCAATCAAATTCAAGAAGTGGATGTTAAAAACTCTGCTGAAAGATAAGTTGAATCAATAATTCAAGGATAATCCATCAATCAAATTCAACAACTGGGTGTTAAAAACTTTGCTAAAAGCTAAGCTGAATCAATAATTCACGGATAATCCATCAATCAAATTCAAGAAGTGGATGTTAAAAACTCTGCTAAAAGATAAGTTGAATCAATAATTTTCAAGGATAATCCATAAATCAACTTCAACAACTGGATATTAAAAACTATGCTAAAAGCTAAGCTGAATCAATAATTCACGGATAATCCATCAATCAAATTCAAGAAGTGGATGTTAAAAACTCTGCTAAAAGATAAGTTGAATCAATAATTTTCAAGGATAATCCATAAATGAAATTCAACAACTGGATATTAAAAACTATGCTAAAAGCTAAGCTGAATCAATAATTCACGGATAATCCATCAATCAAATTCAAGAAGTGGATGTTAAAAACTCTGCTAAAAGATAAGTTGAATCAATAATTTTCAAGGATAATCCATAAATGAAATTCAACAACTGGATATTAAAAACTATGCTAAAAGCTAAGCTGAATCAATAATTCACGGATAATCCATCAATCAAATTCAAGAAGTGGATGTTAAAAACTCTGCTAAAAGATAAGTTGAATCAATAATTTTCAAGGATAATCCATAAATGAAATTCAACAACTGGATATTAAAAACTATGCTAAAAGCTAAGCTGAATCAATAATTCACGGATAATCCATCAATCAAATTCAAGAAGTGGATGTTAAAAACTCTGCTAAAAGATAAGTTGAATCAATAATTTTCAAGGATAATCCATAAATGAAATTCAACAACTGGATATTAAAAACTATGCTAAAAGCTAAGCTGAATCAATAATTCACGGATAATCCATCAATCAAATTCAAGAAGTGGATGTTAAAACCTCTGCTAAAAGATAAGTTGAATCAATAATTTTCAAGGATAATCCATAAATGAAATTCAACAACTGGATATTAAAAACTATGCTAAAAGCTAAGCTGAATCAATAATTCACGGATAATCCATCAATCAAATTCAAGAAGTGGATGTTAAAAACTCTGCTAAAAGATAAGTTGAATCAATAATTTTCAAGGATAATCCATAAATGAAATTCAACAACTGGATATTAAAAACTATGCTAAAAGCTAAGCTGAATCAATAATTCACGGATAATCCATCAATCAAATTCAAGAAGTGGATGTTAAAACCTCTGCTAAAAGATAAGTTGAATCAATAATTTTCAAGGATAATCCATAAATGAAATTCAACAACTGGATATTAAAAACTATGCTAAAAGCTAAGCTGAATCAATAATTCACGGATAATCCATCAATCAAATTCAAGAAGTGGATGTTAAAAACTCTGCTAAAAGACAACTTGAATCAATAATTCAAGGATAATTAGGATTATGATTTAGATTTCTGGGCTGTCTACATATAAGGGCATTTTGCCTGTCACCTATATGAGGGATGACGTCCCTCGGCGAGCACACTATCCGATGAAAGGGAAAGAAGAAAGGATTGGGGAAGGAATGAAAGGCCTGGAACCTATATGTTAGGTACCATCCCGACATTTGCCTGGTGTAAAAGAGAGAAACCCAGGAAAAACCTCACTTAGAATGACTGGCCCGGAAAAGCTGTTACACGTTTTCGACCGAGTGCCCCCACCGGGAACCAAACCCAGAACCGCTCGCACCAAAGGCGAGAGCGTCAGCGACTACACCACGCGGAGCTACCCAACGATAATCCATCAATGAAATTCAAGAGGTGGATGTTAAAAAAACTTTGCTAAAAGAAAAGTTGAATCAGTAGTCAGGGGATAATAGTCAATTGTTAGTTGCTACTCTAGTCCATTGAGGACTAAATAACGGCTCGGGTAAAGGGACTTATGTCCCATGCTGTATTGTTGCACGCTAAAAAAAAAAATAATTAAGATAATTTTCCAAAAGATAGATGTGATCGGATACGTGCAAAGGATAAATTTTAAACAAAAATTTGACATCACGCTTTTTATATTTCAAAAAGATTTTGTAAATATAAAAATAGTATTCTTTGTTTTATCAAAAATTACAATGAAATTCCTTTAATATGCGAAACCTGTATATTTTAAACCATATAAACAAAACCTTATTATATCTTTGATCTACAACGTACAACATGAAACAATTCTGCTGCTGCTTGTAATCTCTTGTGATATGATGTTTTAACAGGTGCAGACTTCAGTCCAAAATTCGTCCAAATCTTTAAGTGTTGTGAAATATAAATTGGTCATCAGTGGTGGATATAGCCCGGGACCGGGAGGGTGCTTTTTTGAGTGACAAATATAATTGAAACTATTACTTATATACTTTTGAAAGTTTATAGCAAGGGTTTATTTGTATTCTTTATTAGAAAATGTTTCAAACACTACATATTGTTTCAGTTGCACGTTTTCTGTTATGCAATGTGTAAAAAATAACACTTGAGGTCCACAATGTCAACGTCCAAGCTAGACATAATATCCATAGGGAGGGAGTTAGGTTGGAAATTTCTGCAGTACCCAGTGGCGTATTTAGGGGGGCTTCCGGGCTTAAGTCCCCCCCGAAATCATACTTACTATAGTAAAGTATATGAAATATCTTGCAGAACTTTCACATTTTCAGGCAAAGCCGAAATCCTACCCGAAAGTTACCAAAGCTCCCTCCGAAACAAAATCGCAAATACGCCACTGGCAGTACCTATCAAAAGTTATAAACTAATGAGATACCTATCATAGTCTCGGTTTTGTCCGCCCCTCAGTTCTTACCTTCTAGATCTGCCATTCGTGATTATCCCATTGTGTTGTTTAAGTCAGGAAATTCATGATAACGAAGTATGTAATTAATAGGTAACAATTGTGACATAAAATCAGTAACATAATAAGTTTCTATCATCAAACAATAAATACACTATCTTGAAGTACTCTCTAGTATCTCTTAACGCTATTATTAAAAATTCAGATTCAAATCCCCACTTGAGATTGGTCCGAGGAAACTATTCCTACCGGGAATCCAACCCGAAGCTACTTTATAAAAAAAGAAGCGCGTTAGCTATTTGGCTACCAAGCAGCATACACACATATATATATATATATAATTTATATTCAGGACTGGATGTAATTCTGGGTTTTGCATCTTTCATTGGAGAGATAGTTGGTGCACTGACTTACGATATGTTTCAGGTCAATATTGATTTATATGCAAAGTCACGTGGTGGTTGATATATTTGGAGTAAGAGGAAGCTAGTTCTGTTTTTTTATTCAGATTTCTAGAAACAATGCAGCTTTAGTGTAAATATCTAGCAGTGCCTTATTTATAGTATAAAGACACGTACACAATTTAGAATCTACAGGGCATAACATGTCTCATTATATAACTTGTAACATTGAGAAAATCCAAACTGTATTTCCAACCTTTATGCACAGCTTTTGGGTTTATTTGGTCTTGAATAAAGGGAGTGGCATAAATGGACCGAACTTTAAAATATTTAAAATAATCCAATTTTAAAAAAGTAGCAAGAAATAAAAGAATATAGAGTATTATTATTGAGACAAATAGAAGCATTGTCATCATCATAGATATTCTGCCATTATTGGCAGGTCACTTGCTGCAACTAAGAAGCTTTCATGCTCTGCGGTCTTCTGCTAACTTTTTCGTCCTCACGTATGATTTCTCTGTTTTGATATCGTCCATTAATTGTAGTCTTCTTCACCCCGTCCGTCTCTTTCCTGCCACCATACCCTCTTGCACGTCCGTGATACAATTTCTTCTTAGCCAATGTCCCAACCAATTTCTGTTTCTCTTCTCATCTAAAATTGTTCTTTTCTCCCAAACCATTTCTAACAGCCTCTCACTCGATTTTCACTCGACTCAACTAATTCTTTCCATTCTTCCCCACACCCACATTTCGAAAGCTTTCTCCGTATTGTAGTAAACATAAATGACAACAATGAACCAATAAGAAATAATCGCACGATAAATATTTAAAGTGGTGACTGAGTGCATTCTGGTCTAACTTGGAAAAATGAAATAAACTATTTCAGATTATAGTCCAGAAGATATAACGTCGTTAGCTTCCCGTGCTTGGACCTGCTCGTCACTGAGGGTATGGAAAGAGGGTAACCAATCACCACCAACCGTCTACTGTTTTCAGCGAGCCACGAGTAACCAAGCTGGCCATTCCCCCATAAATGTCACTACAACTTTTCGCGGGAAGCCAATGACGTTTTACCTTCCGTACTATAACGTCCCACAATTATGCACCTTAGATTAAGGGAGATGATGTTTAAAGCAAGTGAATGATTATGGAACAATTGGTGGAATGAGAAAGTGGGAGGAAAAAGAATTACCATAAGAAAACCCACGGTCATGACGTTGTCTAATATAAACTTACTCGGCTGGGATCGAACCAGATACCCACGCACTAGAGGTAAGCGCTCTACCAATGAGCCACCGTGCACCTCTCGAGCTAACTTAGGATTCTAGTACATTTTCGGCGAGGCAGAAGGGGTGAGGGGTGTAAAAATAATCGAAAACAACCAATATTGTTGTCCATAGTTTCAGGGTCGCTGAGATGCCGATACCATTTAAGTTCAAATTCAGTTCTAATTGATATAAGGGGTGTACAAAGGAGATATTTTCATTTCCTGTAGTTTTTCTTCTCCATGCTTATATTTTTTGGTCAGCGTGTTTCAGTTTCGGCCTTCTTAATGGTTATTTTCTTCTGTCAGTCCATTATTGGTAGCAAAGATACTGGTTCGTCCGTGTTAAATAATAACCTCTCTATGCGAAATAGTTGTCCGTATACTCCTCTTTTTTTCCCTACCATTTCCAATTTGCAGTTAGATATCTATTTAAGCGTGTGCACTTTTTGGATTAGTTCAAAAAGCGCAGTTAGAAATGTATTTCAGCGTGTGCACTTTTTATTGCGTTGAAATATTGAACTGATCTTACATGTTATGCAACCAAATAAGCATAAAAGAAGCATGGGTTGCATAGCGAGTGGGCGCTCATGTATCAACATCTTCCAGTCATTTCGCCAGCGCGTGTAAAGTTGTGAAAATCTCCGATAGATGTCAGCAGCTTGTTTCGTTTTATCTTTCTGGTCTGTATTTTTCTTTCCGATGGATTGACTATGTTAATAATATTTCAGTCATTTAAGAAGAGCCATTGAAACAGTCGGAATGTAATTTGTACATTTTCTAATTACTTTCTTTCGTTTATAGTTGAGAACACTTATTTTACACCTCAGCAATGCGTTTCCAATAACGAAGTTCTCTCGATATTGGTGAAATAAGAATTACGTAATGACACTGATTATTCCCTCGCTGATTTAATTTCTTTTCTAAATTTTTGAAATGTCATTTCTTCCAGGTTGCCTATCTCGTTGAATAAATAATAAATATTACAGGTTATCATGCCGTGTGCTCTAAATGAGACAAACAATTGATGAAAGTGAAAGATTATAGAAGAATTAGCGGGGAAAATGCGAGATGAAATGGAAGAAACGTGAAAAAATCCTAGGACAATGTTGGGAATGAGGCTTGTGTTGGAATGAGGCTACGGACATGTAATGTTACTTACTAGTGGCACATGCATTTTTATATTGAAGTTTGGTGCTAGGTTAGATTCTGTGCAAACAAATCAGTTTGGATTGCAAGTCGGATCAAGATGGATAGGTAAATTTAGAATGTATTATGTTTTCTCATAGTTTGAAATCTGTTTCAAATTAGGTTAATAACATTACATTACATTAGTTTGGGGCAGTATTTTTTCCAGACCTGTTTTTGGTAGGGCATTGCCCCCCCGGAGCTCTGAGAGTGTCCCCCCGGAGCAGACCAAAATAATACGTCTATTATATAATAATAAATAGAATAGTATCAGCAGTGCTCCCCGGGATACTAAGTGTGCCCCCGGAACATTGTTTCTGATTGGAGTAGTATTGGTAATGGAAACTCTGTTGTAGAATTTGGAAATACAATGAAATAAATATCTGATAGTATTATGTGAGATTATGTTTGCTTTTATACAGATGTTTTGTCTAATTCAAAGTAATGGTACGTATTCACATGAATGTAGGGGCCGTGTTGGCTCAGTGGTAGAGCGTTCACCTCTGTTGCATGGGGTCCTTGGTTCGATTCCATCTCGCGCCAAGTGAACTCTGTGGTGGACAAACACCGTGTGCATGGGTTTTCTCTGAGTTCTACCGTTTCATCCCACTTTCTTTATTCCATTCTTCATTTCATTTATTTCTCATCATCATCGTCTCCTTTAACCTCGCCTGCATAAGCGTGAGACATAAAACTTGAAGATTTCATTTTTTTTTTCAGATGACTGTAGATTTACTCAATTTTGGATATAGAGCTCCTCCGTGGCTAAGCGGTTAGCGTACGCGCCTTTGGCGTGCGAGACCCGGGTTCGATTCCCGGCGGGAACTCATGTGGTTCGGATTCCACGTTAATCAGTAGGTCCACGTCTCATATAGCCTCGCTGCTGAACGAGACGCTAAACTAAAATCAAATCAAATCAAATCAATTTTGGATATAAGTTAAGAATAGTTTCTTGGGCACAGTTTTAGATTATACGTACCACTCTCCACACTCGTTTAGAAATAAATAAGTAAAAAATTATTAATTATATTGTTTTTAATAGACGATGTCTTATGGCACTGAACTACCATCAGATGAGCACTCTACCATCGAGTCAACCATGTCCCCTACTTCTTATTGTATTGTATCTTGAGTTATATGTAACATGATTTGTGTCTGAGAGACTAAAGTAAGACTGTGAGAAATGTATGATGATACGAGTAACGAAATGACAAATATGTAGGAAGATATTTGCAAAAATGTCCCACCTGACACTGATATAGCACCACTAATAAGTCGTACACGGTACATAGTGCCATCTGTGAAAAAAATGAAGTATCAGTTTCCACTACCCGGTATCATTTGAATCAGTCGCTAAGTCCTGCATTATTAGAATCCTCCAGTCCACACAGCGTTGTTGCCAAGACTGCAGTAAAAGAATTGGGCACAGAAACTCATTCAAATGACTTTTTCTAACGAACTAACGTACCTTAGACAATTGAGGCTAATACGTTATTCTCTCCATAGGTAGCACTACATGTCATGAACAGCTTATTACCAGTGGAGCAATATTTCAGTGTCAGGACACAAACTTTTGGAAATATCCTCCTAACACCCGTGACACGAGTGACATTGGAACGAACAACAGAGTTGTCTTGCGATCATTAGCCTAATGTGTTAAAATAGCTTTATCATCTCCGCTAGTCTTTACTTCCACAAATACGAGTACATTGGTAAGGTATGGAAACGCACTATAATCCTATAATCTATTCATCATCACGCAATTTATTGAGTTCAGATATCTTTCCAGCAGCAAGTTACCAAAGTGGGTTATTCAAAATGAAAGCAATAATCACGTTAAACAAGAGTAAATTCAACTGATTAATTATTTTTTTCTATGTTAATTTCTGAATAGAAATGAAACACACAGAGTTGTCCATCAATATCTTCCACAAAAAGTGACAAACTAATATAAGTGAGAAAGGCAAAATGCTTGGCTGCAACAGCAATCAAATTTATCATTCACCTCCCTTCCCCCCCCCCCCAAAAAAAAAAGTAGAGAACCGGAATTGGTTGTGTCAAAATTAAGCGAACTTTCTTCTGTTCTAAAATTTTATTCAATTTATCGTTTCTTAAACTATCATTACAGTATAATTAAAATTCAATAGTGTCATTTTCAATTAAAAATTATGACAGAATTGAATCTTTAAAAAAATCTCATTGGCTTAACCTGCGCTCTAAAACTCGCCCGTGGATATTCCTGTATATAAATATATATGAATATTTTTCTTATCGGTTTAATAAATGTAGAATAAGTATCTTATGGTTGTATGATTAGAATATTCGTGCCAATGGTAGAAGTTATTTTGTTTTTGCTTATAAAGTTCGTCGTCAAAGTCCTGTTCGAGAAAATAAATGAAAAGAAAATTAAATGAAATAAGCAAACCCTATGTCATATTGCTGACGAACGCTGATTAACATCAATTATAGTGACCTATCCCTTTTAAGGCTTCTAAAGTACACTAGGGATAAGTATCGGAAGTAGATTTCAGAGCAAAATCGGTAAAAGATCACGATTTTTTTGGTAATGGATTCAGCGTCGGAGGAATAGGTTCCATCATATCCTCTTTTTTCTAACCGGAAGTGGTAGAAATTAATCATTTCCGATTTAAATATTGATCACCATAGCTCATCACTGACGGTAATAGATAGCGGCATGTGGTTTTTAAGGAATTAAAATGAAAATGGAATGAAAGCTTTCAGTTTAACGTCCCACGATTCTACCTGTTAAGGGAGATGGATGTTCAAGGCAAGTGAGTGTTTATGGGAGGAACAGGAGTACCCCAAGAAAATTCACGGACACAATGTTTGTCCACCACAAACTTACTTGACTGGGACTTGAACCAGGGACCAAAGAATGCACCAAATGTAAACGCTCTACCACTGAGCCACCATGCTCTTTTTTTTTAATTGATTTAGCGTCTTCACCTGCACTTCTCTTGTTAAATTTTGAATTATGTATAGTTCTCAAATGTATTCATCAGAATCAAATGATACACAAGAGTACATTTTTAGTCCTAGCACAATTTTATGTGTAAAATCAAGAAATTGAACTAAAAACTACTTTTGCACCACATGTAAATGTAGTAAAATGGTAGGTCTATAAATATGTCAAATAGAGCATTTATCTCACAAGTGGTCTATTAAGCACTGTTAGGAAGCTACGAATACGTAAAGGAAGCTACGAATACACAATCCAAAAGTACATATTTCGTCAATTTTCAATAGATGTACAAAGTGTAATTATCAGATATGCTCTCAATAGAATTTTCAAATATACCCTGATTTCAAGGAGGGTCCAAAATAGGCAGGAGGTAAGCCTTGACAACAATGGACATCCAATGCTTCGAAGGGGAGTCGGAAGCTCCATGTCTTTTTGTGTGTGTGTGTATGTGTGTGTGTGTGTGTGTGTGTGTGTGTGTGTTCGGAATAACGTGTGATTGGATGTATTTCGTCATGGTATAATTCACGTTTTCTCCACTTACAAGCGTGAAAGAAAACATCACAGCATGCGTTTTCCCGAGTACGAGAAACCGCGCTGCTGACGATCCTAAACACTTCCGACGTTGCGCCTAATGTTTTAGTGTTCACTCCTATCAAGGCTTATCATTTGCCTACTTTGGACCAATCATAAAGTCAGAGCATATCTCTGTACACCAATTGAACATTAATTAAATATACATTTTTGGATTGCGTACGCGTGACTTTCTTTACGCTGATAAGGATTACCATCCACAGTCTCTCGAATTCGAAATAGAGCGTCTTGAAATTTGGCTTTTTCGCGACTTTAGACAGACCTAGCTCTGAAACTATGCACTCTTTCTCCCAGATCCATATGAAATTTTTCTCTTATTTGCATGTGAGGAATCACCTCTTACAGTTTGTTGCTATAGTTCATTAACACCATGTATATTAAAATGTTTATATGTTTGTACCCAATCCTTTCGGCAATGAGATCTCGAAAACCACAAGTGCTAGACACGTGCTGTTTCCGCTGGTCGATTCCAAATTTTGTGTAGATTTTCCAGTTCTATTTGAATATTTAAAAACATGGCTGTTATTCCTTTATTACATTTTTAGTCGTACACAAGAAATGTTCAAATTTTAAAAAAGTAAAGCATCATATCCTATGTGTTGTACATTCCAACACAACATTATTGTATACATGGATTGTATATCTCTTCGGTCTTTGTTTCATAGTCAAATGATAATGTAAACCATTGATAAGGATAACCATTTCTCCATGCTAAGATGAATCTTTATTGTTTGGAGTGTTTTGCTCAATGAACACATATATCACTGACATTATAATTAATTGTGTATATAATAGATATATTTGATTATTACATACTGCATGCAAGAAGAAAGATAACACTGCTATACATGAATTAGAAACTCCAACCGGAAGTAGGCTCAAATCTTGCAAACGGTGCGAGATATTGAAAAACATATCCCCTTTATGGTACCCGTCTTCGATTTTTTTTTATCAAGATATCTTTTACTTATGTCTGTAAAGGGACATATATGCCTATAGATGTTATGAGGAGTGAAAAGATATTCATGCTCATATGTGAATGATGTGCTGTGTAGAGAGCACAGGTTCAGCTTGTACTATTTTCTATTATCAATCTTTTGTTCGTATATTTCAGTTATACCGCCAACATTTCAGTGTTTTATTGAAATAAATTATGTATGTAGTAAACTTTATTTAAAATGTACATTTAATACGAGAAACTTCGTTTCATACTGCAGGATACATATCGATGATTCAAAATCTTTGAAGCCCTTTGTGTACTGTCTTTACGGCAACTGAAGAAAATGAAATTAACTCTGAAACCAGCTGGTGAAATGAAAAAAGAAAGGGGGTTTCCGTAAAAGAGAAAGACATATAGATAGGGAGTGAGTAGACCTTTCACCAATAACGTTGAGAGGCAATGAACGTAACCTCGTTGTGATTGCTATTAGATTTTGAAACGCTGAAGGCAGATATGGCCCACGAGAGAGAAATTCAAGCATGAGAGAAAACGGAAGAACAGGAAACGCGATCGCTTCAAGCGACAAACACCAGAGACTGACAACATAAATTTACTATGTCTACAGTGCAAAATAATCGTTAACATCAAGTTACGAAAATAAATAAAAACATTTTCATTACAAATTTAAACTATAGGCCTATGTACAGGCAAGACAAGGAAAGGTAGGAAGTATTTCAGAAGTGTGATTCGTAAAGAACAATTTCTCAGTTTTCCGCGAAAACCCAAAAAGTCCATTCTAAGGAATTTCTTAAACCTCTATGTTCAGTTAGTACCTAGACCAGTGCTGCCGTGTCGTGACAAAACGCTGTAACTTTGGCGGAGAAGTTTTGCGAAAATGAGCCGTAAAGTTTTCATTCGAAAATGTAATCTGTATCATGTAGAACCAGTGTAACTAGGCAATAATGGTCAACCAATCTATTTTCACCAAATTTAATCACACAACATGCATTTACGTGACATTACATGTAGCCACGTGTTTTCAAAGTCAAGATACACTGGTTCTACACGATACAGATCACATTTTCGAATGAAAACTTTACGGCTCATTTTCGCAAAACTTCTCCGCCAAAGTTACAGCGTTTTGTCACGACACGGCAGAGTGGTACTCGGTCTAATTCCTATCACGACCCCCATTTTATCACATCCTCTTGCCAGCGACTCTCTTATAATCTCTGGTTTGTAAGAAGCTTCTGTGGAATTTTTAATATATACGTATTGCGGAGATTTCACGATACCCAACTCTTTCTATAATAGTAGAATCCATTTCTTCTATATAGTGGCCACAGTAACTTCCTTAAAAGCGAATGGATTAAAATCAAATTTGACCAGTTCATTCATATTACAAATATCGACTCCGATCCGTCATACGGTTTCAAAATGAATACCATTGGCTGGAGTGTTTTTTCTCCCATGGTAAGCATTAAAACAAAAACAAGAAATCGCTTATCAGTTGAAAATGACTTCATAATGTGCGTCACGAAGGTTGAACCAGACATTGTCGCACTAGTGAAATCACACCATGCTCAGGTATCTCATTAGCTTTCAATTTTAATTGTATTTCAATATGCAGTATTTGTTGCATTTGTATTTTTCAGGTATCATACCTCTCATTTAAATTGATTTTTAAACAACTCTGCACCTGCTGAAAATGTTTATTAGAGCTATTTTTTATTGTTCTCAACAATATGTACAAAAATAAAAATATGTATATTAGAACAAAATTCAAATTAATATTTAAAAATATTTTCTATTAGATTCTAAGTATATTTATCTCTTCCGGTTATCTTCCTGTTCTAGACTAATATATCAGGGAATTACAAATAATAGCGTGTTTCTGTTAGGAGATATCAAGCAATAGGTAGAATGTAGTACGTCATAATGCATATTTTTCATCTATACATTCCGTATCATAATCATTATCATAGGTGTTCTGCCATTATTAGCAGGTCATTTGCTGCAACTGAGAAGCTTGGTCTTCTAGTAACTTCTTCGTCTTCACGTACGATTTTTCTGTTTTGATATCGTCAATTAAATGTAGTCTCCTTCGACCCTTCCCTCTCCTTCCTGCTACTATACTCTCTAGCATGTCCCTCATGATACATACTGAGGAGGGTGTGTAAGAGGAAGGGAAAAACAGCAAAAACTCCTACACCACTAGCCGTCAGAAAAAATAAGTGGGGAATCTAGCTCTAGATGATAGTTAGTACGATCGGACGGGTCTCGAACCGTTGTCGAAATTCCCTCTTGTGGATCAGACTCTCGTCCACTGGCCAGATGCAACAGCCATCCGTCAGCTCGCAATCCAACTTCAGCACCAACCTCCCAAAGCGGTCCTATTTAAGGTCGGGCCCAGGGCTCGGCGACTATTACAGGTGAGCCAAGAAGCGAGTCTCAGACCTGCCGTGTCGTGACAAAACGCTGTAACTTTGGCGAAGAAGTTTTGCGAAAATGAGCCTTAAAGTTTTCCTCCGAAAATGTGATCTGTATCGTGTAGAACCAGTGTAACTAGGCAATAATGGCCAACCAATCAATTTTCACCAAATTTAATCACACAACATGCATTTACGTAACATTACATGTAACCACGTGTTTCCAAAGTCAAGATACACTATTTCTACACGATACAGATCACATTTTCGGATGAAAACTTTAAGGCTCATTTTCGCAAAACTTCTTCGCCAAAGTTACAGCGTTTTGTCACGACACGGCAGAGACGTCACGGTAGTGGGAGGAGTCAGGAAAAAGTCTCTCACATATTTATTACAAAACGCAAAATTAATTACATAAATTAAATCACATTTACAAAGTTCTGATTCAGCAAAACACAGAACAGTCGATCGCTGGTTCTTAAGAACATTAGTCCACATGTTGTTAATCTCTTGCGACGTAATATAAACGCGTAATAATATAGCAAAGATCTCTGTGCTTTCCCGAAACACACTAAATCTCTCAAGACACAAACAGCACGCACAAAAATAGGCAACCCACATCATTGTTCGCTGATAAATATGATAAGTACAAAATCAATCAATCAATGATAAATCGGTCACTGACAGTCTTTAATATGGGCGCCAATACCTTTACAATACGTTCCTTCTTAACCAATGTCCCAACCAGTTTCTCTTCTTCATCGTAATAAAATCTAAAAGTGGTATCTTCTCCCTCATCATTTTTAACACCCTGCCATTCATTTCCCGCCTAACTCGACTAATTCTCTCCATTCCTCTCCACATCCACCTGATTGACCTCAACAAAATGCTACGCGTGGGTGTGAATTTTCAGGCATAGTTTTTAAGATAATCGATTAAAAACTATTCTTTTAAAATCTAAAGATGGATGCTGTAGAAACCACGCCTCATATATTAAGGTGAAATTGATTCTGAGATATTAGCGTATTAAGGTCTTCATTATAACAGTACCGGGAATACAGTACGTTGTAAGGGCTAACGAGATATAGCTTGATATTATGATTAACCTTTAAACTTTAATTTCTATTCAACTAAAATACTGTTCAAACATACTGTTAGTTAATAAGATTACATCTAAATTAACATAATGACATATTTAAAGGTAACTTTTAATGCGTAGTTTCCGAAATTATCGACAAAAGTTAATTTTATGGCGCTGAAAAGTATGTCGTTAGTTGCTGATAATTGATAGCTCCACTGGAGAGATTTGTTTCGTTACATTTGAGGGGTTCGCGGCAAAATCCCCATACCTTCGAAAAATTGAAAAAGAGTTTTAGAGGTGGCAGCATGTAGTATGTAGCATTACGCACAGTTTTTTAACGTCAGACACCTAGTCTGTAGTCTGTTAATAGAGTACAGGATTCTAGACATCTTAAGTATGTCTCAAGGTTAATAGAGTACAGGATTCTAGACACCTTAACTATATTTTATGGTTAATAGTGTACAGGATTCTAGACCTTAACTATACTTCAAGGTTAATAATTTACAGGATTCTAGACACCTTAAGTATACTTCAAGGTTAACAGATTACCGGATTCTAGACAGACACCTTAAATATACTTCAAGGTTGATAGAGTACAGGATTCTAGACACCTTAAGTATACTTTAGGGTTAATAGAGTACATGATTCTAGATACCATAAGTATACCTCAAAGTTAATAGAGTAGTAAGGAAGGGTCATATCGGAATCATGACGCTGATTGGTTGGTGATATTACGTATCTATATAAGAAGACCGACTGCTGATGTCATGCGAACAGCAGCATCTTAAAATATATCTGGTCTTCGCGTTAACAGCTGCTCCTAAGTATACTTCTTAAATTCCTTTTCAAAAGAGCAACAGGTATAATTAATTATATAACCATATGTTTCGAATGCATTTATTTATTTATAAATGTTTCAGATACAAATTGTGTCCATTTGACAATGAAACAATATAACAAAATATATAAGAAACATCAACAACAAAAAATATATATAATCCAAGTACCATATTTACAGACACTTTAAATTTATTTCTAAAATGATTTTCAGAGTAAAAAATATCAATATCTGACGATAAACTATTATTAATTCGGAGTAAATTTTATCATTGATAATTGTATGGAGAAACAGTAAGTCCGCCACAATACGTCGAGTAAGTGGAGTCTGAATATTAAGTTTGTTTAGGAGCTTTGTTTTATTAAGACTTCGCATTGAAGGAACTCTTTGTTTGACAATGGCAAGAAAAAAGTTAAGAACAGAATCAAAACGGGATAAGTTTGAAGCACGGCCATATCGGTGAGCAATATTTAATTTTAGGAGTTACCCCTTGAAAAGCTTTGAAGAAAATACTGAGTGATTTGAGATCGCGAATTTCAGTAAATCTATAAAGAATACCCAGTATTCTCACAGCACTCTTCACAGTAAGAGTGATGTGATCAGCGAATGTAAGTTTCTCATCGAGTAATACTCCGACTCCGACTTTATGTATCGCGACCCCTTCGGTTGGACTGTTATTAATACAATATCTCAAATTATACTCCATAGTTGGTCCTAGCGCCACCACTGAAATTGGAGTTCACACATCACGTTATCTGTGTCTTACTATACACTGGAATCGTAAAAGTGTGTAATTACTGAATTCACTGCAGATCCATTTTTCCCTTCTTAGAGTAGCGATATCTTAGAGTAATGGCTTAAGCGTTAGTTTCATAATGTTGGGGACGCGAGTTCGACTCCGGCTGTGGCAGTTCAGGAAATTTTTATAATCTACAAAACTGATACTTTTGATGTATACTGACATGAAAAATATTCAATTTCTCCGGGTCTAAGAGTTGAAACGACTTCCTTCACATGTGGTGAAATGCCAACAACACAAAATTACGTCATCCGTATCAACTTCATTCGTACTGTCTGGAAACGTAACATTTTTGGACAAGAATTGGTGAATACATAAGGGCTAAACACGTCCTTACTGCTGTAGTATGGGTCAAAAATGAGATCCAAGGAATTGTTTCTACCTGTGCACAAATTGCAAATAGTGATCGAACTTACAACGCTAGTCAAAGGAATGATCCTATTTAAGATGTCACCTCACCTTTCTACCTGGAAGAAGGGCGAAACAAAATGCATTACTGTTATCAGCTAACAAATCTTTATATTCAATTTTTTGTTGTCATCAAATGATAATTTTATCTGTAAATCCATAAACGTAATAATATTATTGCGTTCATATATAAACCGAAGAAGCATCTGACATACTGTATATCTCTTCTGTTCCTATGAATACCTTCGACTATGTTACTTTTTCTTTCCTTCTATGGAAATAATAATAATAATAATAATAATAATAATAATAATAATAATAATAATAATAATAATAATAATAATAATAATAATAATAATAATAAAGGAATAACATAATTACAATACCAATTACATAAACATTATCTTCCCATTCAGAAAAATTAATAATTGCCACGACGAGATTTGCACCCAGGTAGCTGCAATGGGAGTTTCCTGCTTTCACATTTTTTTAAAAAAAACAAATCTCTCCATCCGGAGTATTGTTCGCCACTGGCACCTCATATCCTTTCGACGTATTCCAAACACTACAGGGCTACGAACACAGAAATACTGAGGACAGTTAAAATTCCGACCTTGCTCTTCAGTGGAATTCATACCTCTAGTGGATTGCTCCTCATGATCAGCAGCCGAACGTCCGAGATCACTCGGCTAGTGCACGGCTCAATTTGCCACAAATTCCTCGTATGAACATAAGAAAATAAACTAGAAGTTATGGAACATAAACATAGAACTGTCTATTTCTACACGTGTTGATACAATTCAAAGAATGTGAAAACCATTTCTGTCGACTTTTCATCTTTGGAAATTAGAAGTTAGGGTAAAGACGAAATGTAACGTAAATCGGGACAATCCCTGCAACCGATGACCAGCGCCATAACTTTATTTTTTTTCTGGGAGTGTAAGCATTAATAAGCTTATTTGGGCCCCCTAGAAAAAGTTGTTTCTCTAATTCTTGGCCCCCTCTTTCCAACTTTCTCTTAATCTTTATGGCTCTCCCGCACGGCAATGTCTGCGGTTCCGTTAGTTACTCCCTGGGTCCATTCCATACATGACAAAATTATTAAGGAGACAATATTGATAAATCTCAAAGCCATACGAATAAATATTATTTTTAGAGGCCTTCATAGTAGACATTTTTTTACTGAAATGAGTCCAAGACACTTTTGTTCTATTTACTTTTTGTGTGCTGTTTTGTTTATGTAATGTAGCGACCCTATTTAATGCTTCATTTCTAATTTCATGTTCGTATCGTATATGGAGTAAGAAAATTTTGTCTCAAAATGGGCCCCCTCGAACGGGGGGACAGTTGCCCCCTGCTCCCCCCCACAAGTTATTGCTCTGCCGATGGTGTAGCCTCAACTTGAAGAACGTTTCGTGATATTTTTCTCATTGAGGAACGTCTATATAACTTGTTTTTGAGTTAAACAAGGAAATCTCGAGTAAGTCATTAAGACACTCACACAAGTTGCTTATATTTTCTTGTTTATATTTTTATTTATATTTTGTTTATATTGTTTTTTTTTTATTTGAGAATCTTGGTTATATTTTTCCATGAAACAATTTTAACTAGGTATTAGTTTGGGTGGCAGGTTAAGTGGCGCGGTAGGTGAGTGGTTAGCGCAATGGACTTGTATTCGGTAGACAGGGGTTCGAATCCCGGCTAGGCTGAAACTTTTCAAATGTTTCTGTTTCAATTTCAATTTAAGTGCATACTCTTGTCAGTGTGACAAGCAAGATGATGTCTTCCCTAAAAAGAAAAAGATGTTCGAATAAGGAGAATTAGAGAAGGTCTGTCAATGGAGACAGTGATTTACAAACTTATTTCCAGCAGTTGTTCTAGATTTGATATTTTCGTCTATTTTCAAGCATTTTCTGATTCATGTGTGATCAGTGTTTTTATTTCTTTGAATATACAGTATATAAAGAAATAGTACATTATATACACAGCAATATTGAGATTAACATATGATGTTCATTGGACAACACGCTCTGAACCATTGAGATTCATCTCAGAATGGAGAAATGTTTCGTGCGTCATCTACTCACAATTTTACTTGCATAAAGACTTGACTCAGTGCTACCAACTGCTGTTAGTGCCATAATAGTTACATGTAATTTGGGTTGCATCTGTCTAGGCGTTCTCACAACTGCAAAAGACCTGGACCCCAAGTAATGGAATTTGAGCGCTTAGTGGGGAAATTACTTTTGTGGCTGGCTGTACCTGCAAGGGAAAAATCCCCCAAACAAAAGTAGTACAAAAAACAGGAACTTTACCATCTCCTGTCTCCGTAGTACCTCCCACATACATAAAATGCAAATCAACGGAAAGCTTCCACCTTCAGTAACACATTAGTACTAAAATTATTTTCGTAGCTTAATTAGAGGCTGAGTTATTGAAGTTTAAAGCATTAACGCAGCAGTTGCGTTAATAGGTGTTTGAAGGTTAATACGAGTTGTAGAAGTTGACACTATTTCCAAGACGCAGAAGCTTTTGATGCTTGAGGAACATGAAGTCGTCCTAAACTAACCTAGTAATTTTTAATCATTTAAGTTTTTTTGTCGGTTTGAAAATGGAGTAACACCTCTGAAGTTAAGCTCATGACACTATATACACAGTGTGTTTGTTAGTGCTATAAACATAACAGTAACTTTCGTCAAATTCAAATCCAAAATTCAACACAAGCACAGACAAATCTTTTACCGTTATTACAATCATATACTCTCAGGTTACACGTATCTAACCAAAAGCGCCCATGTTGTGGTTTCCGAGGGGGTCAAGTATAAGCGAGATTTCAAATATAGATTCAAATTTTGTTGTAAGTATTCTAAAAATTCAATTGAGTTTTCGATATTCCGAAGTACAATTTCTTTAAGGGGGCGAGTGCCCCACCTTGCCCCCCCTAAAGGGCGCAATTGTATCTAACCCTACCAATTTTAATTTATAGAAACACAATCCTAAGGCAAATAAAAAAAGAAAAAAACAAATGCATTCACAAAGAAATATTAGATATAATTCGTAGAAAGAAATTTACTACATTATTTTTAGAACAAAAATCTACTACAGGAGCTAGGAAACAAAACATAATCCAGGCGAGTATTAAAATGCAGTCAGCATGACATCTACACGTGATAAATTGATTTACGCGGACATACTAACACATATATACGCATATCGACTAGATCTCTTGGATGTGGGAATGCTGTCGCTTGGGGAAATGAAACAAAACCTAACTGCAGGTATTGTTTGGTTTTCCATTTGAATGCGGGTGAGAAACAGATGTATCGTCTAAACCAAAGAACATTACTCAGCGTCCGCAGGGAGATAAAAACAACAAGCAATATGTTGACAGATTATCAAGCAGGATTGGTAATTGAGAGTCCTGATCATTCTGTACTTTATTAGGAAGATCAGTCATTGAAAACGCTAGAAGCTGGCCATGAATGCTCATACGAAGACAGTAAAATTCACATTCAATATCTCTACGCAAAAATTAATTATCTAGTTGTACTGTGTATTGTTGAATTTAATTAGTAATAATAGGGATAATTATTAATCACAATGAACCATCCGACGCTTCATAAAAGAGAAAATTGTCATGGAAAAAGGTGTTTAACACTTTCGCTGCCACGTTGATTTCAGTATCCCAACCCAATGTGCCACCTACACTTTTGCAACAAACTAGCTATATCTAGCGAAAACCAAGCACACTTCAGAAAATGACCAGGCCAACACTGTGCAACCAGAGTATAAAAGCTCTATACCTACTAGAGGTCTGCATGGGCCGGAATTTTTTAGCCCGGTCCGGCAAGTGAATTTATAATGTGAGACCCGAACCGAGTCCGAAATATGTTTTAGCATTTAGGCCCAAATCCGGCCCGAGCTCGTGTTATAAAATCAAATAAGCCCAAATTACAGAAAATTAATTAACGCAAAATTGTATTTTTATTTACAGCAATTACAGGTTTAATTTTGCACTTGTGCTTTAAATGTTCTCCAGAAAGAATGGTGCAATATATATCGTTGTACAGTATATTTACAAAGTTATGGCCCGAGAAATACGGTTGTATATTTAAAAATTTACTGCCGAGCCCGGCCCGAACCCGAAGTGATATATGCTTTGTAGGTCCGAGTCTGGCCCGCAGGCCGGGTTGGGCTTATGCCCGAGGGCTTGGACCAAGCCTGTGCAGACCTCTAATACATGCGTGCATTTTACAGAGAATGTTTAAAATCACAACAACCTCTTGACACCAAATGGCGTCAATAGCACACAGAAATAGGTATGAATGACGTCAAGTGGCAGTGAACGAGTTAATATTCTATATAAAAGTAAATAAAATTGAAAGTGACTTAATAACTGTTGTACTACCCAACCGATCTCGATCAAATTTTCAACATAGATTATGTAGACTATATTATTGTGTTTAGTTTGATATCATCTGTCGACTGAAGTATGTCTTATATTTGGACAATAATTTATTTAAACAAAACTTTTAAGAGTTAATGATCATTTTAGGCTTTGCCTCATTAATTGTACCATTATTTACTGTATCTCTTGGTATTGTTATAATGAAAAGGTTAATGCAGGGATGCAAATAAGCAACAAAATTTCACTAGCCCAAGGAAAAAAAACTACTAGCCCACATCCCACAATAGAAAGCATTTACTTATCTTCGGTATTTTAATAGTGATATTAAAAACTCGCCCGTACCGATACACCACTCGCCCCTGACGAGTGGGCGATAAAGTGGATACTTTCAAATATCTGAGATCAGCAGACTAAAACCACATTCACGAACAAATTAAATGTCGACTAAAAGCAGGGAATTCGTGTTATTATTCAGTTCAAAATCTTTTGTCGTCGCAAATTCTGTCGAGGCATTTGAAGCTTAAAATATATAAAATGATAATCATGTATCTTGTGCTGTATGGTCGCGAAACATGGTCACTTGCTTTAAAGGAGGAACGTAGACAGAAAGTATTTGAAAATAAAATTCTGAGACGAATACTCATACCCAAGGGTAACGCGAATCGGGAATGACGGAAACTTCATAACGAGGAACTACGTAATTTATACCGTTTACAAAACATTGTAAGGGTCATCAAGTCTAGGAGGCTTGGGTGGGCAGGTCATGTACCTAGAATGGAAGAAAGTAGGAACGCTTTCAATGTCTGAACTGTCAGTCCAATCGGGAAACGACCATTAGGAAGACCTAGGCACAGATGGGAGGAGAATATTAAGATGGATGTCGCAAAAATAGGAATACAAAGTAGAAACTGGATGCAGTTAGCTAAGGATAGAAGTCAATAGAGATATTTTGTGAAGGCGGCATTGACCCTGCGGGTTCCATAGGCCACAGAAATAGATAGTTCACCTAATTACGTGACAGCATCGATTTTTAGGTTTATAAATTAATTAATTGTTCTCTTCTATATTTTTGTCAAAAACTACGCATGAGGTTTTACACTATATCATTTAGTTCAGCTTATTGAGATTTATTGATTGCTACATGTCACATCTTTGAAAAATTATTCTTTTCCTTTGTTAAACTGTCAGAGAAAATATTGTAGAAATAGTTAACCATAAAAGATCGATTAGTTACATAAGTGCTATTCAATCGGAAGTACACAAAGATGTTTCTGGGGGTGTATTGAAAATGTCTGTTGACAGTTCATTGCAAATGCAATTCGATAACTTGTAAATTTGTGAGGTTTGTATTTATGCTAGAAAAGAGTGACAGTGATATTTCACTTGTTCCATTTTCATCAACATACTTGTGTGAACAAGGTTTGTCTGATTTAACATCAATGGAAATGAAGAACAGAAATTGCTTGAATCCAGAAACAGTTCTGATACTCGCTCTCTCGAAGATTCGACCAAGAATCGAGGAATTGGCGTCATCGAAACAAGCTCAGTCATCTCATTAACAGATTAGTTCTACAGTTACTTGTAGTTTTTTGAATTTTTCACATTGTATTCAGCCTACGAATTATCAGGGAGGATGAGCAGAAACTCTTCCTCAGTAGAACTGGATGTCTCCCATTACGTTTTGAAATTTCCCATGTTAATTTTTTTTCGGATGTGCACTTTATCCCCCCTGATAGCCTTTTTGTTGGCTCTGTATTTGCCCCGCTTTTTAATCAACAGAACATGTGTATTAAGTTTAATACGTTAATTTCGATTTAATTTCTTTTAAACAACTTCAGAGCTAAACAATAGGATAGCGAACTGTGTCTAGGGGTTCGCGAGATAAAAAGGTTGAATAGCACTGAGTTACATGCTAAATAATTGCAATTCTATCCAATGCAGTGCTGATTCCATAAACTTCTTTTATTCCATGGACGCTACTTTTAATTTTTTTTTTTTCAGTAGGTGCTCATACTTTGGTACTTCTACGATAAATCATATCTCGAAAAAAATGAAATCTTTGAGTTTAACGTCCCACGATTATGCTCTTTAGGCTCAGGAAAACGATGATTAAAGTAAGTGAATGATGACGGAATAATTGGTGGAATGAGAGAATGGGAAGAAACGGAAATACCCCCGAGAAAAAACACGAGCACGATGTTATCCACCACAAACTTAGTTTGTCGGGTATCGAACCAGAGACCTTCGTACCAGAGGTAAGCACTCTACCACTGAGCCACCAGGCTCCCAAATCACATCTCGAGTCTTGTATTCTATTTTCTTTAACAGATCCAATAAACCAGTATTTTTGAAACTAGGTTGTGGGGGAGGTTTCTGATAGGCATGAACAACCATCAAGGTGGCACAGGCTTTTGTAATAAAATGAAAGGCGTAAAGATTTTATTTTAATTTACTTATTTATTTTTGAATTTATTCTTTACACGATCACCTAAACTTTGTATTTAAAACGACCACAGTTCGTATATTTATATAACTAAGGCTACTGATGTATCAATATCCATTTTACACACTGCATTTTACACTTAAGATATTACCATTTTATTGTAGTGTTAAACATTTACACTCTTTAAAAATTGTACATATAGATTTCACGAGATGGATCTTCAGTTATGCATTATTTATTTTTCGTTTCTATGACTAAACTCACATCGTTGAATCCAAGGATGTTATAAAATAGAGGATCTGCCTATATGTATCTTCATCCTATTAAATAAATGAAGCCAAAAAAAAAACAAAAAAAAAACAACCAAGCATCGCCAAGTCTGATTGGCTACTCTCGTTTCTTGCATCGTCTGATTGGCTACTTTCGTTTCCGCCATGATTGTTGGCTCAAAACATTGCGATCCTATTGGGCACAGTGGGCAGAGTAGGGGTGGCGAAACTGTGACGTATGGCTTCAAGATTTTGTTGTAAGGGCAGATCCTATATTTTATAAGATCCTTGGTCGAATCACTATTATAACAAAATATAATCGCATAACAACAGAAAAGAAAATTACTTCTATTTCTTTTTTCATATTATTCTTCTTTTCTTAAACAGCTTGTGCGTAATTTAAAAGTACATTTTGCCACAAATTCAAATAAAGTTATAATAAAGATGTTACAATACAAGTATCCTTGTATACTGAACAAAAGTCTTAACATTGATTTTTTTTTCTCTACTGCAAGTGTGTACTATTGTAGAACGCACATAATCATACATCTAAATCAATAGGGTGTTAGAAATCGAGGAAAAGCTATGAAGAATATAGGATGAAAATAAATATTAGAAAGACAAAAGCCGTGGTGATTGGAACGAAGAGGTCGGTGTCAAATCTAGTAGTAGGGGAAGAGGGGAGAAAATAGAACATGTGACTAGTTTTCGATACCTAAGTAGTACTATTAGTAATGATATGAAGTATGAACGTGAAATAAAAGCAATGAGAGGAATGGCGAAAGAAGCCTTTAGAAGAAAGAAAGGACTATTTTGTGGGACCTTGAATAAAGAGTTGATAAAAAGACTCATAAAATGCTTCGTGTGAAGGATTGTACTGTATGGGTCAAAAACATGGACATTACTTAGAAAAGATGGAAAAGACTGGAAGCTTTCGAAATGTGGGTATGGAGAAGAACGGAGAGAATTAGTTGGGTCAATCGGAAATCGAATGAGAGAGTGTTACAAATGGTGGGAGAGAAAAGAACATTTTAGATATTATTAAGAAGAGGAAGAGAAACTGGTTGGGACATTGGGTAAGAAGGAACTGTATAATGAGAGACGTGCTGGAGGGTATGATGGCAGGAAAGAGGGGGAGGGGGCGAAGGAGACTACAATTAATGAACAATATCAAAACAAATAAATCGTACGTGAAGACGAAGAAATTAGCGAAAGACCGTGGAGCATTGAAGCTTCTCAGTTGCAGCAAGTGACCTGCCAATAATGGCAGAATACCTATCATGATGATGATGATGATGATTGCAAGTGTGTTTAGCGATATTCTCCAAAGCAAGAGAGAGAAATCCAATGGGTCAGCTGAGCACCCGTTAAAAATCTTCAATGGGTGCTTGAGTCCCCGGAGCAGCCATGTAGTCGGCGCCTATGTTTTATTCAGATTTTTTTTTTAAAAAAGCTGCGAACAGCAAACACAGCCTTGCACAACATTGTTTACATTATGAATAGTTTAGAATAATTTATCACTGAATACACTGTCAGACCTTTCAACTAATGTTATTTTCAATTCTTCATTATTATTATTTAACTGTTTAGACAACCCGTAATATAACATAATATATTACGAAAAGTCATAATGATCATTATATTAATGAATGAGCGACGCGTGTTTTGCTTTGTGAAAGATAGATGTCAGGAAAGAATTTGTAACCAATCGATATCCGTCTCGCGTGCTTTCGTCGGGGGCCTCTGCCATTATTGATCTAGGTCACAAGCAAAAGAACATGTGGGAGAGAGGAAAGGATAGAAAGAGAGAGGGAGAGAGAGAAAGAGAAAAAAGGCCAGAAGATGGAATGTTCCAACGATCAACAGGTGCTTCAACAACCAGAGACTCTTTTCACCAGCAGATGACGCCAGATGGCAGTAACATACAGCAGCAGATTTTCACTCCAAGTGCCGCGGCCACAAAACAGGGGGATCAGGTAATGATTCACAATCTTTTACCCTTTATTACTTTCAACTACCAAAATTCCCCCACGCGTTAATGGGGGCAATATTTTGGGTTCCTTCTGCATTTTTCATATAGATTATGCCTAGCCACGAAATTAAAACACCTTGTATAAATATCTTCGTGAACTCCTCCAACTGCTCTTCCCTTCTAGGACAAATATTTGAAAATACGCTAAACTGTGTATTTAAAGTTGTTTTAAATGAACAGTCTATATACCAAATCTCATATCTCTAATCTTAAGGACTTCCGAGATATGGACATCTTCCGTGGCTGATCTAGAAGGTAAAAACTGGGGGAGGGGCAGCTAGAATCCAGACTATCATGAGTTTACTATAAACTTTCAAAAATATATATACATAATAAATAATTAGTTTTGTCACTCAAGAAACTGGAAGGCTTACGCCTCCCCGGCCCCAGGCTAGATCCGCCACTGAAGAAGATTATTAGAATTCCCCTTCCAAGTCAAATTTCCAAAAAACCTTCCTTACTCTGTGGTACATTATCCCACAATTCTATGCATTCTCCAAATGTCAAATTTGTAGCTTACGCAGTTTTGCCTATGTGCAGGACAGTCATCTTTTAAATACAAAGATTAGATCTTATCATTATGCCTGTACACTAAGGGTAAAGACATGCCGAAGATACCTCGCGGTCGAGGTCGACATTTCCGCTGGAACCGAAACTTTGAGACCATCCCTACGCTAAACCCGAGCTGCTGGCAGGCTGTGAACAATGTGCTAGATGAAATGATGGAAGCAACAGACAGGCGCACAGGCGGCGGCCGCTTCTCTCATTTGGCTAAATAAACTGTGTAACTGGCTAACTCATTGGCTAAACAGGCAAACTGGCCAACTCATTTGGCTAAACACCCACTGGTGAACCAAATTTTTTCTGGGAGCACAAGCGGGTCTGGGCGGGGAGGGCACTAGCGCATGGTCCTCTTTGCACTGTTTTGAAGATGAATTTTGTGCCTCCTTTATGGGTCTTTGGGGGCTTTCGGATCCAGGTCTGGAACCGGTTTCTAAGAGCCGGTTCTGGAACCGGTCCCTGAGGTCCGGTTCTGGAACCGGGTTTTCGGATCCAAGTCTGAAACCGGTTCCTAAGATCCGGTTCTGGAACCGGGTTTTCAGATCCAGGTCTGGAACCGGTTCTGAAAACCGGATCTTCGAGAAACGGTTCCTCTCGGAACCGGTTCCGCCGGAACCGGAACTTTGTGGCCATCTCTAGTATATAACATATAGCTGATGTATGTAACATATGTATACGTATGTAATATACGGAAGACTGTTAGATGTCAGACATCCTGCAGCGACATGATTAACATCTAAGCGGGAGAAAGACAGTACGCATGTAGCATATGGATAACGTATCCTGGGTACAAATTTCCGTAGTAAACATAAGAATTCCGTATATTTGTGCAATATACCGCTGTCCGGATAACGAGATTTTCCCAATTCAAGATAACCTGCTTATTGTGGGGGCACAAATACCCTCCTGCAACAGACTATTTTTGTTTAGAGTTTAACGTCCCATGACTGTACCGAGGCTAAGAGAGACGGTGATGATCAGACAAATTATAATGGTGGAATGATGAAAGTGGGTGGGAACGGGAGAACCTCGAGAAAACCCAGGCACACGGTGTTTATCCACCACAATGTTCGCTTGTCGCGATAGGACTGAACAAAGGACCCACACAAGAGAGGTGAGCGCTTTACCACTAAGCCACTGCGGCCCTGCACTGTGGTCATGAAGCGATTTGTTACGGCACACAATGTTGAAAGTTAGTTTGATATTATGATACATGTTAATCTGTTAAATGATAAGTAAACGCAATGTGTATTTCTAATAAAGATTTTATAAAATTAATGAAAGACATTTTGCCCCAATAGCGAAACATATTACTACTTAAGTATGTTTAACTGCCATATCATCTTCGTGTTATTCCACACGGTGTTCGGCCCAAGTAATATATTAACAAGAACCTACCCAGCTGAGTAAATCTTAAGTACAGTGTTTGTATTGACACGAGATCTTACCAAAGAGCATGTTGAAGAATTTATTTATATGTCTTGACATGTTGAAGGCGTGGAAAAACAGTTAATTCTTTCAACAGTAACAAAAGACCATCTGTAAGCCTACAGAAAAAGGGGAAATGTTATGTAATATGGTTTCTAGCAAAATAAATAAACAACTGTTGATAGTAAGCAAAACATTCAACAAAATAACAAAAAAAAAATGCTACAATACTATTGTCGAGTTTTCTTCATTAGGGCCAACAATCTAAATTCGAGTTGCAGAATTACGGAAGTATGAGTGCGGTTAAGACAAGGGCGCCCATGTTGTGATTTCCAAGGGAAGGGGGGGCAAGTATAAGCGACGTTTCAGAAATAGTTTCAAATTTTGCTGTAACTAATGTAAAAATTATATTGGATTTTCGATATTCTGAAGTACACCCCCACCTTGCCCCCCTGGATGGGAGCCCTTGAGTTAAGATACCCATCCCGTATTAGAGGTATGATTGCGCGTGGAATAGTGCTCAAAATAAAACCAGTTTAGAATGCTCCAATAGCATTATCAGAACGATTTTAAAAAGAATTAATTAGGTTTTATACCAATTGTTCTATGCACTTTATTATTATACTCATTAAACAATTCTTGTAATATATATATATATATCCATTTATAATTTCCTTGAGTACTACATTTTTTCCACGTGTTTTGTTTAAGAGTTCTGTTAAAACGTTCTACAATATGTTGTTTTACGAAGACATGCTCAAAATGGAGGGCTCAAAAGTGAAAAATTCGCCAGATATCATCTCTATGACTTATTGCTCCTTAACTATCCCAAAATCCGAACTTTTTGGCCAATATCTTGGGAATGGTCCCCAGTTGGTCAGTGGCCACTGGTTATTATTTGGTACCAAAATGTTCACTATCCTCTTAGGTGTTGATCAACACCAATATCACTTTTCTATGACTTACGGTTCCCAAGATATGGCTCCTTAAATCTTCCGAAATCGGGACTTTGTTGGCCAATATTTCAGGAACGATAAAAGTGACACGAAAAATTCCATCTCTTCTTTCTTTAATGCTCCATCGAATGAAGGACTCAACATTGAAAAATTCGCAAATAACAGACACATAGGCATAGAGAATTCGGTAACAAACCTTTTATATTCGTTTATTACTTGTAATATTTATATATCTGATGAGTTACTGAATTTATTTTGTAGATACCCTATTTTTGTGGTTGTGCGAGTTCTTAATAGGCAAGGGCGCCGATTTCTCTGTAAATTTTGGGGGGTGGGCATTCAGATGCAGAAGGTATATATATATGAAGATTTTAAGACAAATTGCACTCAAATAATGCCAAATATTGTATATTTACAAATACAATAGGGGGGCCCGGGCTCCCTCGGCTCCCCAGGATCGGCGCCCTTGTTAATAGGTAAACGGGGTGTAGGGAGGAGATATGAATGGCATCAGTATTACTTACTGTACAGGGTTGCCAAAATATAAGAGCTGCATAAATCTATAGAAAGTAATTCTACCCAATATTATAAAAAAAACTATTTATAATTGTCTAAAAGGTATTGAACCTTCGAAAGTTGAAATTGGGGAAACATTTATTGTGATTACAAAATAACACTTCGAAACATATAATGCACCATTTTGGTCGATGACTTTCTGCCATTCTTCCGGCAACACAATAATCCCTTCGCTGAAGAACTTTTGTGACTTCTGGTCAAATGAATTATGACATGTAGTGTTTACAGGCTTCTTTTGAAACTCACTTAATAGTTACATGAACCATCTACAATTCTTACTTGGTTTGGTGCAGGACCGAATCCCCCAGCATTCTTTTCTGCGCAACGGCGTCGACTTTCCAAAATGTATGTGGGTGCATATCAATTGCGGAACGTGTTGGCCCATGTCTTTACAGGGAAGTCTCGATATTTGGTTGATTTATTTTTAGTTAAAATCTTTTATGAACACTGTCATAAATAGCTGTGCTGCGATAACCCACAGATTATTTGTGTCGATGCTGGAGCCCCGGAACACCCACGTAGTCGCCGCGCATGTTTCTGCGGCAATGAACTTTGTGTTTCTTCAGTCCTAGACATAACATTGAAAATTCAGTTTCGCCTCCACTAACCACGGCTCCTTCATTTCCGTGGTTATTAAAGGAAAGGTGAACATTAGCATAAGGAACGAGTACTTGAGTACTTGGTACGCAGAGATCGTGAGTTAGATAAAAAGGTATCTCTGGGCGCCCACGGAAGCATAGTCGTCGCTGATTGGATCTTTCTTTCTTTCTGTCCAGTTACGTAAGCTCTCTTTGCTTTGCATTGTCACGAAACCTCTTCAAAGAGTTGACCTATAAATTTTCTGGGAAGACTTTTTGTCAGGAATCACACACATACACACACAAAAGGTCATGGGTAGTGAACCCAAACTCAAAATCTTCAAGTAATTTATGCGGTTAAATGTTTCATGCTTAACATGCATTCAGACGGGGAATGTCGTTTCAACAGAAATCTGATTAATAGAACCTCTACGCTCCCGTTAATTCCCATTTATAATTCTATACAGTTGGAAAGAGCTTCAAACAGTTCCTTCACCTAGCATTTGTCTGACCTTCTGTCTCTCGCACGATAACTTTCAACAAAATGTATCTGAATTTAATATAAAAAACATGTGAGTACTGCATTTTAAGAAAACAAGTTTATTCTTTTGGAAGTTGAAATTCGTGATGAATTAGGGTATAAAATCGATCCCTAATTGCAAATTTATGAGTACAAACAATGTGACAAAAACAGTTCTCAACAACTTTCATTTAAAAAAGAAAGTTTTACTTACGTCCCACGGTTAGGCTAAAGGAGGCGGTGATGATGAGAAATGCATGAAATGGTGGAATGAAGAAAGTGGGAGGAAATGGAAGAACCCCGAGAAAACCCACGAGCATGGTGTTTGTCCACCACAAAGTCCACACGGCGCGAGCTGGGATCGAAACAGGGACCCCAAGCACCAGAGCTGAACGCTCTACCACTGAGCCACCGCGCCCCTAGGTCACTTGATGTGCAAGCGACCCATATGTATGTTGACCTATTCATCACATGTATTTCTAGGACTCATAGTACCATTTAGCTATAATATTTACAAACTATTTCTTGACAAACTGTTTTCTTCTTTACTTACCAAATATTCTATTTCTATTTATTTCTTATAGAAGATCTCTGAGCAAGTGTGTGCAGAATAAATGAAAATTAAGGGCTGTGTCCAAAATTGAAACAAGTGAATCAAGCCCGTATCATTCGACTCAATTAGCATTTGTATGTCTGGACGTCAGTATCCTCTACGGTAACTGTCATGAAAATCTTATCCAATTTTAATGAAACTCGGTCATGTTTCTTCTTTCTCAAGCCTTTCAAAAGAAGCATATTGTTTGGGGCTTCAATCCATGAAGAATGAAGGGGTTAAAAGGGGTTAAAAAGGGTCAAATCCAACCAAAGTTGCAAGATTGAACATACCCTACCCAAACAAAAATAATTTTGCAGTATAAAGTTTGTAGAATTTACTCGATTTTACAACGATAGCGTATAGTTTCTTTTTATAGGGTATTTCGATCATCCCCATACCTGGAATCTGCCAAAAACAAAATAATGAATTTAACCCTACAATGCATAATATTTTGTTTTGTGAAAAAAAAATAGTTTTGCGAGAAGAAACAAAAACGAGTAACGGAAGTACCGGTACGCTTGATAGTGCCATCTATGCGGAAACTGTGGTATTACAACTAGCTTTGAATGTTCCCAATTTGCTTCAGCATGCATTAGCAACTACACACTGTTATATAGGAAAGAGCAGATTATTTACCACTATGACCCATATCTGTCCCACTATGTATTGTAGGGTTAACCTCTCTTTTCCTTTAAAAATGCTCGATTTTGATGCAGCACGATGCATATTTTCTTTATTGAAAAAAAAATAAAATGAAATGAAATTTTTAAGTTTTACGTCCCACGATTATGCCGGTTAGGCTAAAGGAGACGGTGATGATGAAAGATGAGTGAAACGGTGGAATGAAGAAAGTGGGAGGAAACGGGGAAAACCCCAGAAAACCCACGAGCACGGTGTTTGTCCACCACAAGGTTCACTTGGCGGGGGCTGGGATCGAACCCGGGACCCCAAGCACCGGAGGTGAACGCTCTACCACTGAGCCACCGCACCCCCCATATTTTCTTTATTGTCTCCCAATCGTTCTTTTTGTATGGAATTACAAAAAATGGAGAATAAAGATTGGTAAATTAACCCTTTCCCCCAGTTTCTTCAATGTTTCTTTAACTTTTGTAAGAATTATTAAATTTCCACACAATATCAAGTAGTCTTCTCTGAGGGCTTCCTCGTGGCTACGTAAAGAACGTACGCGCCTTTGACGTGGGAGACCCGGTATTAGTTCCCGGGGGGAGCTATGTGGTTCGGATTCTACGTTAAGCTGTAGGTTCACGTCTCACAGAGCCTCGATGCTAAATGAGATACTAAATTCAAATCTAATTCAATCCAATTTTCTTTGAGGTAATCCTTCAATCCCAAGTGCTTGGGATTAAAATCAGACGAGAATGCGGTAAATTTAATTCCTCAATGTGGGTACATAACTCTCTCCCTGATTAAGAAAAAAAATGTTCCAAGTCAACTTTCGTTTAGAAAAAATGTTAAATTATGATGCAATATACCGCATTTTTTCTTTTAAGTTTTACAATAATGCCGACTATTTCGATTTAAAATATATGGACTACAAGATATTGGATTCATCTTCCTCCATGATCTAAAAAATATAATCTATAATTTTCATTTAAAAAAATATTGATTTTGTCACAATATGGTGTATATTTTGCCGAGGCTTTCACACAACTCTCACAGCTTGCAGTAAATTGTTCAGGAATGAGTACTTACTTTACCCTCACCCAGGGCCGGATCTACGAAATATTGCGCCCAGGGCAAAGACATATACCTGCCCCGCTTCCTCCTAATCTTGCATCGAAATGGCGCCCCCTACATACTCTCAATCAGGTGCGCCCTGGGGCAAATGCTCCGAATTGACTCCCCCCCTAGATCCGGCGCTGCCCTCACCCTATGATTTGCATGTTCCAAGGTAACTTTCGATTTTTTTAAATCTATTTATGTGAAGTATAGCATTAATTATTATGAGAATTCATAATTGTCTGTACTGTTTGAAGTTAAAATGGGTCAATAGTGAAGGAAAGATTCCCCCGTCCCCAATATTAAATAAAATGTCTACCGTTAACATTTTGTAACAATACTCCGCTTTTCATAAAACATAGGGAACCACGGTGGCTCACTGGTAGAACACTTACATCTGGTGCGTGTGGACTCTGATTCGATCCCCGGCCAAACAAGTTTGTGGTGGACAACATCGTATTCCTGGGTTTTCTCGAGGTTCTCCCGTTTCCTCCCACATTTCATTCCCCCAATTTTTCCATCATCATTCACTTGCTTTAATCATCCATCTCCTTTAACCTAACAGCCATAACCGCGGGACGTTTAAACAGAAAGATTTGATTTCATTTATAAAACATAGAATGTTTTTTATTCAAGACTTACATATTTCAGCGTTGAAATTAGTGAAAAAGAGAAAGGATACGTTCGCTTCCATATTGCGTAACACTTTTTAGTATTCGGGGCATTTTGACCCGGACTACGCATTCTGGACTGAAAAAACTAAATTAATCAGTAACATTGTTATAGTTTCGATAAAGATTTGCAAAGAGAAACAGGAATTAACAAAATGTCTTTGTCATTCCAATACTCTGTCGTAGAAAACGTATTGAGTTTCTGATTTAACAAATAGCGCAGACAGAAACAGAAATAGAATTGGCTTTATAGATATACATAGCTGAGAAGAGTGGAAATCCCTGTTAAAACGTGGGAGATTTTGATCTGATCCTCCGCTTCCAGTCGGTCAAGCAATTTCGTGTCACCCACACGCAAACACACTCACTAAATGATGGACACCTTTTTCCTAGCAACATACGTCATTCGTGACGTCACAAGTTAGACTATCGGATTCCATGTTCGGTGAATATAGAAATAGGGTAGTTTTATCTCCATTTGTCGTTACGTGCTCAGAATCACCCAATCTGAATTAAGCTGTTGATTTTGGTCAGATAACGCTGCAGGTAGAGGAATTATAATGGTAAATACGAAGTGTATATATATATATAGAAATGGCACAGCTTTCTAACTCAATGGTGCTCAACCTTTTTTGGTGTACCCCTGACATTACTTCATTACTTTTCCATTCAACCATGTACTCTCAGTTTTAAGCTATTATCAATTGAAATTTAGGAAACTAACTATATCAAAATTGAATAATTAAATGTATTACAAACTTATTTAGTCTCGGATTCGACTCCCGGCCTGTTCATCCCAATTTTCGGCGTCCGCCCAGAGTCGTGAGGTAAACTGAGGAGTTACGGAAATAAAAACATGTGACGACCACTAGGTGCAGAAATCTTCTGATATGATTGGTAGAGACAGGGACACGTAACACACTACTCACGTGTTCGTAGTATCCCTTCACGGTTAGGCTGCACGTATTTCAGCCGGTCGCTAACAGATGGCGTTGATGCGGCTGAGGCCCAGGAAGAATTTCACAACGGTGGTTAGTTATTATTTACTTATTTCTTCAAATTTAGGCAACGGGAAGATTTTATTGTTGGTGGTAGGAGGTACACACTCATAAGTAACAGAAATTCTTGGAAATAGATGGCATTTTTTTTCTACTATTAGGAAATGTTGCTGTGTGTAATGTTGGTGAAAATAATTTTATACTTGCCGACAGACGGTTTAGTCCATAACATACTTCTGCCGCGATAGTAGTGTTAGAAAATAGAGATGTAAAAAAAAAAAAAAAAAAACTATTTTTTTTTTGAAAATGAAATGAAATCTTTGAGTTTTACGTCCCACGGTTATGCCGGTTAGGCTAAAGGAGACGGTGATTATGAGAGATGAGTGAAATGGTGGAATGAAGAAAGTGGGAGGAAACGGGAGAACCCCGAGAAAACCCACGAGCACGGTGTTTGTCCACCACAAAGTTCACTTGGCGGGGGCTGGGATCGAACCCGGGACCCCAAGCACCAGAGGTGAACGCTCTACCACTGAGCCACCGCGCCCCCTTTTTTTTTTGAGATGGAAGTCGGTTGAGATAGAAGCCGGTTTTGAGGGGGAGGTGGGTGACAGTTTTGCTTTTTGACTTTTTATGACTTTTTTATTCAAGTAATTATCTTGTTTCCTGTAGTGGATTCTACAATTAAAAACCGTTTCTAGAACTTTCTGTACTTGTAAGTTCTATGTTTAATCCTGGCCTGCAGGGGCGTCATTTAGGGAGGGCAGGAAGAGGCAATTGCCCCCCTCTGAGTTTGAGATGTATATAGATCTTATCAATAAAATAGTAGTAAATCTGAGAAAAATGCGAAATTTTACTTATATAAAGGGGTCTTACCCCCTCCAAGCAAAACCTGAAATGACGCTCCTGCGTGGCTTGGCTATCTTGATTGGTTTTCAAAACTGGCACATCATTGGTTGCTATCAAGTGTGAGGTATGCAACTCAGCATATCACAGGTGTCGTTTTGGTTGCCTAACCACCGTATAAAGTGCCTGAAAGTTATACATCTCTTTATGTGTGTTTTGGAGCTTTCCTAAATTCAAACTGGCAGGCAAGAAAGAGGTACCATAAATCAAAAATGAAATGAAATGAAATCTTCTCATTTAACGTCCCATCATCATGTCCTTTAGACTAACGGGAGACGATTATTAAACCAAGAAAATGATGTTGGAAGAATTGGTGGAATGGAAAATTGGAAGGAAACGGGAGTGCCCCGCGAAAATCCATGGATACCATGTTGTCCACCACAAATTTACTTGGCCTGGTATCGAACCAGAGACCCTACGCAGCAAAGATAAGCGCTCTACCATTGAACAACCATACCCCCACCATAAATTAAGAAAAAGATACAAAAACATATAGGATTTTATTATTATTATTATTATTATTATTATTATTATTATTATTATTATTATTATTATTATTATTATTATTATTATTATTATTATTATTATCTTCTAATACGCTATTACAACCTAATATGAGTTCGGTTTACAAATTAAAGTCATAAACGGCTATTTTGACTGTGTCCGGGTGTTCCGAGTTAGCGAGTCACGAAACTCATACAACGTGCGAAGATTTGCGTGAAGACTTCAAGAAAAGGTCAATTCCAACACCCACCTGCTACTCGAAATAAAAACTTCGAAAGACGCTACAAATTCGAAACCGATCTGCCACTTCCATGGTAAAAAAAAGCTTACAACTGCCCACCCCCGCACAGTGAAATGAAATATGCCTGTATTTGAAAACAGTAAAGAAATCTCTTGACTTAAGGCCCTGATTTCTAACGTTGGAAACAATTTCCTTAGTGAAAAGAAAAGAAAGTTTTCCGTTCTGTGGAGGTTCGAACGGTAAACACAATTGCTTGAATTTGTGTGATATAACTTTGCAGTCTTATATATAATATATAATACACGACGATTTTTCTCTGTTGATATTTTCCCAAACAATATCAGTAATGACCTTTGACATTTAAGCTTGAAGACTTCAATCGCCTAACAACTGAAAAAGAAAGTAATTGCTCGCTTTTATTCTCTTCAGAAACCTGTATACTTCACTCAAACGACTTGACTTGCCTTTTTAACGGAAAATTGGTTTTGCGGTGAAAGAGGCTCTTTATATACGAGAAGGGTTCATTATATTTTAAATCTAAAGGTGGCGCAACAATCGTGGGATGACGGAACTCGGTGAAACAATTGCATCATTGTTCCTTAAAATAAAAACACATGTAGAAGATAAAAATCTTTAAGTTTTACGTCCCACGGTTATGCCGGTTAGGCTAAAGGAGACGGTGATGATGACAGATGAGTGAAATGGTGGAATGAAGAAGGTTGGAGGAAACGGGATAACCCCGAGAAAACCCACGAACACGGTGTTTGTCCACCACAAAGTTCACTTGGCGGGGGCTAGGATCGAACCCGGGACCCCAAGCACCAGAGGTGAACGCTCTACCACTGAGCCACCGCGGCCCCAGATGTAGAAGATAGTGTCATTTATTATTGGGTTTTAGCACGATACTGAAAGTTGATATCAGAGTTGCCAACCATACGATAATCTAACGTGATACACGATAATTCAAACCTTAGTGCTATGTACGACAATGCCTTTGCGATAATAACTGAATATTTATATTTATTTTGTGTTATTTCACATGGCGAAGTTAAGGTTCCTGACTTGTCTCCCACTTGACCATGCAATACAATAGTATCATGATTAGTAATACAATAATAATAATAATAATAATGAAATATGTATAAATTATATAAAACACTCTCAATCATACGTACACACATGCACACACACTCGCGCGCATCACATCACATGCACACAAAGATTACTTAGATTGCTACAAATAACCACATAATATAGTCACATACATTCAGTGAATAAAATAATTAAAAGGTGAGAAGTACAAAAACCAGCATTTTTTTAAAGATATTAGTAAGCCTCTGCTTAGTAGACTTATGGAGGATCTGCTCAACCGACTTCTTAAATAGGTTGATTGACTGAGATTGTTTTGTGTTGGATGAAAAGTCATTCAACGCACGGATAGTGGATGCAAAGAACGCATTCGAGTAGAATTTTGACGAATGTAGGGGAAGAGTGAAGAGTTTATTTACACCTGATCTTGTATTGTGATCGCGGAGAGCATTTAGTGGTTGCAAACGTTGAAATAAGTAGGAAGGTTGTTGAAAGCGCAAAGTCTTAAACAGAAGTGTGAGTTGATGCAAATAACGTCTATCGGCAAGTTTCAAAAGGCCCAGCTTTCTGTAATATGGAGTTAAATGATATGATCGTTTGAGATTATAAGCAAACCGTATACAGGTATTTTGGATACATTGCAAACGATACGCTAATTCTACATTTAAGTCTGATAGAGCTACATCAAATTATTCAAGGTGAGGGAATATTAGAGATTTTACAAGTAGTAGCTTTGTTTCAGTGTTTAGAAGTTTCTTTAGTCTAGTGAGTGAATGCAAAGACCACAACGCTTTCTTACATACAGCGTTAATGTGAGGTTTCCACTCAGGGAATTGATCTATTATTACACCAAGATTTGTAAGTTGCAGAAAATGGAATAATTGTTCCATTTATCTCTAATGTTGGTATATTCGAACGGTGCATTTGTGTAAATCGTTTAAAGGAGACACAAATGCACTTTGATTTAAGTGGATTTGTGGTTAACCCATTTTCATTTGACCACAAGCAAATGCGGTGCAAATCGTCATTCATCTGTTGAATTGAATTGTCCAAGTTTTCTGGTTGACCTGCGATATACAGTATGGCGCTAAATTCGTTGTACAAAAGCAGAGGAGTGATTCCTGAGAGTAAAACAAACAAAAAAGTTCAAATAAACATAGGGCGAAACCCCCATCGTTTGTGTGTTATAGGCTGTAGTCGGGTCAAGACTTCACTTAGGAACTAGTATACCCAGTGATGTCTACGAAAGCTACACGACAACGCTCCCTTGCACAGAGCCTGAGTTTCCAAAACTGTTAATCAATGGTGCTGATCACAGTTTCTTCCTTATTCACATACAAGCAAAATTTTACGACGTTTTCGGACATCTTCGACCGAAGATAACTTACTCCCTGAATATTTTAATGAGAAGTTATGAATAACATACATCAGAAGCACCCCCCCCCCCCGTGGGAGTCCATCGGGTCCGGACCCCCCAAATTTCGTGACTGAATATATATTTGTACACATTCTTAATAAAACTATATTTGTTCAGCAGAAAATGATTGATGTGGCTCGAAGATTTAGTTCTTTTTTATGTGAATATAATTGGCAGTACTTAGCAATTACTACACCGGTTCAGTAATTACTTACATAGACGTAGTGTCATATAATATTGGACCCCTCCCAAACTTTGCACCCACCCCAACAAAGGTTATTGGGTGCACAGGTGACGCACATTAAAGTTCATTAATAAATATTTATTTATGAAATATAATTAATATTGCCTATGATTATTTGAGAAAATCTTCCGAAAGGAAACTCACGCCCAAGAGTAAACTACCCTTTGTGGATTTTCTCAGGATAAATAAGTTACGCCACATTGTCTGGTTATTAATGGAACGTTTGTTTATGAAAAACGAACAAAGTCATCTAAGTTAGTTTTGAGAAAATCACCCGAAAAGAAAAAAATGAAATTAAATATTTAGTTTTACGCCCCACGGTTATGTCGGCTAGGCTAAAGGAGACGGTGATGATGAGAAATGAATGAAATGGTGGAATGAAGAAAGTGGGAGGAAACGGGAGCATCCCGAGGAAACAAACGCACACGGTTTGTCCACCACAAAGTTCACTTGGCGGGAGCTGGGATCGAACTCGGAACCCCAAGCCGCAGAAGTGAACGCTCTACCACTGAGCCACCGCGGCCCCCACGAAAACATGGAAGCAACAACAGCTCAATCTGAGTTTTTACGGAACTCTGAGAATAAGGCACGATTGATTAACATGCTGCAGTCAAATTCATAAAGTTCACTTGGCGCGAGCTGGGATCGAAGCAAGGACCCCAGGTACCAGAGGTGAATCACCCTAAAAGAAAAATCTTTGAGTGTAACGTCCTACAATTATGCCTGTGAGGCTAAGGGAGATTAAAGCAAGTGAATGATGATGAAATTGGTGGAATGAGAGAGTAGGAGGAAAGAAGAGTACCCCGAGAAAACCTACGAGGACGATGTTGTTCACCACAGACTTGCCTGGCAGGGGATCAAACCAGGGACCCCACGCACCAGAGGTAAGCGCTCTACTATTGAGCCACAATACCCTAAATCTTCCAAAAAGTATTTCAGCCAAAGTGTAAAATATACCTTATGGATTTTCTCAGGCCAAACGTGTTATGCCTCATTGTCAGTTTATTAATAGAACACTTATTTACAAAATATGAACAGAATCGCCGGAGTTCTATTTGAGAAAATCGTCCCAAAACATCTCACTTCCAAAGAGTAAACTGCCCGCTTTTGGATTTTTCCACGATAAATGCCTTATGCTATAGTATCAGGTTGTTAATGAAATAGTGATGTATGAAATATAAACGAAATCATTAGAGCTGTTTTTGATCAAATCACATTTTTTAAAAATCAACCTTCAGTACACTACCCTTATTTTTGGGGATAGGAAGAAAATTCGAATCCTTTGTGCAGAATCTTTTAGAAAAAATAATTTTAGAATTTGGTGCGGATATGTTGAAGAGTATAGCTTCTAGTGAATGAATACATTTACATTAGAATGAACAGACAAATAAATAAATAAAACATTTCAGTGTAACGTCCCACGATTATGCCTTTTAGGCTAAGGGAGACGGGTGATTTAGGCAACTGAGTGATGATGGTAGAATTTGTGGAATAGGAATGTGGGAGGAAACGGTAGCACCCTGAGAAAACCCACCAAGACAATGTTGTCCACCACAAACTTCTTTGGCCGGGGATCGAACCAGAGGTAATCGCTCTACCACTGAGCCACCGTGCCCCTGCTGAACAGACTAAAGGAAAAACAGACGGAAAGACCTCCAAAAATCCCTTTCTCGCCATGTCGAGGGTATGTAAATCCCTTGAAATATCGAATTCTATTTCTTAATTTTTTTTAATGCTCACCGCAGTTTCTTCTTTGTTATTGTCACTCGAAAATTTTAGAAAAAGCGAAATTTGAGGATGGTTGTTGAGAAATTTCCATCAGAAAATATTAAACACAGGCAACTTACAATTATATTATCTGCTTTCAATTAAATAATTCCAAGTAGTAAAATACAGAGGTAGATGTAGTCAGTAATGATTTTAGAGGCTTGCCTGGAAGGGAAATCCCTCCTGAGCAACAAAATTCCCTACGGAAATAATTTCTCCATATATGCCCAATGTGTCTTAATAGTATACGTACAGCAATACAGTCTCTTTTGCATATTGAAAGTCTTTCCGAGGGGAAATCTAAAATCACCACTGAGTGTAGTAATATGTCAAAGTTTCAATTTGCACCTCTTCTTACGAAATGAATAATCTGCCCACATTCGCATTACTACTATAGCTCACAGCTGACGAGAAGAACCTTAAAACAGGGGTAACGGGGAAAGGTCAACAACACGGTCAAGTCCATTTTCGGTTTTTGAGGTGTGGAGGTCTATACTTAGATGTCGTCTGCTACTCCGGTCATTTGAAACCCCCGTGCGAAAAGTGTCCGAGCCCATACCTACGTCACACTACTTCTGCTAGGGTTCTTCTCGTCATCTGTAAGCTGTACTATACACAGCATATTTTGTGTTCGTAGTAACGATATTGCATTTATTAAAACAAAGGTACACTCATGTCGAAAATTATTGTCACATGGCTCTAAATATGTTGTTGTAGAAATATGATTTGGTAACGAATTCGCCCGGTATTTCTTATAATGTTAGTATGTATATAATCGGCAAAGACATGTATGTGGCAAATTTCATGCCAAAAGAACAGTAAATAAGAACAATAAAACGAAAATAAAACTTTCTTGTCCATTTAGCAACATTTTGTTTTACTCATTCTAATTTTCGTATTTATATAATTCTTTTCCTATGAATTTTACCACAAATATACATTTCTCGATTATACACATAGTAATAGTATTAAAAGTACCCTTCCTGCAAAATCATTAGCAAATTATGTTGTTACAAGAAGACAGTTATAGATATGCGACAATTATTTTGGACATGAGTGTACGTTATTCATCATTAGTAACAATTTTTCTTAAAATCCATTGATTACCAAACTTAGGTACAAGACTCCTGAAGAAATGGGCCAGACTTTTCTTTAGTACGCAAGAAAGCATTAATAATAGTGGATAACGCATTTTTTTCTTACAGTGTAAAGAATAATATGCAGGGTGTCCAATATACAATGCACCCGGAGTTTGGGATAGTAGAACTTTTGAACCTGAAGTGATACACAAATGAATCCTTGTATACTAAAATGAATCCTTGTTCATGCATATATTTTAAACTAGGAAGCAACGATTGAAGTACAGTAGGAACCACACAGTGTTGCCAGATGTAACCGAAGGTGCAAATCTTTTTTTTTTTTTTTTTTTTTTTTTGCAAAACATGTAAATTGACTCATAACTCATAAGTATGGATGTTTTGTCGTTAATTTTCAATTTGTTTAGTTGGCGTGCCTTGA
This sequence comes from Thermobia domestica, assembly GCF_964235325.1. Taxonomy (NCBI): domain Eukaryota; kingdom Metazoa; phylum Arthropoda; class Insecta; order Zygentoma; family Lepismatidae; genus Thermobia; species Thermobia domestica. Next base: position 7,395,588 of record NC_137468.1, read on the forward strand.
AAACTATTAAGCAGAAAAAAGAATTTTTAATTGCCACCGATAACTAATCGGATGAAGCCTCTCTTTCGTAAATTAACACTCTGAATTGCCAACTTTGCTGATGTTTCAGTGATCAAAAGGTGTGTTAAGGATCTGTCTACATTATGCAATTCCTGAAAACAATGAAAAACAAACTTTGAAATTATCATGATAAAACGTTTATTTACATGCACCTGGCAACACTGCTACTATCAGAAATGCGTTAGCAGCTCTACAGCGGATGCTGGGAGTGTCCCCTGTTTTGATTCAAACACTGGTTCACACGTTTCACTAGGTTGGCAGGAACTTTACGAAGATTAGAAGTGTTAATGTTCTCAATAGCACTGCAATGTTCGTTTCCAGATCTTGAATAGTTCGAGAATTGTTCTTGTATACCTCTTGCTTTAAATAGCCCCATATAAACAGCAGTGTTGTCGGGTGCATGTAAGTAAAAATTTTATCATCATAATTTCAAAGTTTGTTTTTCATTGTTTTCAGGAATTGCATACTGGAGACAGATCCTTAACACACCTTTTGATACACTGAAACATTAGCATGGTTGCCAATTCAGAGTGTTAATTTATGAAAACTACGATTTCCCTAGTTCCCCCAGAGACCTCATCCGATTAGTAATCGGTGGAAATGAAAAACTCTTTTTTCTGCTCCATAATTTCCAAGCTACTCCAATTAAACAAACTGAAAATTAACGACAGAACATCCATACATGTGAGTTATGAGTCAATTTACATGTTTTGCAAAAAAAAAAAAAAAAAAAAGAGTTACACCTTCGGTTACATCTGGCAACACTGTATAGTTCCTAGTGTACTTCAATCGTTGCTTCCTAGTTTAAAAATACATGCCTGAGCAAGGCTTCATTTTGGTATAACCATTATTTTTGTATCACTTCAGGTTCAAAAGTTCTACTATCCCAAACTCCGGGTTGCATTGTATATTGGACACCCTGTACTAATGTTATGGGCAAAAGTTCTGGAGCGGTTTAAACCAAAGTTACAATCACTGCACTGCCTTCATATTGTGCGTTAGTATAATTAACTCGTGCCATTTAGAGGCAATAGGTAAATTAAGTAATTGTGTGACAGAAGGTGTATACAATGTCATTTTTTTATCAACGAATTAAAAGGCTAATGGAAGCTGGTTAATGTAAGGTAGACTAAGTTAGGTTCTTTTCATTCTAGACCCCTTCTGCATTACTTGAGTTGGTAATTTGTATTGTATTTAACACTTTTCGTTTTGCAAAAAAAAAAAAATTAAGAACCTTAGTGGAGAACAGGCCCGAAACCAGCCTCAGAGGTTTTGGGGGGCATGGATATGTTAAGGGGACCAAGTCATTAAAAATTCTCCTACAAATTGTTTTCGTAATAATAATAGCATTTTGTATTGAGGTCTGGAGAGGCCACTAAAAGTTTAGGGGGGCCATGCCCCCTAGCCCCTCTCTTGTTGCGGGCCTGGTGGAGAAGTCTCAAGATTATGTATTTTTTTTCCTTTATGGTATCACGAAGCTTAAGTGATACACTATCACACTCGTTACTTCATTAATGGTTCTCACCAGTGTCCACCATTATCAAAGCTCATTTGTTTATTTTTCGCCCTCTGTGAAATTTGAACAATAATCTTATATATGTTAAACTATTGTCAGTCGCTATGCTGACCAAAAATAAAAATAAATTATGTTATCACTTCCTTTAATGCCTTCTTCTCTCCATTCCGCGCTTTTCGCGTTAGGTACGTCATAAAAAAGAAGAAAACGAAGAAGGCTCATGACTAGCAGCAGCAAAGTCTGCTAAAAGGATGTCATTAGTTAAAGGTTTAACCTAAGTATATACAACTCAAAATTATTACAGTAGACTTTTGCTAATAGGGCCCTTAGTAGTCCGTTCTCTCAGAAATCCGGTCCCAACACCTGGGTCAGCCACATAACGTTGCAACAATCTATCAATTATTGTGTTTGTTTATACTGTACTGTGTACAAATACATACAGTACTATTGTGGCTTCGATTTATGCATTGATTGCCAGTTGAATTAGAGACACCTACCTAATACCGTGCAGCGCCACCCGCGCGACATGGACTTCACAAGGCGACTGAAGTGTTGTTATGGCATCTTAATCCATATCGGATGAAAAGTCTCCCATAGAGCCTGCAGGTTGATCGGAAGAGAGTCCACAGCCCGAAGGCGTAGTTCCATGGCGTCCCAGATGTGTTCGATACGATTGAGGTTCGGTAACCATGATGACCAGGGAAGTATTACCAGATCAGAGGAATGCTCATCAAACCAGTCTGCTGCCATCCTAGAGCGGTGGGCCGGCGCATTGTCCTGCTGAAAGATGAGGTCACTATCCGGATGTTGCAGTCGAGCAAATGATAGGACACGGTCATCCAGAAGATCGCAGTAGCGTTCACTTGTGAAAGATCGTATCACATGTGTTAGGGAACCCATTTCAGTCCACGTAAACATGTCCCAAATAAGAATACCACCACCATCGGCCTGCACAGTTCCCTGCTGTAATGAAACTATTGCCTCGTGTGACCTGTACCGACTATTGACTATTGACTGAAACTATTGACACACCTGTACCCGTCCATCGGCATGTATGTACAGTCCGCAGCAAAAACATGCAACATGAGCATGTAAGTTTATTGTCAGACGACGAAGTCTTTTGCTCCAAAATAAGTGTGCAGAGAAGGACGCCGAGGCTTTTCCTGTTGTGATTCGTGCCACTTAGACGTCATGTTGATTCCATGGGCTCTTAGGCGTAGTTTCACAATAAACTTACATGTTCGTGTTGCAGGTTTTTTGCTGCGGACTGTACCAATGTGAAACGTGACTCATCTCTCCAGGCAACCTTTTTCCACATTTCCATGGTTCAGTGGCGGTGCTCCTTTCCCATGTTAGACGTTGTTTTCTGTGGTGTGCAGTTAGAAACTGTAGTCGCGTGGCCGATGGCTTCTGTATCCCATAGCGAATAGGTGAGTGTGGATTGTGTGACTGGTAACACGGCTTCGTTGTCCTGCATTGAACCTCTCCGCGATTTGACGCACTGTGGCCCGTCTATCGGCTGTTACAATGCGGGCCAGTCGACCCTACCCCTGTCGTCGACATGCCCCTGGCCGCGGCGGTTTTACCTGAAGCATGGTATTCACGATATACCCTTGACACAGTTGCCTTTGAAAATCCGAGTGCCGCAGCCACTTCCGAAATAGAGCCACCCAGTCATCTTTCCCCTACGATTTGACCACGGTCAAATACACTCAGGTCCTTCGTCTTGCCCATCACACACACATACTGCACTGACACTGATATCGAGAGAGGAAGCACACGGCAGCACTACACTCGCGATGCGTTTCATTCACATGCACTGGTGGAGCCTCTGTGGAGCGGTTTCTGCAACTGTCCTGCTGTCTCAAACTTAACTGGTGATCTGTGTAATTGCTTGTAAGGCGGTTGCGTGATAGTGTATGTCGTAGTCAAGCATCTTCATTGCTTCAACTGAAAATTTGGGACATGCTTCATAGTGAGTGATAATCTATGTGCAATCTCAAGCATTAAGTTTCTCTATTTTTCTAAGATAATGTATGTAACCTTATATTTAATAAAGTATAGTATTGTATGTGTTAAATTCAATCTCAGCACTTTCAATAATTCGTCACTTTCTCTAATCCAGCGCCCCTCTTTGGAAGAAATGGTCGGATTAGTGAGAGAGTCTAGTGTACTTACAAAACATTAATTAGTCTACAACTGTAAATAAACATAAAATACACAGAATAAACATATAGGCTATATGGACTAACTAAAACATGATTACTACATCTGTTAAAAGGGTTCTTGCAAATGATACAATCTGAGGAAAAGATTTGACAAAGGATACAATTTGTGAAAAAGGTTTAACAAAGATACAATTTGTGAAAAATTTCTGACAAAAGGTACAATTTGTGAGAAAGGTTTAAGAAAGATACAATTTGTGAAAAAGGTTTAACAAAGATACAATTTGTGAAAGGGTTTAACAAAGATACAATTTGTGAAAAAGGTTTAACAAAGATACAATTTGT